>NC_045552.1:16851690-17151690 GCF_009769535.1 Thamnophis elegans | reverse complement strand
AGGAGTGAGGTGGGAATGGAGATTTTGCAGTATCCTTCCCCTGCCACGCCTACCAAACCATACCCACAGAACCGGTAGTAAAAAAAAATGAATTTCACCACAGCACCACATCCTAGAGTAGTAATGGCTTTCTGTGATTGCAATAAGTTCCCAAACAACTAATTTCTCCAAAAACCACTGTCAGGATTCTCACACCCAGCTAATCCATCTTCTAATTTTGACTTAGTGCATTGTGTGAACTCTACTGTCCTGACCTGTAAGCCTTGTTTCTTGGCTTTATGTATTGTGTGAACCCAATGGTCCTCTATAAAGAAGCATTAACCGAACAATAGCATAGTGGTTCCCCATCAAGGAGCCAAGAGGATATAATTCCAGCTCTATGTAAAGGGAAGACATTTTATTCACCATTTCACAAATCTGGAAAGGCCGATATTAATCAAAGTGAAATTTAATGGTGGCTTATCAAGGTTGTTAATCAGCGTTGGTGCAAATTTCTTTTGGCATCCTGTACATCGATAATTTGGCATTTAACTCCTGCCAGGAATGCCATAAAGAGAAATCCTGGAGCTCAGTGGTGGGTTTCAAATCCCGTTCCAACCAGTACAATTGGAATGGGGCCGGTGGCATCCTCATGGATGCGCGCAGTGCACGCATGTGTTCTAGCATCTCTGTGATGCTCTGTGATGCTCCAGCTTCTCCGCAGAGTGTCGTGCAGGTGCTGTATGCACCATGTGCATGCGCAGCAGCGCAGAAGCTTTAAAATACAGGTAAGGAGCGTGGGCAGGTGGGTGGGCGGGTGGGCCCTCCAGAGCACCGTACCGGAATGATATCCCGTGCTCCAGAGTGGCTCCAGTATGCCCGTACCGGGGCGTACCGCCGGCAACGCACCACTGCTGGAAGATAAAACTGTTTCTAGAAAATTGGTGGTGATCTCACCTGTTTATCCTTTTCCTTGTGTGCATCTTTTCAAGAAAGTCTATTGTGGAAGAGGGAATTTAAGATTGTTATGTAAATACAGAACCGAGTTTGCTGGAATACCATCCCGAAAATACACCAGATTGAAGAGGAAAATATATAAACGCAACAACGGAAAGAGGGAATGGAAAGAGGAGTAGAGGGAAAGATAGAAAGGAGAGGAGAAAGGAGAGGGAAAGAAGAAAGGCAAAAGGAGAATAAGAGATGGAGGGGAAGTAAGAGTAGGAGAGAGGGTAGGAAAGGGAAGAAGAGGGGAGGAGGGGGGGAGAGGAAGTGGAAGGAGAGAAGGGAAAGGAGAGGAGAAAGGAAGAAAGTAGAGAAGGAGAGACAAAGGAAAGGAAGAAAGAAAGAAGTAGGGTTGCTATAAAATAACATGGGTGCATGGGAAGGTAGAAAAGCAATCTTGATTATATTGTTAATTGTGGGAGAAAAATTGCTATAAATGTTAAAAGATAACACACCTTATTAATAACAGTTATGAGATTGTATATTTGTGAATGTATATATGAGGCCAAGCCATTTATCTCCCTATGTCAGAGGTGTCAAACTCAATTTCATTGAGGACCACATCAGGGTTGTGTTTGATTTCGGGGGGGGGGGGGGCAGGGTGGGTATCAGACCTGGAAGCCATCTTTTACATTTGGGCCTTCAGGCCTCCCACATTTATTGCTGTGGAAAACTGGGAGTTGGGATTATATGGAGTGCGGTAGATATAGTCAAAACAACATTCCTTTCTCGGAGGGTCAAGGACATCTTGCCCTGCAGTTGCAATGGTGTGATTGGGAGGCATCTCCAGTTTGGAAGGCGCATTGATTGGACATGTGGGTGCTAGGCAGGGACTTGAGCTTTCACTTGGGTGGGGAAAACATGGAAGCTTTCAGATTCAAGTTTTCCCAGATGTGCCAATATGGCATCTCTAATAAAATGGAACTTTGAGGAAACTCAATCCTTGGAGTCTTCTTTCGTTGGGGGTGCCACTTGGAACTCTGACAGTGGGTGTAGCCAAGGTGGGTGTGGCCAGTCACTTATGCTGGGGGCACCAGTGGTGGCCAAAAAACCCGAGCTCCTGAGTTCTGTTTCCTGCTGTAATGGCCTCCTGTAACCCTCTTGCAGCCCTCCCAAGCTCTGTTTTTGCTTGGAGAGACACTGTGGGCCAATCCATCACTGTTTCCAGGGTGGCCCACGGGCCAGATCTAAACACTCTGGCCCCCGGGCCTTGAGTTTGACACCCCTGTCCTACATTGGCATTTAAAATATATATATTCACATGACACATTAAGCCGTAAGATACCTTAGTTAGCTTAAGTGTGGTTGAACCCAACAACTGATGTGCAAGCCATAGTTTATAAGGTTGTCCTCAACTTACAACCATTCCTTTAGTGGCCATTCACAGTTACAACAGCACTGAAAAAAGTTATTTACAACCAGTCTTTGCACATGCCAATAGCACATGATCAGAATTTGTATATTTGGCAATCAGCATGCATTGACAAAGGTAGCGGCATCCCAGAATCATATGATTATCATCCAAAGCTGGCTTTAGACAAGCAAAGTTAAAGGGGATAGCCAGATTCGTTTAATGACTGTTTGATTCACTTAACAACTGCAGGGCAAATAGGTTCATAAAATCAGGTGAGACTCACTTAACAACCTCTTGCTTAGCAATGAAAACTCTGGTTCCAATTGGGGTTGTATGTCAAGGACTACAGATTAATAAATATTTGGATCCAGTTTATGACTGTAACCGCCATAGGAAGGTCCTTTATTTATTGGGGGGGGGGAGAAATTCAGTAGGAGTACAGAATAATTTTGTCATCTATTCCATTAGGAGTAAATGTAAGAACTCTCTTTGGTTAGACTCCACAGTGGCTCAGCTGCTAGCACCAAATGAAGCTGTGGGAGATTCATCTTCCACCAATGGGGGAAAAAAACCCACCACATACTCAGAAAAATCTGTCTGAAAAACAAGTATATCATAGAAAGTTTTAAATAAACATGTTTTTAAGAAAGTTTATATAGGGAGTGTTCTTTTATAGAATGATGTAGAAAGATTGCATATAACAGGTGTGTCAAACTCAAGGCCCGAGGACCAGATCCGGCCCGCGGGATGCTTAGAAATGGCCTGCGGGCTGCCCTGGAAACAGCAAAGGACTGGCCTGTGGTGCCTCTGCCAATAAAAACGGAGTTCAGGAGGGCCGCCTGTGACCCTCCCGAGCTCCATTTTTTTTGGCAGAGGGGTTGCAGGAGGCAGCTACAGCCGAAAACGGAGTTCAGGAGCCTGTTTTCGCTGGCAGAGCGCTTGGGCCGCCACAGGCACCCTCTCCCCACAACACAAGTGATGTTGAGCTGGCCACACCCATCCTGGCCACCACACCCCACACCCCTTAGGCTAAACACAACCCTGATGTGGCCCTCAATGCAATCAGGTTTGGCACTCCTGGCATAGAAGAATGAAAGCAGAATAACATTCTGCTCATGGTCCCTCACACCTTGGTCACCTCCAGATTGGATTACTGCAGTATGTTCTACAAGGGGTAGCCCTTGAAAGCTGTCCGAAAGCTTCAATTGATCCAGAATGCAACCAAGTGCAGTGGCTTCTGATAGCCTTCTGGTGTGATTCAATGTGCTAATGATTACTTTTTTAAAGCTCTACATCAGGGGAGTCCAACCCTGGCGACTTTAAGACTAGTGGACTCCAATTCCCAGAATTGTCCAGCCTGCAGGGGAGTTGAAGTCCACAAGTCTTAAAGTTGCCAAAATTGGACACTCCTGCTTTACTTAATATAGGACTGGGCTGTTTGCTCCAACACTGGAAGTTTTTAAGAAGAGATTGGATAGCCATTTGTCTGATATGGTATAGGGTTTCCTGCCTAAGCAGGGGGTTGGACTAGAAGGGCTCCAAGGTCCTGTCCTATCCTATCTTACTCTACTCTACTCTACTCTACTCTACTCTACTCTACTCTACTCTACTCTACTCTACTCTACTCTACTCTACTCTACTCTACTCTACTCTATTCTTCTTTATGTACACAGAGAGCATATGCACCAAAGACAAATTCTTTGTGCGTCCTATCACACTTGGCCAATAAAGAATTCTATTCTATTCTATTCTATTCTATTCTATTCCATTCCATTCCATTCCATTCCATTCCATTCCATTCCATTCTATTCTTCTTTATGTACACAAAGAGCATATGCACCAAAGACAAATTCCTTGTGTTTCCAATCACACTTGGCCAATAGCAATAGCAATAGCAGTAGACTTATATACCGCTTCATAGGGCTTTCAACCCTCTCTAAGCGGTTTACAGAGAGTCAGCATATTGCCCCCAACAATCTGGGTCCTCATTTTACCCACCTCGGAAGGATGGAAGGCTGAGTCAACCCTGAGCCGGTGAGATTTGAACCGCTGAACTGCTGATCTAGCAGTAGCCTGCAGTGCTGCATTTAACCACTGCGCCACCTTTAGAATAAAGAATTCTATTCTATTCTATTCTATTCTATTCTATTCTATTCTATTCTATTCTATTCTATTCTATTCTATTCTATTCTATTCTATTCCATTCCATTCCATTCTATTCTATTCTTCTTTATGTACACAAAGAGCATATGCACCAAAGACAAATTCCTTGTGTTTCCAATCACACTTGGCCAATAAAGAATTCTATTCTATTCTATTCTATTCTAGTCTAGTCTAGTCTAGTCTATTCTTCTTTATGTACACAAAAAATATATGCATCAAAAACAAATTCCTTGTGTGTCCAATCACACTTGGCCAATAAAGAATTATATTCTGTACTGTTCTGTTCTACTTTACTCTAGGAACCACTTTCTCCCCAAAACATGCCCATGCTGTACACACTCCAGGTTCTGTCCTTTCGGCCTTGCCATCTTATGCAACCTTGGAAGAGTGTCATTTCTGTGGATTTTCCCATTCTCCGAGACGATCTTCTTCTGGTACACAACAAGTCTCAACTCTCCTCCCGCTAGGAAAGCCATTACAGCGTGACTTTTTCCCCAGGAGTCAATTGAGTGGAAGTCCCTCCCAGGGTTGTTTTGTAGTATGTGCCAGTTTGCCATTTCACATTAGAGGTAGTCCTCCACTTACGACCAAAACCGAGCCCCAAATTGCTGTTGCTAAGTTGTTAAGTGAGTTTGGCCTGATTTTACAACCTTTCTTGTACAGTTGTTAAGTGAAACACTGCAGTTGTTAAGTTAGCAACATGGTTGTTAGCTGAATCTGGCTTTCCCCCTTGACTTTGCTCATCAGAAGGTCACCAAAGGGGATCATATAATCCTGGGACACTGCAACCGTCATAAATACATGCCAGTTGCCAAGCCTCTGAATTTTGATCACTTGATTGCGGGGATGCTGAAATGGCCCTGGGTGTGAAAAACGGTCATAAGTCACTTTTTTTCACCACCCCTATAACTTCAAATGGTCACTAAGCAGATAGTTGCAAGATGAGGACTACATTTATTTGTTTGTTTGTTTGATAGCTTTGGTTTCTTCTCTTTGATTTATTGTGTATCTATGTTGGACCCAGGGATGTAGTGTCCCTAGCCCTGCGTAACGGAGTGAGTTCCCATGACTTGTCCCAGCTTCTGCCAACCTAGCAGTTCGAAAGCACATAAAAAATGCAAGTAGAAAGAGAAGAGGAAATTTGGTATGAATTTTTAAATGGTGACCATGAAAGGAAGTTTTGAAACTTAGTTATGTATGAAAGGCTATAATATTGAAATTGGATTGATCATAGCAATAGCAATAGCAGTTAGACTTATATACCGCTTCATAGGGCTTTCAGCCCTCTCTAAGCGGTTTACAGAGTCAGCATATTGCCCCCAACAACAATCTGGGTCCTCATTTTACCCACCTCGGAAGGATGGAAGGCTGAGTCAACCCTGAGCCGGTGAGATTTGAACAGCTGAACTGCAGATAACAGTCAGCTGAAGTGGCTGCAGTACAGCACTCTAACCACTGCGCCACCTCGGCTCATGAATATAGTTAGATAAATAATTGATAATGATATATTGTAGACATATATATTGGTTTGACAAGAGGAAATTTGGTATAAATTTTAAATGGTGACCATGAAAGGAAGTTTTGAAACTCAGTTATGTATGAAAGCCTATAATATTGAAATTGGATGTAAATTGTAAACAGTGATTAAGAAAGGAGGTTTAGAAACTTTGTTATCAAACATAATTAATTTTTATTTAGAACGTTTCACAAAGATAGAATGTTGTTGGGTGATATTGAAAATAGACAATGGAATGCCATTATGTGGTTTTGCTTTGAATTTTGGAATATTTGTTATAAAGGGATGTTAAAACAACTATAGTCATATGAAGGATGAGGTATGATGATAGTAATATATATATATATATATATATATATATATATATATATATATATATATATATATATATATATATATATATAAATATATTTGATATAAAATATATAATTTCATATGGATTATAGGTGATGACTGTGAAAGGGATGCACAAAAGTTCTTTGTAACCAATTGACACACTTTCTACAATTTGTAATGGAAGATGATTTTAAGGTGTTTGTTGTGTCTTGTTTGTTTGTGTCTATTCAAAAAATAAAAAAAATAATTAAAAAAGTAGAAAAAATAGGAAACACCTTTGGTGGGAAGGGAACAGCTTTTTGTCATTCCAGCCACATGACCACGGAGACGTCTTCGGACAGCGCTGGCTCTTCGGCTTTGAAACGGAGATGAGCATCGCCCCCTAGAGTCGGGAACGACTAGCACATATGTGCGAGGGGAACATTTACTTTTATGTTGGAACCTGCCTAGAGTCCAGTGGTGGGTTTCAAAAATTTTTCGAACCTACTCTGTGGGTGTGGCCTCCTTTGTGGGAATGACTTGCCGGCAATGTGTCCTGGTGGGAGTGGCTTGCTGGCCATGCGTTTTCTTTCTCTCTCTCACTTTTTCTTTCTTTTTTTTCTTTTTTTTCTTTTTTTCTTTCTTTCTTTCTTCCTTTCTTTGTCTTTCTCTTTCTCTCTCGGTGTGATTCCACGTGTGTGTGTGTCAGTGGTGGGTTTCAAAAATTTTTGGAACCTCTTCTGTAGGTGTGGCCTACTTTCTGGATCCACTGGTGGAACCTCTTCTAACCGGTTCAGTAGATTCGACGAAAATCTACTGATTTCTACTGAATAGGTGCGAACTGGCAGGAACCCACCTCTGCTAGAATCACACTATTTGAATTGGGCAGCCTTAGCCATCTTGAAATAAATAAAGCAATAAAAATAAGCGGGCATCCTCTCTCTTTTTTTAAGTGATTACTTTCTTCTTTTTCTTTTTCTTCAACATGTCTCATCTCTGGTCCTTGAAGCGAAGTGTGAAAACAAGGTGGCAATTGTTTGATCTCCCTTTCCTTCCCCTTCTTCTCTTCTAAAAGTATTGGGCCTCTCCCCCCCCCTTTATGCTTCATATATGAATGGGCACACAACACGTGGATATTCACACATGACTGCTCTGTCACATCACATTGGGCATAGAGGTTGCCGGGGGGTCAAGGAGGGGCGGGAGAGAGAGAGAGTGCTAATTGCACCAATGTTGTGTTCATTTTGGTCAAGCCAGCTGGCATGTTGAGTGTGTGAGTCCAGTTGAGTAAAAGTTTCTGCCGTTTGTTTGCTTAATGGCTAGGTTCACATACACAGGTTTTTGGTAACTACGCTTATCAGCAAACCATGGCTTAGAAGCCACCGTGGCGAAGAGCATGCAAAAAACGCTAGACTGCATGCAAGCCAAAACCATTAAGGGTGTTGGGAAAACCTGGGTGTGACCTGGAAATCGAGCGACTGATTCGTTTAAAACAAAGAATGAAAAGGATTCATTGGCTGGTTTGTTAGCATTAATTCAGCTGCCCATCTACCTTCCTGCCTAGATTTACCTACAGATCACATTTCCTCTGAAAAATTTGGAACAGGTTTGCAATATAGGTTGTTGATGGATAAAAAGGAAAAGGTAAAGGTTCCCCTCGCACATATGTGCTAGTCATTTCCAACTCTAGGAGTCGGTGTTCATCTCCGTTTCAAAGCCAAAGAGCCAGAGCTGTCCAAAGACGTCTCCGTGGTCATGTGGCCAGCATGACTCAACGGTGAAGGGGCATGGAACGCTGTTACCTTCTCACCAAAGGTGGTCCCTATTTTTCTGCTTGCATTTTTACATGCTTTCGAACTGCTAAGTTGGCAGAAGGTGGGACAAGTAACGGGAGCTCACTCTGTTACGCGGTGCTAGGGATTCAAACTGCCGAGCTACCGACCTTTCTGATCGAAAAGCTCAGCGTCTTAGCCAATGAGCCACCGCATCCCATGCTGATGGATATGCCCATGCAATTTTTGTCCTGGAAATGACACAAAAGACAGAACAATCAAGTTGCAGAATGCTCTCAGGTTATCAGGTGATGATACTCTCGGCTGCTGAAATGATTACCTGAGTTTTAGCTGCTTTCTTGCTTTTTCTTCTGCAGGAACGGGAGTCGGGGGGGCTGAGGAGGACTGGGAAAAAAAAACAGTTGGAAGGACAGGGGAATCAGCCATCTCAGCAAAATTCTCTTAAGACACGAGCCATCTTTTCAAAGCCAAAGTCTGCCTTCCTTTCTCTCTCTCTCTCTCCCTTCCTTCCTTCCTTCCTTCCTTCCTTCCTTCCTTCCTAACAAGCAATTGGTTCATGCATTGCCGTAAGCCATAGCTTAACTATGGCTGGCTCCCTAAGCCATAATCGACTGGGTTCACACAAAGAGCTAAGCCCAAGGCAAGCAAACTGCATGCTGACCTGCTACACCATGGGAACCATCTATTTTCGGAACGGCAGGATGAAGCATTTGCCAGGGAGATGAAAGCTCTCAGGTTCTCCCCCCTCCCACCCCGCTTGGCAATCCTCAGTTCTGTTCCATTGCCAGATGCCTCCTGCACACTCAGACTTTCTAAGCTTTCTTTGCCTGTGTTCTTACGGTGCGCCAAGCCAAGATTTCCTTAACTGTAAAACACAGATGGCTGGGTTAACGTAGTATGCTAAAACAGTGTTTCTCAACCTCAGCAATGTTGAGATGGGGAGACTTCAACTCCCAGAATTGAAGGGACTAGCTGGCTAGCTGGGGAATTCTGGGAGTTGAAGTCAGGGGTGAAATGCTCTGAAGTCTGCTACCGGTTTGCTTTGCGCGTCTGAACCGGTAGTAAAAAAAAAAATGATTTAAAAAAGTTTTTTAAAAGTTCCGACGATCTGTGCGACAATCAGCTGCACCGTGGGATTTCTAGCATTTTGTTACCACCGGTTCGGGCGAACGGGTAGCATTTTTTACTACTGGTTCGGGCCAACTGGCCTGAATGGGTAGCATTTCACCCCTGGTTGAAGTCCACCCAGTGGTGGGATGCAGCCGGTTTAACAACCGGTTCAGTGAGCGTGCGCTTTACGTGCGCCCCTAACTCGCACTTTGTGCGCATGTGCAGCATTAAAAAAAACGCCCATTTCAAGCTTAAAAACTTACCTTCTATGTCAAGCTCTGGTGAGTAAAGCAGCTGACGTGTGGCAATCCATAGGTTGCCTCTCCACAGCAGGAACAGAATCAAACAGGGTGTGTGGGAATTGACAAGATATCTAAATGACCTGATCTTCCCAAAACAAAGAATAGCTCTCTTCGGAACCAGATTTAACCAGCTTCCTTCAGCACTCCTCCAGAGCAGGTATAAGAGAACACCTATAGCAGAACGGGTTTGTATATGTGGTAAAGGAGAAGTGGAAGATATCTCACATGTTCTATTATACTGTGAGCTATACAGAGTTTATAGGTCAGCATATATTCTCCCCTTATTAGAGAGATTGCCAGGGAGGGCAGACAATTTTAATGTAGGCTTTCTCCTCCAGGACACAAACCCGGCTACCACGTAGGTAGTGGCAAAATTCTGTGTTGCTGCAATGTCCACAAGAAGGAAATTGGTTACAGAAGTATAGTTGTCATCTTGTACCAATTATTTGGATATCTGAAACAATTTCTGGGCCAGTATATCTTCTCCCATACTTACCGGCTTTTTACCCATGTAAACCAGGGAGTGACCCAAATAGTTTGAGAGCATGTATTTTCTCAACAGGGATGCTATTATCCACTTTTAATGTCAGTACTTTTTAAAATATATTGTAAAAATGTAATGTCCATTGCTTGTCTTTGACCGTAATAAAGATTTCTGTCTGTCTGTCTCTCTCTCTCTTGCTGAGCTAAAAAACAGGGAAATATATGATAGGAAAGGGTAGGGGCAGGTTGGTGGAGACAACTCAGTGGTGGGTTCTGGATCCCGTTCCAACTGGTACGGTACATGCCAGCGGCACCTCCACAAGCCTCCGCGACGCTCCAACTGCTTGGCGGAGCATCACGCAGGCTCTGTATGCGCTATGCGCAATGCACTGCACGGAAGCACTGAAGGCTTTGAAGGATAGGTAAGGAGCTCAGGCGGGCAGGTGGGGCCCTCTGGAGCACCATACCAGAACGGTACCTGGTGCTCCAGGCACGCTCTGGTACGCCCGTACCGGGGCGTACCAGCTATAACCCACCACTGGCGCGCAGTGCGCGCATGCGTACCCACCACCCATGACACTCCAGCTGCTTGGCGGAGCATCATGCAGGCGCCGTACTCTCCGTGTGTGTGTGCAAATGCCCCAGTTGGCTCAAATAGAGGTAAGGAGGGTGGGTGGCACCCGTACGCCCATACTGGGGCGTACCGGTCGTATCCCAGCACTGAGCCAACTGCTCACCAGAATTACCAGTTTGCTACAACCGATGCAAACTGGTAGAATACCACTGAGTCCACCCCTCTTCAGGCTGTCAGGATTGAGAAGCCCTGATTTAGAGTTCAAAAATCAAGCAGCACATTGGATTCCATTAAACCGAGTATCCTATTTGATGTTTATTGTCTGTCTGTCTGTCTGTCTGTCTGTCTGTCTGTCTGTCTCTCTCTCTCTCTCTCTTTGGAGAAATGTGTCCAGGTATTTGCATGCTGTACCTACATTGCTACAAGGGGGAGGTGAGAGCAGGTGTCAGGAAGCATTATGCTACTCCAGAGCCCATTAGTTCTGGTGCTGCGCCTCAGGTCTTTTTGCGTCAGCATCAGGAATGCCAGCTGTGCAGGGACAGGTCAAGGTGCTAATAGCGAAACCACTGGACTCTCAGTTCTAGCAGCTGCCTCCTCCCAGTCCTTTCCGACTTCAAAGCTACCCCTTGACTGGGGAAAAGGGAGCTGCAGACCCACTCTGTGTAATCTTAGTTTGCCAATAAGAAATAATTGGAAGTTCAAATATGGTGCTGTGTAATATACTGCTGTTTACAAGCCATCGTGGCTGGATTCCTCACACAAAGGACAGAGAGGTTGTCTTCTGCATTCCCCCCCCCCCCCATTTTTGTGCAATAATGATGTTAGGGATGAAGGCATCAGACAAAGCTGAAATTTTCTACTGTTATTGTGTTATTAGTTGCAAAGTTGTGTCCGACCCATCACAACCCCATGGACAACATTCCTCCAGGCCTTCCTGTCCTCTACCATCCTCTGGAGTCCATTTAAGCTCCCACCGACTGCTTTGATGATTCCATCCAGCCACTTCATTCTCTGTCGTCCCCTTCTTCTTTTGCCCTCCATCTTTCCCAGCATTAGGCTCTTCTCCAGGGAGTCCTTTCTTCTCATTAGGTGGCCAAAGTATTTGAGTTTCATCTTCAGGATCTGGCCTTCTAAAGGGCAGTCAGGGTTGATCTCCTTTGGGACTGACCGGTTTGATGGCCTTGCAGTCCGAGGGACTCGCAGGAGTCTTCTCCAGCACCATAGTTCAAAGGCCTCCATTCTTTGGCGCTTAGCCTTTCTTATGGTCCAACCTTCACAGCCATCCATTGCAACTGAGAAAACCAGAGCCTTGACTATATGCACTTTTGTTGGCAAGGTGATGTCTCTGCTTTTTAGTATGCTGTCTAGATTTGCCATAGCTTTCCTCCCCAGGAGCAAAGTTGTACTGTAGAGGTAGCTAAAGCAGTTGTAAAGGGTTGTGGATCTATCCCTTGAAATCCACTAGATTCCCTGCCTCCCTTGTCTCTTAAAATGCACACACAGTCAGAACTTGGCACGCTGTGAAGCAAAATGCCGAAATCTATTTTCACCTTTATTTCCATGTATTGCTCCTGGCCACTAATCAATTCCAGAAATATTCTTGGAAGATTATTATTATTACCATTGTTTGTTCAGTGGGTATCCTTCCACATCCTTCCCTACTCAGAGAGCGGCTATAAATAATATGCCCGTGGTAAGAATAACCTACATTCCCCAAACAGCTTCAAACCCAGTGCACAAAAAAATAATAATAATCAAGATTCCATCTTTGCCAACTTCTGGAAGATCCAGGGAGCCAAGCTAACTGTTACAGCAGTGTTTCTCAACTCAACGACTTTACAATAGGGGGGGGGGGGGACCTTCAACTCCCAGAATTCCTTAGACAGCTCACTGGCGACAGAATTCTGGGAGTCGAAGTCCACACATCTTAAAAGTTGCCAAGTTTGAGAAACACTGCTGCAGGAAGAGTCTGTTTCAGATGGAGGGGATTCTGTTTGATGACTCCTCCATCCCCCATCAGTTCATGAGAATGGGGCTTACCATAAACTCCTCCTGGAGGACCTGTTCAAATGGGTTACCTCCATGTGAAAATGTTTCAAGCTGCCACCTAATATTTTCTTTAGAAGCGGTGGCCCACCTGCCCAGCAACAAAGACCAAAATAAGCCCAAATGGGAAGGTCGGGGTTAAAAGGGTGACGGGAACAGCCTTATTAGTGCTTTGTGACTGGCTGTGTTCCTCTGTTGTGAGATTAAACTTGGCAGCCTCTCCTAAATTGCAGAGGTGTTCAACTTTTGGAAGAGGAATTAATTGAGGCTCTTTAGAGCAGATCACAGCCTAACACTCAATAGTTTAATTCGATTAAAATAACAGCTTCGGTCGTCACGTGAGTTTTGTAGCTTTCCTAAAGAGCCCCAGGTATGTTTAGAAATAAGGATAAAACAAAGGAGCATTTTCAGAAAGGACCCTTAAATATGGGAAAAGTATATAATTAATCCTCAAATAGCACTAGTAAAAGATACCAAGCAGAATACACTGAGTTGTTTTCCTGATGTAAAAAATAAATGCATTTTTTTGCGCTTAACATCCACATCTCCAACTATATTACTGCTTATAAATGTTAAAAAGAAAGAGGCAGCCCACGAAACTTAATATTCAATGGAACTCCTTTTTTTTTTTTCATTTCCAGCTCCCTGGCTTCTTCACAGATCTAAAGTTTCTCGGTTAGGATCTTGAAACATAAGCTATCTTTCCAGAGCTTCCAGAATTCCTGGCAGCTGCTTCTTTTCCCTTTCTAATCTTGGCACCCTGAGGGCTAGAAACTTGCTCTTTGAATTTGCTAATCCTGCATTCAGCGGCTGTACCTTCAACCTGCCTCTCCCCCGTTTCCTAGCAGTAGCTGCCCTGTCCTGTGCATTTTTCTTTCTTTCTTTCTTCCTTATGTCCCCCCCCCCCGCCCCTCTTTCCTGGAGCCAGATCTAGCCATCGTTGGATAAATCATCTGTCTGTCTGAATACAGCTGTTCCCCTGTCGCCTGGCTGGCTGGTTTGGGAGGCAGAAATATAACCAGACCTCCCAGCAAGTAAGCCACCTCCTCGGAGGCTTAATAAACAAGTCACGCTAAAGTACCGCACAGGTTCAAGCCCCCTGTTCCACAGCATCCCCTTGCCCCTTGGAAGACGGGAATCCATGTCAGATATTCTCCTTGCATTAACAATGCAGGCAGTTGGCTCATTCCCAGCATGCTCTTCTTTGGGCACTTATACCTAAACCTTTCTGCAGATCCCAGGAGAGAAGGGGAGGCTTCTCACCTCCAATCGCACCTGTGCTCTTCTCTCTTCCAGCCTTTGGGACAAAACCAGCTTTCTTTCAATGCAGGTCGCCTTCCGAGCAGGATGATTGACCGGTCCCAAGCCCTCTCCCCAGCTGTCCTCCCCCACCACTGGAACAGATTTGTGGGTGCTGCCAATATCTCTCTCCACCTTTGCCCCTCTTCTCTCTGACGTTCTTTTCCCCTCCAGCCTTTTGTGTGTTTTTACAAGTGCTCTCTGGAATAATTTCTCCTGAGAAGGAAGGGAGGGAGGGAGGGAAGAAGGAAGGAAGAAAGGAAGGAAGGAAGGAAGGAAGGAAGGAAGGAAAGAGAAAGGCAGTAAGGGGAGAAAAATTTCATTTGAGTTTTTAAGCAGGTGTTAATACAAAAATAAGGGTGGCTCAGTGGCTAAGATGCTGAGTTTGTTAATCAGAAAGGTTGGCAGTTCAGCAGTTCGAATCCCTAGCGCCGTGTAACGGTGTGAGCTCCCATTACTTGTCCCAGTTTCTGCCAACCTAGCAGTTAAAAAGCATGTAAAAAATGCAAGTAGAAAAATAGGGACCATCTTTGGTGGGAAGGTAACAGCGTTCCGCGCCCCTTCGGCGTTTAGTCATGCTGGCCACATGACCACGGAGACGTCTTCGGACAGCACTGGCTCTTTGGATTTGAAACGGAGATGAGCACCGCCCCCTAGAGTCGGGAATGACTATCACATGTGTGCAAGGGAAACTTTTACCTTTACCTAATACAAAAATGCATACTACCAGCACTACTCACTGCCTTTTATATACTGGGTCCAACATGTCATGCTAAGCCAAGGTTTGCCTAACTCTGCTTAACTGCACAATCCACAACTGATTTATACCCCTTATGGCCATAAACTATGATTTATAAACCATAGTTAGGGGGAGTTTATGGATCCAACCTAGCCAATGCTAAACAAATCTTGCCGTGGTTTAAAGCAGTGTTTCTCAAACCTGGCAAGGAGCAGCCATAACACCCAGAATTCCTCAAGCAGCATCCTGCCTGGGGAATTTATGGGGTTAAAGTCCATACATCTTCAAGTTGCCAAGGTAGAGAAACACTGGTTTAGAGGAATGTGTGAATCCAGGCAAAGGTTTTGGGTGATGAGTGAATCCGACTCAGATTTAAAAAAAACAAAAAACGAATAGAAAGTGTCCATGTTGCGACCATACAAACGGCAAGAGAGATTCATCTCAGATGGACAGAGGGGTAGGGGGGGAGGGAGAGAGGGGGGAGGGCAGGGAGAGAATCTTAATGATCTTAATCTTAAAATAATCATATTTTAAAGAATTATGGGTTCAGATTTATTTCTGGTCCCCTCTGCAAATTTATTTTTTGCTCTTAACTAGTTCCAAAAACCGAAACACACATATCAAAGTGTTTTAAGAAATTCTAGGTAGATGGGGGGGGGGGCTGTGCTTACATGGAACAACATAGCCTTAATGTTGTTTGAACAAGCACCCCCACACACACACACACTGCCATTCCTACAACATGCTTAATTTGATTGTCAAATTCATTTCTTTCCTGGATTTGTACACTGTATTGAATCACAGATTGTCCACATGGCCTAAGTTCATACAAAGTGCTGAGCCACAGAAAAGAAGAAAAGAAAAAGGAATCAGGATTAAAACTCACCCACTTAGCTTATTGTGTGAATGCAGCGGTCAAATTTCTAACTTACCCATTTAAGCAAGTTGAGTGAACCCTAATGCTAACCAGGTTAAGCATGTATAGTCAATGTCTTTGACATTGGGGCACAAAACCCACTGTGATTTGATTGGTTTTGGGTTAGTGTGTTGTGTGAACACAACACAGTCATCAGTGGGGTTGTAAGCCACGTTTACAGCTTAGAAAGCAACCTCATGTTCCTTATTCCATGAATCATGGCTTAGGACTTGGAAACCCAGCGACAGCATTATACCATAATTCCAATATGGGAAAAATTAAATTCTGTTGCTTCTCTACAAAAGTAGAATGGAGTTATAATAAAAAGAACTGTCAGAATTGCAAGGAGAACTCTTGACGTACAAATGGACAGGAAATGGCATGTATTTATGTCATGCATGAACTGTGTCACAGTCCAGGCAATTTTAGGATACATGTTCCACATTGCCAGCCTCAATACTTGACAATTCACAATTCAAAGCTGGCATCTCACAAGTACCATGATAGTTCTTTAAGCAATAATTCAAAGAACTTTTAAGCGGTAGAAGTGATGTGCCAGTGGCTGGAGGCTGTTAGGGTCTGGATGGGAACGAACAAGCTTGCACTCAATCCCGACAAGACCGAGTGGCTATTGATGCTCCCTCCCAAAAATGGTCCAGCTATTCCATCCCTTAGCCTGGGGGGTGAAATCATACGCCCCTCAGAGAGGGTTCGCAATTTGGGAGTCCTTCTGGATCCACAGCTGACGTTAGAACATCATTTGTTGGCTGTGACCAGGGGGACCTTTGCCCAGGTTCACCTGGTGCACCAATTGCGACCCTACCTGGACCAGGAGGCCCTTCGGATAGTCACTCACGCCCTCGTCACCTCAAGACTGGATTACTGTAATGCGCTCTACATGGGGTGCCCTTGAAGAGCGTTCGAAGACTTCAGTTAGTCCAGAATGCAGCCATGCGAGTGATTGTGGGTGCACCTAGGTACACCCACGTTACACATATCCTCCATGAGCTGCACTGGCTGCCCATTGGTCTCCGGACAAGCTTCAAAGTGCTAGTCGTTAATTTTAAAGCCCTGCATGGCATCAGACCTGGGTACCTGAGAAACTGCCTCCTGCCAATTACCTCCCAAAGACCGATTCGATCACACAGACTTGGCCTTCTCTGGATTCCATCCACCAGCCAATGCTGGCTGGCGACCTCCCGGGGGAGGGACTTCTCTGTTGCAGCTCCGGCCCTCTGGAATGACCTCCCTGTTGAGATCCGGACCCTTACTACCCTCCCGGCCTTCCGTAAAGCTACTAAGTCCTGGCTGTTCCGGCAGGCCTGTGGCTGTTGAAATATCCAGCCCCACTTTAATTGGGAATGTTGTTGTATTTTAAATTTTGTATTGTCTTATTTATCACCCTTCCCTTTTTGTTGTAAGCTGCCTGGAGTCCTTCAGGAGTGGGCGGCATACAAAACTAATAAACTAACTAAACTAAACTTTCTGCAAACTTTCCTTCCCCTTTTGGAGATTGTACATGATGGCACATTTATCTCTGACCAGCTGATAACCCGGCGTTGCCCAGGTATTTATAGACATCAAAGCGTTTTTCTGACAGGGAGCCATTGAGAGGGGCCTTTCTTCCCCCTACTCCCATGCCCATCATCCCTGCCCTCTCCCGTTCCCCTCCCATGCGCTCCTCTTTTCCGCCATGTCTACGATCATGGCACTTTACCCCAAATCTATCAGGCGCTTCCCCATTGGGCCACTGGAGGGTGAATGTCATGGCTGGCTTTCCAGAGGAAGTTGGGGAGGAAGTGACATCACAAACAATTGATGCTCTAGGACGCCACACTTGCTCTCCTTGACAGGCCAGGCATTCCAGAGTTATACTGGAACACACACACACACACACACACACACACACACACACACACACGCACGGTATCTTAACACCCCCCAGTATTTGTTTCCAGAGGATAAGTCATCTGTGTACCAAGTTTGGTTGAAATTGCTCAAGGCACTCCAGAGTTATGCTGGAACATACATACATACATACATACATGCATACATACATACATACACACACACACACACATACATACATACATACATACACACCCACCCATACATACATACATACATACATACACACCCACCCATACATACATACATACATACATACATACACACCCACCCATTTTTGCCCAACATATCAAAACCTAAACTACCCTGCAGATTTTCTTGACATAATACACTTGGCTTAAAGGTGGCTTGGCTGCATCCTATAAACCCAACCCTGAAAACAGGCTGCTTTGTCCTCAACTGTCAATGGTGCCACCCAGGATTGCCAATGGAGTGTGTTAGAGGCTTCGTTTTTGCCCAGGAACTACAGGTTCCTCATCCCTGCCAAAGAGTCTTATGTGAGCATTTGTGTGTTCAGACACCTTCCAACTGAGCTCTCTGTGCAAATACAGCCAGGAAAAGATCAGGAGAAAAATAGTTTTCCCAGCCCTGAAAATATTGTCTCAGCTCTGAAGTTGGGGACCACAGACCAGGAACACCTTCAGTGTGAGACAACAGTAAACCACATCTATAAATTCCGTGTGATGTGAGCAGGATGATCTTATGCAAGATCTATCTACCTTATCTATTAATCTATCAATGTCTATCTATCTATCCATCTGTCTGTCTGTCCCCATCTGTCGGTCTGTCTATATATCATCTCCATCCATTCATCCAAAAAGATTAGCCTTCAAGGCAGAACGAGGCCTTTGTAAACAATGCGACAATAAACAAAAAGAATGCTGCTGTCTTCCAGGCCTCTCTGTGTTGCAATCAATGCTCAGCCCTGTCCTTGTTCAGCCGCACAGCTCATGCTTTCTACCCCTGGTATGAAGTTGCAAGCAAGCACACCATTAGGATAGGCTTTCCTAGAGCAGCAATCCCCAGCCTTTGTGGATCAGCAGGGGGAAGTGTTATGTGCGAGCGGCAGGCGAGCTTGCATGCACACGCAATCCATTTACCCCAGAGGTATGCACATACACCTACTACTCGCCTAAATAGAGCTATGCATGCACATGCTAACCTGCCACTTCTGTAACCCAGTTTCAAACAGGCCAAGGCCTGGTAGTGGGCCATGGCCCAAGGGTTGGGACCTCTGTCCTTGAGAATCTTCCAATTGCACTGTTTTTTTTAAATTTGTCTTGTATGCCGCCCACTCCCGGAGGACTCCGGGCAGCTCACAACAGACAAGGGAAGGGGGATAAATAGACAAAGACAACACTTTAAAAAAGATGCAACATTCACAATTTCCGTGGGGCTGGATGTTTCACAAGCCCCCCGGCCTGCTGGAGCAGCCAGGACTTGGTGGTTTTGCGGAAGGCCGGGAGGGTAGTAAGGGTCCGGATCTCCACGGGGAGGTCATTCCAGAGGGCTGGAGCTGCAACAGAGAAGGCTCTCCCCCGGGGAGTCGCCAGCCGGCATTGGCTGGCAGATGGAATCCGGAGGAGACCTAACCTGTGAGATCTAATCGGTCTCTGGGAGATAATCGGCAGGAGGCGGTCTCTCAGGTACCCAGGTCCGATGCCATGTAGAGCTTTATAGGTAACGACCAGCACCTTGAAGCGGGTCCGGAGACTGTTCCAAAATAGTAACTATTTATGAAGAACTGCAGATGTATGAAACTGTTCTCTTCGTTACTAACTGTGGCTTGTTAGGAAACTGTTCTGTCCCCACCACACATTAGTCTGTGGACAGCTCAACATGGAACTAAACCCACCCATCCTCCAATAAAACAGACCGTGAGCATAGATCTGAATGCTTTATTGAAAGAACAGGGTATCATGAAACTGGGGAAAATAGGGATGGGAACCAAATACAAATTAGACAGACACCATAGAAGGCTTAGTATACACATTAAAGAATGTTAGGAGAGCAATGATTTGATTGACGAGTCATTCTAAAACCAAACCACAACGCATCGGAACTAGTAAAGTCCAATGACTAGTATTTTCTCATAGTTATGGCCTTGGCTTATGACCCACTTGCCTAAAAGGCTAGCTATTGCTCAGGGAACACTACCAGTCTAGACAGGGATATTATCTTTGTCATTTCTATGCATCATCAGGTCATCAGTATCCTAACATAAAAACTCAACCAATTGAGCATAGTGCAGCTTTAAATTCCTGATTGCCAATATACAGAATACGGAATAATGGAGTTGGAAGGGAACAGGCCTTGGAGGTCTTCTAGTCCAACTCCCTGCTCAAACAGGAGATGCTTTACTCAGGATGGCTAATCTTTTTGGCATCAAGTGCTGCTCTCTCCCATATTGCGATGCATGTGTGACCCCCCACACACATGTGCTCTGCACCCTGTGCATGCGTGCAACTCCTGCATTCCCCCCCCCGCACCACCACATGCACACACGCACACAAGCCACTGGCATTCAAAGAAAACTGCCAGGGGGCCTGTCCATTCACTTTCTCTTCACAGAGGATATGGTCTATCACCAAACGCCCATTTTCAAAGCCAAATTTAGGAAATTCTTCCTAGATACTGCTTGGATGCTGTAGTCCCCCCCCCCCCCCAATAAGCAGGTAAACACATCTACTTATGGGGCAATGGAGATATTTCAGAGGTGGTATTCAGCAGTTTCTGACCAGTACTGGAGAACCGGTAGCAGAAATTTTGAATAGTTCGGAGAACGGGTAAATATCACCTCTGGCTGGCCCCGCCCCCATCTATTCTCTGCCTCCCGAGTCCCAGCTGATCGGGAGGGAATGGGGATTTTGCAGTATCCTTCTTCTGCCACGCGCACCAAGGCATGCCACATTCACCAAGCCACACCCACAGAACCGGTAGTAAAAAAAAATGAATACCACCATTGTTATACTTATCCTCTCAGATTGTAAGATAAATAGGGCCTGCATGGAATTTAAGATTATGCAACTCAAAGATCTTTCTGGAGAAGGATGCTTTGCAGCATGCTGAGTTCCTTTTGCAGAATTTCTTTGAAGTTCAGATCATCACTCTGAAAATGTAAACTTCAAAATGGGAATGGGGTCTTCTCCAGAAGTGGGTTCGTACCGGTTTGCACTGGTTCAGTAGTGGAAATGGTGACTCGGTCTCCGAACTGGTAGGGAGGGCATGCTTGCCATGCCCCCAAACCGGTTCCATGCCAATCAAGCCATGCCCACAGAACCGGTAGTAAAAATTTAGAATCCCACCATTGCTCCACTCCCCTGCTTTACAGCAGCACCCTGGTGCATCACATGACCTCTTGCCCCACGGTGAACAAGCAGAAGAAGTGGGCCTCCCATACATTTGGGGGAGGTGGGAAAAAAGACAAAAATAAGTCCTAGTGCTTATTTTGAGGCCCAAAAGAAAATAAGACCTAGTCTTATTTTGGGGGAAACAGAGGTAAAAGGAACCTAGAGAGATTTAAGTTATGGACTTCTTAACTCAGAATGTTAGCCACTATGGGATTCGGGTGGTCAGGAGAAGCTTTCTCCACTTGTAACATCCGATGGTCACCCGATGAGTTGAAGGCAGGCGTGAAACTGTTTTGACAATCAGTTCCTCGCCTCTACATTTCTGGGGACAACCAAAGAAAGCCTTCTTCCCCTGCTGGAACAATAAAAGCCTTTCCTGCTGCCTCCAATGCACCAGGGGGCACAACCACTTGGGTACACCCCCTTTATTCCTCCTGGCTTGGCTAAAGCCTCACAGCCTCACAGCCTCACAGCAGAAGACAAAACATGCCTTGGGTAAAGCTACATCAACGCCAGGCAGATCTGGGGATGGGGAGCATTAATTAGAAGGCGGTCAGGAGGAGAGTGATTTCAAGGTATTGGCGGGAGGGGGGGAGAGGGAGCTCGCTGTGTGACGCCTCTGCTGCAAAGGGAGTTGGAAGCATTCTAATTGGGGCTGTGTCGAGCCAGCCACTTGCAGATGGGAGGCTGTCCTAGAGTGCCTTTCTCTTCCTTCCTCCCTCTCTCCCTCTCCCTCTCCCCCCTCTCTCTCTGCATTGCCCAGGGCTCGCCTGGGATTCTGTGCACAGCACCAGCAAGGAGTTTTTCAAGGCGGCAGAGAGAAAAGTTCAAAGGAGGGCAGATGGAGAGCGCCAAGGTGGGAGAACGTGACAGGAGAACATACCATGGGGTGGAAGCACAGGGAGGGGGGTCTGCACAAACTGAATCAATGCGCCTCTTAAAACAAAGGAGGGTGGGTCCAGCCCTAGGTGAGAAAGAGAGCAGGGGGCTGCAGTCCACTGACTCAAAACCCAGAGTAGGTATGGGAGAGTCTAGATGATTTTTCCCTACAGGGAACAAAACTCATTCTGTTAATTCTCTCTCTCCAGGCCAGGCATATTATTATTACTACTACTATTATTGGGTTAATCTTTGGTGAGATTCACAGCCTTTGGGGCTGGTTGGTAGCTCAACAGCTCGAGTCCTAACCAAGGACCTAGGAACTGTTAAGGTAACGCCGGAGGATATAAGCTGTTCCAAGTAGGATGTTTTTTTGTAGAATCAGAATGTTCAAGTCTGATAAATTTAAAATTTCCAAATAGCAAGGTAATCCTTTAGGTATTGCTCCAAGGGCTCCAATTACAATCGGGACAACACATGATTTCTTTTTCCACAGTCACTCAACTTCAATTTTCAAGTCCCGGTACTTTGTGATTTTTTCTTGCTGTTTACCTTCAATTGGTGCATCACCACATATTGCAATGTCAATGAACCATACTTTTTTCTTTTCAACTATTGTTATGTCAGGTGTGTTGTGGGCCAAGTGCCTGTCAGTCAGGATTCTGAAATCCTACAAGATCTTGACTTTTTCATTCTCTAGAACTTTCTCAACCTGATGTTCCCAGTGGTTTTTGCTGTACTCAAATCCAAACTTTTGGCACAATTTCCAGTGAATGATCTTAGCAACGTGGTCATGGCATTGTAGGTAGTCAGTTTGTGAAATTTTGCTGCACCCACTGATCAAGTGGTTGACTGTCTCGTCTTTCTCATTACAGAGGTGACATTTGCTGTTGGTGGTAACATGTTGAATCTTTGCCTTCATGCACTTTGTGGCTAAAGCTTGTTCTGTTGTTGTTGTTGTTGTTGTTGTTGTTAATAACAACAACAACAACTTGGAACTGGTTAAGATCAGGAGCACTGAAATAACTTGGAACTGGTTAAGATCAGGAGCACTGAAAAAAGAAACAGAAGGCTTTATTTTGGCAACTCAAGAACAGTTGCTCAACTTCAATTTGCAAGCCCCGGTACTTTATGATTTTTTCTTGCTGCTTATCTTCAATTATTATTATTATTTGGTTAATCTTTGGTGAGATTCACAGCCTTTGGGACTGGTTGGTAGCTGAACAGCTCAAGTCCTAACCAAGGACCTAGGAACTGTTAAGGTAACGTTGGAGGATCATCATCAGCATCATCAACATCATCAGCATCATTATCATCATCATCATCATCATCATCATCATCATCATCATCATCATCATCATTCTATGGCAGGAAAATGTGGACATGGTGGCTCAGTGCTAAGACACTGAGCTTGTCAATCAGAAGTTCGGCAGTTTTCCGGTTTGAATTGGGATGGGTTGCTGCCAGCATTACTGCTGGTTCAGTGGATTTTTTTCTCCACATGCATGCGCAGTTGCCCATAAATAGGTCTGTGCATGTGCAGAATATTAAAAAAATTAAAAAAACCATGCTACGCCAGCTGGGGAACCAGTTTGGAGGCATGGCAGGGCTAGGTCGCTGCCGGTTCCAGCGACTCAGGCCGGCAAATCACTACCAATTCCGCCAAACCGGACTGAACTGGTAGGAACCCACCTCTGGTTTGAATCCCTAGCGCCAGGTAATGAAGTGAGTTCCCATTACTGTCCCAGCTTCTGCCATCCTAGCAGCGAAAACACGTAAAAAATGCAAGTAGAAAAATAGGGACCACCTTTGGTGGGAAAGTAACAGCGCTCTGTGTGCCTTCAGCATTTAGCCATGCCAGCCACATGACCACGGAGATGTCTTCGGACAGCGCTGGCTCTTCAGCTTTGATACGGAGATGAGCATCGCCCCCTAGAGTTGGGAAAGACTAGCACATATGTGCAAGGGGAACTTTTACCTTTACCTATGGCAGGGACCAGAAACAGGCCCATTTCCAGAATTCCGGTATTTCTGGGAGCCTCATTTTTTGCCCTCCCCAGGCTCTGGAGGCTTTTCTCAAGTCTCTGAGAGGGTGAAAACGGCCTCCCCCGGGTTCCAGAGCCTCTCCGGAAGCTGAAAACAGGATCGAACCTTTATCTCTGGCAGGGACCAGAAAGAGGCCTATTTCCAGACTTCCAGTACTTCTGGTACACCTGTTTTTTGCCCTCCCAGAGCCTCCACATGGGCCCTGAACTTACCTGGCATGAAGAACCAGGTAAGTTCAGGTAAAGCTGGGAGGAGAGGGGTGGGGTTGGTGCGGTCAGCCAGTTCTTCCAACTACCAGTCAGTGAAACAGATTAAAATTAACATCTGGTCCGAACTGGCTGAATCCCACCCCTGAGCATATCCAGTAAGAGCTGGGACCAAATTCAGGGTCCCTGTTGCCCATGATGATGAATGAGAAGGTGCTGCTTCTTCTTTGCCGGACCTCTACAAGCAAAGACTGAATGACTATCAGTTGGGACTGTTTGAATTTGGACGACTGCAGGGACATCCTTTCGGGGCACTTCTTGTCAGCAAAATCTGCCAGGAAATCCACCCTCCCTTGCCTTAAGTGGGCAGTGGTGTTGACGCACGTCCCACCCACAGTAGGTGCCACCTTGAGCTTTGGAGACTCTGTGACTCTACCGCTGTGGCGTTTCCACCACTGGCCTCGCTCCGGTCCCCTTCCTTCCCCAACCTGTCTCTATCTCCCACAGAGGTGTGCCCTCCTGTTCTGTAGAAATGCCATTTCCTCAGCAACCAAGCTGCGATGGTAACACTTGAGCCTCAGAGAGAGGTAGGGCATCAATCCACTGGGGAGATTTAAGGTAGAGAGACCAGATATATTCATGAGCATTAGAGCACAGCATCTTTCCTGTCTTCTCTTCTTGCCCCTAGAGATCTCTTCCAAAGTATAAACAGAAAGACATGCACAGTTGTGGTGTGTGTGTATGGGGGGGGGGGGGAAGAGCAGGAGCAATCCCCGGGGAACAGAGGATGCTGGGACAAAAACAAAACAGCAGCCATATTCCCTGCAGTGTCCTTCTGGAAAGCAGATAAGTGCCTTTTGATTTCACAGTCAAACCACCCCAGTCACTGGGCTGGTGATTAACATAAAATCAATCCACCCCCTACACTCTCTCTCTCTCTCTCTCTCTCTCTCTCTCTCTCTCTCACTCTCTCTCTCTCTCTCTCTCTCTCTTTCTCTCTCTCTCCTCCCTCCCTCCCTCTCTCTTTTTCTTTCTCCAAAGCAGCCAAGCAGCCTCTGACTGAGAGATGGGATGCAGTGAGCCTGTGCCACCTGATTAAAGAAAGCTTCCTCTTTAATCACCTCCTGCTACCGTGAGGGCTTTTTTGAGTGGCTAAAAGCAGGTCGTGCGCCAGGAGGTGACAGCAGCAGCAGCAGCAGCAGCAGCAGCAGCAGCAGCAGCAGCAGCAGCAGGTCAGGGAGATAGCACTTCTGTTGGCAGGCAAAGAGAAGGGGAAAGGGCCCGGGAGCGGTAAAGGAGAACGGGAAGCAACGGGAAGGGAACAAACCAGAATGGGACATTTGGAGACCGCAGCAGAACCGGAAGGTGGGAAGCTAGAACAGGGCATCTAGAGACCACAGCTGATCAGGAAGGAACTAGAAGGTAGGAAGTTAGAAGAGGGCATCTGGCAATCACAGCAGATCATGAAGGAACCAGAAGGTAAGAAGTTAGAAGAGAACATCTGGAGACCACAGCAGAACAGGAAGCAACTGGAAGGTGGGAAGCTAGAATGGGGCATCTGGAAACCACAGCAGATCATGAAGGAACCAGAAGGTAGGAAGCTAGAACAGGGCATCTAGAGACCACAGCTGATAAGGAAGCAACTAGAAGGTAGGAAATTAGAAGAGGGCATCTGGAGACCACAGCAGAACAGGAAGCAACTGGAAGGTGGAAAGCTAGAATGGGGCATCTGGAAACCACAGCAGATCATGAAGCGACGGTAGGGAAGTCAGAACAGGACATCTGGAGCAGGGGTGGGTTCCTGTACCGGTTGCTCCCGGTTTGCTTTGTGCACGCTTTGCATGCGCTTTGCATGCACGCTGCTTGCTTTGCTGCTCGAATGGGGTATCTGGAAACCACAGCTAACCAGGAAGCAACTGGAAGGTGAGGAAACCAGAATGGGGTATCTGAAACTGCAGAAGAACAGAAAGCAACGGGAAGGTAGGAAACCAGAGCAGAACATCTAGAGACAGCAGCAAACTGGAAGCCACTGGAACACAGCAAGCCTGAGCAGGATGTCTGAAGACAGCAGCAGAATTGAGAAGAGCTTCTGGTAAAACAACCTATTATAAGCCAAATTATTCTTTTTTCCTTGGTCGTAGGGCTCCATGCCCCCTCTACCTCTCTCCACATGCTGATGGATAAATCTGTAGGTCATGAAAGATCAGGTCCACAAGTGAAGGTCTAATTGAACTGTTTCGTTGCAACTCATACTCGTGCACAGGGACATTCTCAACTAACGGTTAGCACCTGCATGGAGTTAGATAAGGATCAGTAGAATTCAAGAGAGGTTGGACTTAATTTATTTGCGGCTGTGTAGAGATTCTAGGCTGACCCCTCTTTTAACTCCACCCCAGGTTATGCCACTTATCCTCCACCCCAGGTTATGCCACTTATCCTACAGTAGGTACAGTAGTGAAATTCAATTTTTTTACTACCGGTTCTGTGGGTGTGACTTGGTGGGCATGGCAGGGAAGGATACTGCAAAATCCCCATTACCTCTCATTCCTGGGGGAAGGATATTGCAAAACCTCCATTCCCGCCCCACTCCAGGGGAAGGTTACTGAAAAATCCACATTCCCTCCTGATCAGCTGGGACTCAGGAGGCAGAGAATAGATGGGGGCGGGGCCAATCGGAGGTGGTATCAAAATTTCCGCTACCAGTTCTCCAGAACCTGTCCGAACCTGCTGAATTTCACCTCTGGTACAGACCAACCTAAAGGCAACTTTCCCACACATATCCCTCCTGTATCTTTTGGGGAGGGATTTAAATGGCTAGTTCCAGCCAGTATCCAAAGTGATACTGTGACCCTACTTCTTCCAGGCTTGTCATTAGAGTCATAAGTCAAAGCATATTTTGTTGTCATATAACTCCTTGTGTAGGTGTGGCAGTCACCCATGGCCCAGTGCATAACAGGGCATGCGCAGCCACGCTGAACCACACAGGAAAAAACAAGTCCCAAAAGATAAAACATCCTGACCAGGATATGACCATATATAGACAGAACTTCCCTGAGCAGTAGATTAGCAATTGTAGTTTGACAGGCTGTTTTAAATCACATGCTGATTGCTCCTCCTGCCTTTGTCCTATCTCAATAAAAGGGGCTCCCAGATCCCCAATCTGGGTCGCCTCATCCCAAGAAAGCTCGTGTCCGTGTCTTTTCTCAACATTGGCCTCATGAGCGAACCACAGGTACATCACATTAGTTCCCCTTCATATCCAGGGCTTAAGGAAAGGCTGTCAAAGAAGGACTGACTCCAATCTATGTTGGAGAAGTCTATGTTGTTGCTGGACCTGGGTAGAGAACTTGAAGAGTCTGAAAACAAGAGAATTGGATTAATTGTTATTATTATTGCTGTGGATTTCCCAAGTAAGAAAATTCCCCTGATAATGATCTTGAGTGGGCTATCAGGACTCTCCATTTCCCTTTCAGCTACATATGTCCAGTCATATATTAGAGTGAATCAATAGTTCTCTTTTATGGGCTGACATCCTCTGAAATCTCACCCAATGGGTTGATACTACTAGAAAAGGACTGAGTACAACCCGCCCAAGAGGAAGAGATATGAGCCATGGTGACGCAGTGGTCAGAGTGCAGTACTGCAGGCTACTTCTGCTGACTGCTGGTTGCCTGCAATTTGGCAGTTTGAATCTCACCAGGCTCAAGGTTGACTCAGCCTTCCATCCTTCCAAGATGGGTAAAATGAGGCCTAAATTGTTGTGGGCAAATAGGCTGACTCTGTAAACCGCATAGAGAGGGCTGGAAAGCTCTGTGAAGGGGTATATAAGTCTAAGTGCTATTGCTACCTGAATCTTGATCATGTGACCATGGGGATGCTGCAATGGTCGTAAATGTAAAAACCGGTCCTAAGTCACTTTTTTTGTGTTGTTGTAACTTTGAACGAACTGTTGTAAGTCGAGGACTATCTGTACAGTTACAATCCCTCGAAGATTATTTGTGGCATAAATTTTTCCCCAGATTAAAACATTAATAGCTATGCATACTCATCACACTATTCCCTTTTGGGGCAAACTCTTATGGGAAAAAGGAAGAAACGGTAACAAGAAAAAAAATTAGAGGCAGGAGAAGGCAAAAATGAAGAAAATCTGGCTTACACCACCATTCATTATATTAATATAGCAATATTCTGACTCTGTAAACCGCTTACAGAGGGCTATGGAGCACTGTGAAGTGGTATATAAGTCTAAGTGCTGTTAGGAATATAATTTTACTAAGGCCCAAGGTAATATAAAGCATAAACGTTGTTGCAAGGAATATGGATTAAGATTATAAGATTTATATAGTGTCCTACCCAAAGGGGGGAATGTTAGGAATATAATCTAACGGTTGGGTTGGCAATATATAAATCATGTAACAATGATGAACCTGTTTCTTTAAATCATACTGTAAAATGCGATTGGTTGCTGTTTCCTCAATCGGCCATAAGAGGGAGCCAGAATGACTCTTAGCTCTCTGTATTGTTAGATGCTGGGCTGATCTGATCTGAGTGTTTTGGAAGCTGGCTGTTAGAAAGTGCCGTGAGCTATTGTCAGTTTTGCAACTGCTAGCAAACTTTGAGTACCGGACTGTTTGTATGATTATGGACTATGTTATTTGGATTATCCCTTAACTGAAAGGCGTTAATGACTGACTATCTTATCCATGTATGACTTGGACTGTTTGGTGGACTCTGATACCTCTATTTCCACGAAAGTAAAAGCCTATTTAAACTGCAGTGTCTCTGTATGCTGGTTTGTGAGTTCTCCAACACAACTCTCACAACGCTTCTCTGAACGTACTTGCTCTCCCAACGGGGAGCTTACCTAACAAGTGCGATTGCTATTGCTTTTGCTATAACCACTGCCCAAACAAGCCAGTCACAAGTCACAACAGTCTCTTTTAGGAGATCCGGAGAAATTTTGACCCCGAGCCAGTTCTCCCACCAAGAGTCTGCTTGCTTTTCCCAACTTTATGTCGCAGTTTCTGTTAGGTCATCACACAGACTCCTTTCAAAGCCAGCTTCCCATTCTCCATCATGGAAAACAGGACAGCTGTTCTGCAAAGGCCCCTCTCCTTCGGCACAGCCCAGCCTCCTCTCAGGCTCTTCCATGTGTTCTTTCCTCTATTCAGCAAGAAGCCACCAGACCAGCTGCAATGAAGCATGTGAGATCTTCAAACAGCAGCTCCGAACAGCTCCTGGATGGGTGCCCAACCTTCCCATCCACCTTCCATAAGGCCTGGAGGAGAGCAAAAGAACCGAAGCATCTTTAAGGCTCTTTCCCTTTCCCTGGGGACAGACTCTAAGGCAGGGGCATCAAACTCAATTTCATTGAGGGCCGCATCAGAGTTGTGTTTGACCTCTGGAGGCCGGGTGGAGTGGGCATGACCTCTCTAAGCAGTTTGCAGAGTCAGTCTATTGCCTCCAACGATTTGGGTCCTCATTTTACCCACCTTGGCAGGACGGAAAGGCTGAGCCAACCTTGAGCCTGGTGACATTCGAACTGCCAAACTGCAGGCAGCGGGCAGTCAGCAGAAGTAGCCTGCAGTACTGCACTCTGACTACTGCGTCACCGCAGTTTGCTTAATCAAAGTTTATTGAATAAGCCACCAGTGGCTGAGTTCATACATATTATAAGCCATAAAACTTGACTTAAAACTCCCAATTATTGTTGCAACAGCAAACTAGACAAGCTACCATCAGTATAATGCAGCCTATTGTGAACTACATTTAAATTGACTTGACATAACTGGGTTTTATTGAATCACTCGTATTGCCTGTGTTTCCATATCACATTAAGCCATATTGTTCCTGTTTTAGTTTGGTGCATTATGTGAATCCCACCGCTGTGATCTGTAAATCATAACATATAGAATAGAATAGCAGAGTTGGAAGGGACCTTGGAGATCTTCTAGTCCAACCCCCTGCTTAGACAGGAAGCCCTACATCACTTCAGACAAATGCTTATCCAACATCTTCTTAAAAACTTCCGGTGTTGGGGCATTCACAACTTCTGGAGGCAAGTTGCTCCACTGATTAATATTTCTAACTGTCAGGAAATTTCTCCTCAGTTATAAGTTGCTTCTCTCCTTGATTAGTTTCACCCATTGCTTCTTGTTCTAACCTCAGGTGCCTTGGAGAATAGTTTGACTCCCTCTTCTTTGTGGAAACCCCTGAGATATCGGAACACTGCTATCATGTCTCCCCTAGTCCTTCTTTTCATTAAACTAGACCTACCCAGTTCCTGCAACCGTTCTTCATATGTTTCAGCCTCCAGTCCCCTAATCATCTTTGTTGCTCTTCTCTGCACTCTTTCTAGAGTCTCTGCATCTTTTCTACATCGTGGCGACCAAAACTGAATGCAGCATTCCAAGAGTGGCCTTACCAAGACATTATAAAGTGGTATTAACACTTTCCGTGATCTTGATTCTGTCCCTCTGCTTATGCAGCCTAGAACTGCGTTGGCTTTTTTGGCAGCTGTTGCATACGGCTGGCTCATATTTAAATGGTTGTCCACTAGGACTCCAAGTTCCCTCTCACAGTTACTACTGTTGAGCAAGGTACCACATATACTGTACCTGTGCATTTTGTTTTCCTTGCCTAAATGTAGAACCTTATTTTACTTTATGACTTAACATGTTACATGTACTCATAATTTATTTAGCAAGTCATGGTTCAGAGTCATGGTTTAATGGAATGCATCAGCTGGGGTGGGGAGCCTGGTAGCTTCATGGATATTTACAGAAGGCGAATATGCTAATAGCAGTCTGCTCTTCCTCACTGCTTGGCCGAAAACAAATTTGTCCCATAACAAAAACAAGCAAGCTTTGAAGCTGCTTTCACCAACCAACCCAACGCCCCCACTCTGTGTTATGACTGTCCTCCTCCAGCCGCTGGATGTCAGAGAAGACCACAGAAGTCAAGCAAGGAACTTCCATGAGCAAATAACTAACGTCATTATTTTCACAAAGGGTTTCACTGAGACCAGACAGAGCTGCTTCATGTAGAGCCAACAATGAAGAACACTCGGAAAATCTTTCAGCACCTCATTTATTTATTTTTTTTGAGATTAAGAACAACCAATGCTTTCAGCTTGGCTCAAGGATGGACATCCTCTCCAGGTGATGTTCAGCTGTAGTTCCTAGCTGCCTTTCCTGGCAGGGAGGACCACAGGTTGACCTTTGCCACCAGGCTTGAAATTTGGGGCTTAGACAATCTGGAACTGTGCCGCCTGCAGTATGATCTAAGCACAGGACACAAAACTGTCTGCTACAACGTCCTACCTGTCAACAACTTCTTCAGCTTCAACCTCAATAGTACACGGGGCAAAAAATCGATACAAACTCAAAGTAAACCGCTCCAAACTCAGTTGCAGAAAATATGACTTCAGCAACAGAGTGGTCAATGCCTGGAATGCTCTACCAGACTCCGTGGTTACATCCTCTAACCTTCAAAACTTCAACCTTAAACTGTCTAGTGTGGACCTCACCCCATTCCTAAGAGGTCCGTAAAGGGGGCGTGCATAAGTATACCAGCATGCCTTCCGTCCAGTGGTGGGTTTCAAAAAATTTAGAACCTCCTCTGTAGGTGTGGCCTGTTTTGTGGGAGTGGCTTGCTAGCCATATGACCAGGTGGGAGTGGCTTGCTGGCCATGTGACTGGGTGGGAGTGGCTTGCTGGCCATATGACCGTGTGGGAGTGGCTTGCCAGCCATGTGACCGAGTGGGAGTGGCTTGTTGGCCATATGACCGGGTGGGAGTGGCTTGCTGGCCATGTGACTGGGTGGGAGTGGCTTGCTGGCCATATGACTGGGTGGGAGTGGCTTGCCAGCCATGTGACCGAGTGGGAGTGGCTTGGTAGTTCATGTGACTGGGTGAGCGTGGCCAACTTGTAAAATGTGGTGAACCTCACTTAACAACGCTCTTGCTTAGCAATCAAAATGTTGGCTCAGGAACTCTGGCACTGAAGCATGCAAGTCTTAAAGCTGTCAAGTTACAAGACCCTTGCACCCCTAACCCTTTCGGAAAAAAACCCCAGGAGTGTTCAAACTGGACAGCTTTAAGACTTGTGGACTTCAACTCCCAGAATTCCTCCTCTCGCTCTTCATCTTGATGATGTCCAGACGGGCGGGGGGAGGGAGCTGGAACCGGTTCTAAACGGCACTGTAGATTTGTGGAACCTCTTCTATAGAAGAGGTTAGAACTGGCAGGAACCCACCCCTACTACTGTCCCTGTCCTACTGTCCCCATTTATTTGTACTCATTTCCTTTGTTCATGTCCATGTTTATACTTATACCTGCTATCTTGTACATGTTTGACAAATTAATAAATACAAATAAATACAAATACCATGCCCGAGTCTTGGGGTTTGGTCCCAGATGTTTGCTTGGAGGTGTTCTAGGTTTTTAAACTGAGCAACCAGATCTATTGCATTACCTGACCACAGGTAATCCTCAACTTAACAATCACAATTGAGCCCAAAATTTCTGTTGCTAAGTGAGACATTGGTTAGGAGCCGTGGTGGCACAGTGGTCAGAATGCAAATTCAAGCCTGACAGAAACACTGCAGACTAATTCTGCCGACTGCCAGCAGTTCGATCTTGACCAGCTCAAGGTTGACTCAGCCTTCCATCCTTCTGAAGTGGGTAAAACAAGGACCCAGATTGTTGTGGGCAAATAGGCTGACTCTATAAACCGCTTAAAGGGGACTGGAAGGCACTGTGAAGCGGTATATAAGTCCTGTCTTGCTGTAGTTGTTAAGTGAATCACTGCAGCTCTTAAGTTAGTAATACCGTTTTTAAGTGGATCCTTCTTCCCCATTGACTTTGCTTGTCAGAAGGTCGCAAAGGGGGAATCACATGACTAGGTTGAAAAATGGTCATAAGCCACTTTTTCAGTGCTGTTGTAACTTCGAATGGTCATTAAATGAACGGTTGTAACTCGAGGACTACCTGCATTGATTTTTCCTTCCAGCTCTGGGGCTTTAACTAAAATAGGCAGAGTCAGACCCCATATTCCCGCTGTTAGCTAGTTAAAAACTGCTGAGTTTATTTATGCATAACTACAACTTGTATACAAATTGGCCTCTAAAGAGATAAAAAAGATTGATTTAAAAAAAATCTTTGTCCTCATTTAAAAAGGCTATTAGAATAAAACACAAAGCAATATATTTAAGGTCTGAGTATGTCATTTTTGATGAATCAATTAAGTTAAAGCAGAATTTAATGCAGAAAAATGCACTGCACTATTATATTTATGAAAATGACAGCTGCACCAGTGACGTGCGGTGAGGTTTATACCTGGTGAGGCTCAGCTGAGCATCCTTTTGCAAAGCAGCTCAGCAGGGCAGCGGTCGGCCTCTGCGGGGGGGGGGGAATTTGCATCACAGGAGCAGCCAAGCGCCCGGGTCTGCAGCAAAGGCGCTTGGCGGCTCCCGCAATGCAAAGTGCCCCGCAGCCTCCGATGCTGCCGCCCGCCCGCTGCCCCGGCCTGCTTCTCCAGGCTCCGCCGCTGGAAGTCCCGGATCGCCTCTGGGGGAAGGCTGGGTGAGAAGCGGAGCGAAGCTTCTCCGTGGCCTCCCGGTGCTGCTCAGAGGCTCTCGCAGGAGCGTGTGCCAGCAGCCGGCGGTCTCGCAGCCAGGGCCGCTCCGGGCTGCCGGCCGCTGGCACGCGCTCCTGCGAGAGCCTCTGCGTAGCGCCGGGAAGCCACAGAGAAGCTTCGCTCCGCTTCTCACCCAGCCTTCCCCCAGAGGCGATCCGGGACTTCCAGCAGCGGAGCCTGGAGAAGCAGGCCGGGGCGGCGGGGCACTTTGCATCGCGGGAGCCGCCAAGCGCCCAGGTCTGCAGCAAAGAGCCAGCCTCCTCCTTCTCACCCACTCCTCTCTCCTCTGAAGCACGCCCCGCCCAACGTAAGGGTGCTCAAGAAGACATGATTCGCTGCTTGCAGATCAGGAGGCGGGAGAATTAGTGCCTCTTTTCCATCTGAACTTCTTTGCCTTTTAACTCTTTCTTAACTTTTAGAAGGCGAAAAATTCCTTATGGAAAAGAGGCCCCGAGTTCTCTCGCCTCCTGCTTTGGTTAACACTAAGCAGACACCAAGCCACTGTGAGCTGGAATCTGGTAGCAACTATCTTGGCTTTAATTATTAAAAAAAAATATTTAAATTTCTTTCTTTTTCCTGAGGAGACTGGTGAGGCTTTGCCTCCCTTGCCTCTAGTGACTGCACATCCCTGAGCTGCACCATGATGAACTTTGCTTATTATTAGAAACTTTGTAAATGTAGAGACAGAGTTTTCCAACCAGATGTGACACTCAGGATTACAATTTCCAAAATCCCCAGCTCCTGAGCAGTCCACATTTACATAGTGGCCAGATTTCTACCTAATGCTAAGCCATAATTGGTTGAACTATTGTCTCCTGAATAAGTTACTTTTAGTTGGGTTCCAGTTCGGCATATTACCAAAAGACAGTTTACCAGCCCCAGTGGCTGGTAACCATCTATTGGCTTAGCAAAATATGGGAACTTAAGTCACAACTGGAACATTTTGTCCAAAAAGTGGCCATGGAGAGAATGAAGGTGCATAAACTAGGCAGGTACGGTACATAAAAAAAACTTTTAAATAAAATAAATCGTTCCTGAACCATTAAAAAAGGCTCCAGGGGCATCAAGCTTAGCTTTCTTTTCTTCTAGGTTCTTTATGTACCATCTCTGGAGTTTAAATATTCGGTTTTTATTTGATTAGCTTGTTTACCTTATGGCTTAATGTCTTCCACCTATCCAACCTGCATGAGTGTAAAAACAAATATATAAGAGGACAATTTAGAATCTAAAGCCGGCCCCTCCTCTCCTTCTCCCTCCCTCCTTTCCTCCCACTCTTTCTCTCCACCTCTCCCTCCCTCTCTCTCCCCCTTCCTCTCCCTTCCTCTTCCTCTCTCTCTTTAACTCTACTTCTCCCTCCCTCTTTCCCTCTCTCTCCCTTCCTCTCCCTTTCTTTTCCTCTCTCTCTCTCTCTAACTCTCCTTCTCCCTCTCCCTCCCTCTCCCCCTCTCCCTTCCTTTCCCTCTTCCTTTTCCTGTCTCTCACCCTCTCCTTCTTCCTCTCTCTCCCTTTCTTTTCCTCTAACTCTCCTTCTCCCTCTCCCTCCCTCTCCCCCTCTCCCTTCCTTTCCCTCTTCCTTTTCCTGTCTCTCACCCTCTCCTTCTTCCTCTCTCTCCCTTCCTTTTCCTCTCTCTAACTCTCCTTCTCCCTCTCCTCCTCCCTTCCTCTCCTTTTCCCTCCCTCTTTCTTTTTCCCCTCTCTCCCTTCTTCTTCCTCTTCCTCTCCCTCTCCCTCCCTCCCTTCTCTTTCCCTCTCCCACCCCCCTCCACTTTTTTACTACCCAAAGTGCGTTCCTGAGCGAACCCGCAGTAACAGAAGCCGGAAACCACATCTGCTCCTGAATCCCAGCTGATCGGCTGCGTCTTCTTCTGTTGCCCTGCACAGGAGAACGGAGCTGGAAAGCAGGTTAGTGGGGTGGGGTGGAAATGGGGATTTTACAGTATTCTTTCCCTGGAGTGGGGAGGGAGTGGGGATTTTGCAATCTCCTTCTGCTGCCACGCCCACCAAGCCAAGCCACGCCCACCACGCCCACCACGCCACACCCACAGAACTGGTAGTGAAACATTTTGAATCCCACCACTGCCTCTTCCCCTTCTTGGGAATCCAAGGGCTGATGCCTCAGGGCTTCTCTGATCTGCAGGAGGAGGAAATCAGGGCAATCAGGTCAGCCAACCCAAACCACGGAACTGGGACACAGATTCCAGAACATGGGTACTGTTGTGCGAGATGAGTCCTTTAGATTTGCTTGGTGGCTTGAGTGCTTCTTCTGTTCTTAACCCAACCTCAATCTCACAAGTCTAGGTGGCTACAGAATTAAATACGATCCTAACGCCAAGCAAACGAGGAGACAAAATTAATAAGAACAAGCAGAGGTTGCAGGTAAGGTGAAAAGTGCTGGGAAAAAATATATATTTTAATAACATCCTAAAAAAGGCTACCAAGGGGAGGGCAGTCTCATCTCTGTTGGGGAGCCATAGCTTTGGCTTCTCTGGCATCTATGGGAACATATAGAATAGAATCATTTAGAATAATAGAATTGGAAGGGGCTTTGGAGGTCTTCTAGTCCAACCCCCTGCTCAGGCAGGAAACCTAAACCATTTCAGACAAACGGTTATCCAATCTCTTCTTTAAAACTTCCAGTGTTGGAGCATCCACAACTTCTGGAGTCAAATTGTTCCACTGATTAATTGTTCTAACTGTCAGGGAATTTCTCAAATAATATATTTTATAGAGAGTCCTTGACTTACGGCCATATGTTTCATGACCATTTGAAGTTAAAATGATGTGTGGGGGGGAAGTGAGTTACAACCCAACAAGCCAACAAAGTTACAAGCTAACATTCCGGAAGACATGCTTCTTGACAAACTTGAACATTGGGCCCCATCTAACAAAATGAAATTCAATGGTGAAAAGAGTAAGGTTCTACATTTAGGCAAGGAAAATGAAATGCACAGGTACAGTACAGGTGGTACCTTCCTCAATAGTAGTAACTGTGAGAGGGATCTTGGAGTACTAGTGGACAACCATTTAAATATGAGCCAGCCGTATGCAACAGCTGCCAAAAAAGCCAACGCAGTTCTAGGCTGCATAAGCAGAGGGACAGAATCAAGATCACGGAAAGTGTTAATACCACTTTATAATGCCTTGGTAAGGCCACCCTTGGAATACTGAATTCAGTTTTGGTCACCACAATGTAAAAAAGATGTTGAGACTCTAGAAAGAGGGCAGAGAAGAGCAACAAAGATCATTAGGGGATTGGAGGCTAAAACATATGAAAAACAGTTGCAGGAACTGGGTATGTCTAGTTTAATGAAAAGAAGGACTAGGGGAGACATGATAGCAGTCTTCCAATATCTCAGGGGCTGCCACAAAGAAGAGGGAGTCAAACTATTCTCCAACGCACCTGAGGGCAGAACAAGAAACAATGTGTGAAACTAATCAAGGAGAGAAGCAATTTAAAACTGAGGAGAAATTTCCTGACAGTTAGAACAATTAATCAGTGGAACAGAAGTTGCCTCCAGAAGTTGTGAATGCCCCAACACTGGAAGTCTTTAAGAAGATGTTGGACAGCCATTTGTCTGAAACGGTGCAGGGTTTCTTGCCCAGGCAGGACTAGAAGACCTCCAAGGTCCCCTCCAACTCTGCTATTGTATTGTATAACCCCATCCTGGCACTTAGGACTGTTGCAGCATCCCCACAGCCACATGATCAACATTCAGGCGCTTGGCAACTGGCATGGATTTATGATGTTTAGATTGTCCTGGGGTCACATGATCCCCCTTTATGACTTCCCAGCTAGCTTCCAGCAAGCGAAGTCAATGGGGGAAGCCAGATTCATTTAATGACCACATGATTTATTTAACAGCTGCAGCAGAAGGGCTGTAAAATTGACTGTGACTCACTTAATGACTAGAGTATCGATTGATTCTTTATATTCTTTCCTGCAACACCGCCAAGAAACGGGACCTGGATAGTTCCCAAAGTTGATGCACTGTATAGAGTCCTTTCAATTGCAATGGTTCCAAGTTCTATTCCCAGTTGTAGACAGATGACCTTGATGGAGATCTTCAGGAACTGAAACATTTTCTAAGTCCACAAGAAGATAATATTGTATTTGGAAGGGACTCAGGAGGAGGATTATTGAGAGGTCCTTGGTGCTCTCTGAGCTTGTTTTCTGGCAGACGTTTCATTACCCAACTAGGTAACATCATCAGTACTGGAAGAAAATGCAGTTGGAGGAGGGGGATTATTGAGAGGTCCTTGGTGCTCTCTGAGCTTGTTTTCTGGCAGACGTTTCATTACCCAACTAGGTAACATCATCAGTACTGGAAGGAATGCAGTTGGAGGAGGAGAAAGAGGAGGATCATCATCATCATCATCATCATCATCATCATCATCCCAATCAAACTTGCAAGTTTCTTTTTATTATAGCCAGTCTCAATAGAAGTAGTTTCAGGTTTCCTGTGGAGTATTTAATCTCCTGGTCTGGCCTACTGAGTGGGGCTGACCTCAGTAGAAGGTCTAAACCCCATAGAATTCAGGCGTTCATTCACTCCAGAATGAATGCCTGAGAAATCCCAATAAGGATGAAACTAATCACATCTTGCTTCAGGGGGTCAATATCTCTGAATCTGCCTGGGGAGAAATTCACTTCCTGCCTCTCAGCAGAAACTTCTCATTTTAGCCTTGCTCCGTATTCCATGCAGAGGAAACTGGGGAAGAGCTCGAGGAAACAAAGACATGGGACCCCTCCACCCTAACCCTAATACCCCCCTCGAATCTGGAAGGCACAAGAGATACCTTGCCCCATTTGGGCATTCAATAGGGACTGGAGCAGAGATGGTATTCAGCAGGTTCTGACCAGTTCTGGAGAACCGGTAGCAGAAAAATCGAGTAGTTCCAAGAACTGGTAAATTCCACCTCTGGCTGGCCCCGCCCCATCTCTTCTCTGCCTCCTGAGTCCCAGCTGATCAGGAAGAAATGGGGATTTTGCAGTAACCTTCACCTGGAGTGGGGATGAGGTGAAATCCAGCAGGTTCTGAGAGGTTCTGGAGAACTGGTAGCAGAAATTTTGAGTAGTTTGGAGAACCGGTAGCAGGAGTTTTGAGTAGTTCGGAGAACTGGCAAATGCCATGTCTGGCTTGCCCCAATGTGGGGTGGGAATGGAAATTTTGCAGTATCCTTTCCCTGCCATGCCCACCAAGCCACACCCACCCACCAAGCCACAGAACCTGTAGTTTAAAAAAAATTGAATCCCACCACTGGACTGGATTGTCGTCTCCCAACTCAACGAGGTCTCATTGTCTGCAGAGCTGGATGAGAGGGAAGCAGACCCTAACCGGAAAGGGGGAGCAGTATGAGTAGGTGAGGCTCTGGGAAACATCATTCTCTAATTCAGAAGTAGACATTTTCTCTCTTTTTTTTAACTGCTAGGGACCCCCTTTTCAGGGGGGGGCGGGCGCTGCAATGCCAGAGTTTCCAGAGACTGGTATTTGGACTGTGTTTCCCAAAGTCCATGGATTCTATCTCCTGCCTGCTGCTCCTTTTTAAGCTGTCTTTTGTTTCCCCGATGGATGAGGAAGGCCGAAAATGCACGTGCATTTATCAGCAGTGTAATTCCAGGGGAGGGGGGGGCTTGTTTAGGGACCAAAAGCTAACAAAGCAGAGACTTGGGGTGGGGGAAGGCCACCCCTGGCCGCAGGCCACGCATTCTCTCCCTCTCCTGCAATATCCCCCATCCTTTCTCTCACGTCCCCTCCCAGGCTCAACCCAGCCAGATGTGGAGAATTAGCTCCAGGGTTCTCCCTCTTGCAAATTCATTTCATCTGGTGGGCAGGTGCTGCTGCTCTCTGCTTGCCACGGCCTTGGCCAATTCTGCAATGCACCAGTTTGATGGGGAAGGGTGGGGTGGGGTGGGAAAAAGACGCTGCTCCCCGGATCTCTGGTTTGCTTGTCTCTTTTGCACTTGGCTGTCACACCCTCCGCTTCCCTGCTGTCTTTCTGAGCAGGCAGCCTTCCTCTCTTCCCCTCTAGCCCTCCTAGCCCCTTGACCCTCCTACGCTTCTTGCATAGCCAGCTGTCCTTGCTGGCTGGGTCAGCATAAAAACAACTCCCTGGCAAGCTCAGCGTCGCAGGGGAGACTGCGCCAAATGGCCTCCACAGATGGCTCCGAGCAGGATTTGGAGCACGCTGGCAAGAGAGAGCAGCAGGAGAGACAGGCCATGTTTCATCGCCTGATTCTGCAACAGGCAAGCCTGATCTTGGCCGCGGCCACTTTCCGTAAACAGAGGGCAGGGGCCGCTGCGCAAAGGCAGCCTAATGTGCACCAGCTGGACGCGGAGGGGGAAAGGGCAGTTGCCAAAGTCTCTTGCTTAGCTGCACTTTTCTCACTGCAATGAAGGTTGACGTCCAGGGTGCCCCACTTCCTGCAAGCTGGTTTTTTTTTGGGTGCTTGTTTTTTTTTGAGGAAGAGGAATCGGTGGCTTTGCAAATGTCGGGGGGGGGGGCGGACGGGAAGGGGAGAGAAGAGCAGAAGAGGATTCAACTTGGGTGAACTCCGATCAAGCTCGCCAGACTGGCCGCATAGAAAAAGCAGATTCTTGCTTAATCTGTTTTTCCTTCTTGCAGAACGTGTAACGTTTCGTTACACGTTCAAGAGAACATACCACGAGCGTGACAGTAAGAAAGAAGAGCCCACTTGGCACCAACTGGGGCAAGTTATCTGATTATTATTTTTTTTGATACAACCAACTTTCTTAATTTTGGGGGGGGGAACCCTTGGCGCTCTCTGAGGTTGGATGTTTGCTTGCAGACATTTCATTACCCAACCAGGTAACGTCATCAGTGCTTTTGGACAGAAGAAAGAAGTGCTGAGGTCTGTAACTCAATTCCATCGGAACCTGCATTTGCAAGGCCAGATTTGGGGAGAATGAACTGACGAGGAACATAAGACAGTTTTGCTGTCTTTCATTTTTTAAAAGCACTTTATATCCATTGCACCTCTTTATAAAAGCAAGCATTCAAAAACCTTAATTGTGTCATTCAACCCAGGGTACAGAAGACCTTGCCAATCAACACACAATCCAGTTTAGACTGGACTAAAATTCTACCTAGGGGAGTTTGTGAGTCAGTACCCAGCTACTGTCTTTACGTATTGGGTGAACCAAGCTATTCTGAAAAAACTGGACAGTGGCTTATTCAGAGGGAAAAGCATGTAAAGGAATGTACAGCTGACCATACAGATGGTATGTGGGAGCCATTAAGGGGGAAAGAAGGAGCATGCCGGAGAGAGAGGGGGGGAGGGAGGGAGGGAGGGGGAGGGAGTGAGAGAGAGACAGACAGACAGATGTGGAGTCTGAGCTGTACATCAGCCCTCAGATGGAGAGTCAACAGTCTCCAGGTGTGCAGGTGGTTGATGAGGAAGAAGAAGAAGAACAGCTGGGTCCAGTGCCTGACACATAGATGTGCAGAAGGCAGAGGAGAGGAGAGCAGTGGAAATCTATGGGCCGGTCCTTGGGACAGAAGAGCCATGGCTGCTAGTGAAGTCCCACCCTAGCTCTGGGGATAAAAGGCAGGGGGCAGAGATGAATAGATGTGCCAGACATACTTGTTAGCCTGCGGTGAGAGAGAAACTTTTTCCGGGGCAGCCAGCGCTCCTAATAAGGGAATCATTGCTTCAACTACAGAGGGTTCATCATGTTTGGGGAGCTGTGTCAGAACAGTTAAGTCTACCATTCCGGAATGGGACAACTTGCCATGACCAACTTGCTGCAGGGCAATTTAACAATTCTATTTAATAATTTTAAAATAGAATTTAAAAAAAATATATTTTAATCGTTGGCCTTTGCATTTCATTCTGTCCCTCCTTTTGCATCCTTTCTTTAACGATTCTATTCCACTATTTCTTTATTAGAATAAGTCTTGTCCCACAGTGAGTTGTCCCACAGCAACTTGGTCATGGTGAGTTGGCCATGACAATTGGGTTGTAGCGGGTTGACCATGACCAGTAAGCCATGACAAGTTGGCCGTGGAGAATTGTCCTAGACCCCTGTCATTTTACCATAAAAAATATGCCTGGAATCTCTATTGTCTGTTTCTTGAACCAACCTACTTCATGTGACATTTTCAGTTAACATCATGGGATTTGCTTACGGCAGCAACCAAAAATGCCGGAGCTACTGTCGTTAAGAGGCATGATCATTTGACATAATTAATGACCATGTTGTTTTAACAATGGAAAGTCCAGCCCCATTATTAACTGAGAACTACCTGTACATAATTACAATTAAAAAAAACACCCTAGAAATGATACAACATTCCTGGTGCCTGGAGCTCTACAGCCTTTTGATCTCTTCTGAGCAGCCAAGTTTTAATAAGGTTCTGGAAGGCCGTCAGAGTAGAAGCTACCTTGATATAGGGGTGGGGATGGGGAGGGAGCAAGCTGTTGCAATAAATGCCCAATTGAACTATCTGACCAATGTTAGAAGAAAAAAACCACACCAAGCAGATTGATTTTCAATATGTAGAACGTTATTGTCTAATAGTAATTTCAAGGTGATTCTTGATCAGGGTTCATTTTTGGCCTTGGCTATTAAACTAAGAATGCAACTCGTGATTTAATTTGGGAGGGGTAAATTATTATTCTCAATGTTATTAGCAGGGTTTTTAATTGTTAAATGTTTTATGGCTATACCGCTCAATGCAATTAGGCTGCTAATATTTCTATTTTGCTTGTTTTCCATACGGCTCTTCTGACCAATTGTTTATTAATAACATAAAGTTCATGGGTGCGTTGCTCAAGGAGTCTGCAGCCTGATCTCCTGTCTGGAACGACTAGGAGATATCTGGGTTCAACACACTACAGACCCCCATATTCCACGGAGTACTGTAACTGAAGTCTGGGACAGTGTTGGGATTCCATTTTTTTTACTACCGGTTCTGTGGGCGTGGCTTGGTGGGTGTGGCCCGGTGGTCATGTGAGTGGGTGAGTGTGCTGGTTGGTCATGTGAGTGGATGGGCATGTGAGTTGGTGGGCGTGGCCAACTCAATGTCACTCACACCCAGTCACATGACATACAACCTCAGCCACACCTACCCAGGTTTTGTGGCTCCCTGTGTTTTCTGTGGGAAATGGGTCGTGTGACTGGGTGGGCATGGCCAACTTGATTGGTCTCATCCTTAGCAAATTTCTCCTTGGTCCAACTCACAATAAAATAACACAATAAAATAGCTCTGTTCCTATATTTAGACTAGACTAGAATAACAGAGTTGGAAAGGACCTATCTGGGACCAGAACCCTTCATCCCATCTGGACGACAAGGGAACCAGCAGGTCTTAACAGAACCAGGGATTGCTACAACCACTCTTTTTAAAGATATAATCTATCTCAGTGTTGACAACTTTATGATGTGTGGACTTCAACTCCCAGAATTTCCCAGCCAGTGTGTTAAAGTCCACACTTCTTCAAATTGCCCAGGTTGAAACGCTGACCTACCTAGTTTTCCCTGTAACAGAATAACAGAACTGAAACAGAGCAGAGGAGAGTTGGAAGGGACCTTGGAGGTCTTCTAGTCCAACCTTCCTGCTCAGGCAGGAAACCCTATCCCATTACTGACAAATGGTTGCCCAATCTTTTCTTTAAAACTATCGATGTGGGAGCACCCACACTGATAGTTTTAATCAATGATAATTGATTAAATAAATGATAAATGATAATTGATTAAATGATAATCATTGATAGTTTTAATTGATATGAGCCGAGGTGGTGCAGTGGTTAGAGTGCAGCACTGCAGGCTACTTCAGCTGACTGCAGTTCGGCTGTTCAAATCTCACCAGCTCAAGGTTGACTCAGCCTTCCATCCTTCCGAGGTGGGTACAATGAGGACCCGGATTGTTGGGGGCAATATGCTGGCTCTGTAAACTGCTTAGAGAGGGCTGAAAGCTCTATGAAGCGGTATATAAGTCTAACTGCTATTGCTACTTCTGGAGCCAAGTTGTCCCACTGATTGTTCTGCCAGGAAATGTCTCCTTCGTTCTAGGTTGTTTCTCTAGAATAAATGCACATTTGCAGTTGTTGCATATTGCCATCTTGAAAAGTATAAAATCTGACATCAGAGATGAATTCGGTATACTGATAAATAGCCATCCCTTTCAATCTTTTATTTGTTTTTTAGAAAAAAATACAGACTGCATCTGATTGGGCCCACCAAGCTACAGTTTGATTTTAACTTCTTGCTAAATCTAAATCGACCAGCCAATTAATTAAACAAGCCCTGTTCTGGTTTAGTGCCCTGTATGCAGTGGTGAAATTCAAATTTTTTTTTACTACCGGTTCTGTGGACATGGCAGGGGAACAGATACTGCAAAATCTCCATTCCCACCCCTCTCTGGGGCTAATCAGAGGTGGCATTTGCCAGTTCTCCGAACTACTCAAAATTTCCGCTACTGGTTCTCCAGAACCTGTCAGAACCTGCTGGATTTCAGCCCTGCCTGTATGGACTCAGACTGTGCCTGTGCTGAGATGCCTTGAAGGTTGAGCAAATGGACAAAGGAAGATGCCCCTAGCATTTTAAAAGGCACGCAGATCTCTTAAAGGACTGCAGACACCGAACTGGTGTTGTGTAAAAGTAGGCAATACCAGGGAAAGAAGAGCAATGAATGAGACAAAGAGATAAAAGGTGAGCATAACAGAGGGAAAGAGGGAGAATCACCCCTCCCACATTCAGCTCTGATCCTGCCCACTGGTTTCCCCTGAAGACTTGGATAGATTCTTCCCAAGGGGAAATCAATACAGTCAATAGCATTACATTATTTAGCATGGCTCTGTTCTCATGCCATGCTTAATGAGGTCAGGTAAAGCTGAAGCCAATCCATCCATACTACATGTGAACTCCTTTCTGCAGAGGCCACATTTGTACAACAGGGACTGGTGCATATACTATCTAAAAGGAATCCACGGAGTTCAGCCCATTGTGCCAACTAGAAAATGATGTTGTTAGTTGCAAAGTCATGTCCAACCCATCACGATTCCCTGGACAATGTTCCTCCAGGCCTTTCTATCCTCTACCATCCTCTGGAGTCCATTTAAGCTCACGCTGACTGCTTCAGTGACTCCATCCAGCCACCTCCTTCTCTGTCGTCCCCTTCTTCTTTTGCCCTCAATCGTTCCCAGCATTAGGCTCTTCTCCAGTGAATCCTTTCTTTTCATTAGGTGGCCAAAGTATTTGAGTTTCATCTTCAGGATGTGGCCTTCTAAAGAGCAGTCAGGGTTGATCTCCTCTAGGACTGACCGGTTGGATGACCTTGCAGTCCAAGGGACTCGCAGGAGTCTTCTCCAGCACCATAGTTCAAAGGCCTCAATTCTTTGGCGCTTAGCCTTTCTTAAGGTCCAACCTTCACAGCCATCCATTGCAACTGGGGAAACCATACACATGACTATACACACTTTTATCGGCAGGGTGATATCTCTGCTTTTAAGTAAGCTGCCTAGATTTGCCATAGCTTTCCTCCCCAGGAGCAAACGTCTTTTAATTTCTTGGCTGCAGTCTCCATCTGCAGTGATCTTGGAGCCCTAGGAAATAAAATCTGTCACTACCTCCATTTCTTCCCCATCTATTTGCAAGAAATTGAGAGGGCCAGATGCCACGATCTTAGTTTTCTTAATGTTGAGTTTCAAGCCAACTTTTACACTCTTCTTCTTCTTCTTTTCTTCTTCTTCTTCTTTTTTTCTTCTTCTTCTTCTTCTTCTTCTTCTTCTTCTTCTTCTTCTTCTTCTTCTTCTTCTTCTTCTTCTTCTTCATCATCATTGCATCAAGAGGCTCCTTAGTTCCTCTTCATTTTCTGCCATTAGAGTGATATCATCTGCATATCTGAGGTTGTTGATATTTCTCCCAGCAATCTTAATTTCAACTTTTGATTCTAGCCCTGGCTTTCTAGAAAATAGGTTCGTCCAATTACCAGGATAAGCCTGAAGTGTGAACACAACTTCCAAATAGTTGACTACAAATGTAAGGGATTGTAGGAAAGCTATGGTAAATAAATCATAGCTGGTCATGAGCAATGACAATCCAAGAATAAAGCACAGAATGTGGAAGGAAACAGCTACCATGATCAACAAAATCTAATAAGCCTTCATAATTCAAGGAACCTGGGATAGAATACTTCCCAGGGATCCATTTGGTACCAACTTAAGATCATTGGAGCAGCTCTTCCAGAGTTCCTCCTTGGAGGAAGGACCTTAAGAAGGTAGCACATTTTTTTCAATCTCCTGCTTGAGCAGGGAGTTGAACTAGAAGACCTTCATGGTTCTTTCCAATTGTTATTTTGTTATTCCTAGTAACTTTTATGGCTTCACCTGTGCAGGTTTCTTCTTCCTCCAGAACATAACATATAAAATAACAAAGTGGGAACAGACCTTGGAGATCTTCTAGTCCAGGGGTCAGCAACTTTAAAACACTCAAAGACCCACAAAGGTCCTAACCAAAAATACAATTCTGGAGCCAACCAGAAGTCCGGTTCCCCCACCATAGTTTCCTCCTAGCGCGGCGTCCTTTTTCCTCCACCTATCCTAACCAAAAGCTCTAAGCCTAACTCTTATCAATTGTGGAGTCGACCCATGATAGGGAGCTGCAGCAGAAGGCTGAAAGAGCCACATGTGGCTCCAGAGCCATGGGTTGCTGGCCCCTGTTCTAGTCTATCCCTTGTTTGACCAGACCTTATACCATTTGAAACATGTTTTCCAGCCTACATTTTCTACTTTTAATCACAGCCCACCCTTTTTAGCTTCTAAGCCCCAAGTCATCCAGCTATTGTCATGGCTGAGATAAGTAGGATTTTACTCATGAGAAAATGTTTACTCATGAGGAGGGCTGGTGGCTACTCAAGGTGTATCCAAGATGAGCAAACTTCAGCTAAATTGTAGAAGCTGCTTCTTTGATAGTTACACACAGCATCCACTTTTATCTTTGGGATGGGGTCCAAGAGTTTATTTCTTCTAATTTCATCCCTTTTCCTCTTTTCAATTAGTTAGATGTTGTTTTTAACAGGATTTATTAAATTTTAGCTTAATGCCTGCTTCTTTTTAAAAGAAAACTATTACCGTAGCCATCTTGGGAGTCCTCCAGGACAGAACAGCAGGATATAAATTAAGGCGTTCAATAATAATAAACTTTCAGAATAAAAAGACCAGATCTTACCAGAGATATCACGGTGGTGTATTGCTCCATTAACCCACCTCCATGGCAGGTTAAACATTCCAGATTCATGTGAGCATGTAATGAAATCATGTGTGGCATTGCACCATGTTATAACGCATGTGATGTCACTATTTTTGTTTATTTGTATCCCATTTTTATTATTTTTACAAATAACTCAAGGTGCTGAAGATATAACACACTTCCACTGTGGCTTCTCATGGACACCTGTGGCCAGATTCAATCTTTACAAGGGTAGAAAGTTAGCACCTACCCATCTCCTAGAACAGTGTTTTTCAACCTTTTTTGTGCAAAGGCACACTTTTTTCATGAAAAAAATCACGAGGCACACCACCATTAGAAAATGTTAAAAAAATTTAACTCTGTGCCTATATTGACTATATATAAGGTGTTTTTCCCACGGCACACCTTACACTATGTCACGGCACACTAGTGTGCCACGGCACAGTGGTTGAAAAACACTGTCCTAGAAGAACGTAATATTCTAGGAAACATTTTAAGGCAGAATATTATATTTCCCTGGATGAGAAAAGGAGAAACATGTTTTTAAAGACAAAACAGCTTCCTGCAACTCGCTGCCCCCACTTCAGCTCTAGGGTGATGGAATTAAGACATGGCCTTCAAGACATGATAGGATAAGCTAGTGATGGCGAACCTTCGTTGGCTCACATGCCAAAAGCGGGAGGGAGCACAGGGGGGATCATGTGCAGGCGTGTCACATCCATAATGCTATGTGCACGCACACATGAACAGCGCTCCTCCCGTTTTTTGTGTGCTTTTCCCCCCTCCCCAGAGGCTTTATAGGAGCCTGGGGAGGGTGAAAACAGCATCCCCACCCTCCGTAGGTTCTCTGGACAATTCAGGACCTTCCCTGAAGCCTCTGGAGCATGAAACACTGGCCCTACGGGCAAACCGGAGGTTCAGGAATAGATTTCTGTTTTGCTTGTAGGGTCGTTTTTGCCCTCCGAAGCCTTCAGGGAAGCCTCCTGAACCCTCCGGAGGGCTAAAACTGGCCCTACAAGCAAACCGGAAGCACGTCCCCGAACTTCTGGTTTGCCCATAGGAATGGTTTTTTGTGCTCCAGAGGGCAAAAAATGGGCTCAAAAGAAGGCCGAAGTCAGCTGGTCTGACAAATGGCTCCACATACCACCTGTGGCACGCGTGCCATAGGTTCACCATCACGGTGATAAGCCCTCTACCCATCTCCCCACATGGCACCTGGGAAGATTACATCACCCAACAAGATTCAACCAAGCTTGAGACTCAAGATAACCTACAAAGGTACCCTGCATGGCCCCGTGAAAGTCTGACAACCAATCAGGATACACTTCTTGCCACAGGAACAAGAAGCAAGTTCAAAACCCAACAGAGGGTATACAAATCTCTCTCTCTCTCTCTTACCCAGGTGTTTTTTTTTTGCCCAGGACCTCATACCATGATGTGATCCTGTCCACCATTAAACCATCTTTCCAAGCAGTCTCCACATTTCCAGGGTCTTTCTTCCCACTTGGAACTGAACCCAGATTTGACATTTCTTCCAATACAAGTGACCACTCACTCCAGACATGAGCCTCTCCGCCTGTTCCTGAATACCATCCATTTGGTATTTCTCACTTTGAAAATCGAAAGCTATTTTCAAAGGAATGTTTTCTCAGAACGACTGTCTCCAAGGTGCTTTTCCCGCCCCCCAGGAGGCAAGTGGACTTTCTTGTTCTTTTTCTTTGAAGACATTTCGCTTCTCATTTGTTATTGAGGGTATTTTGGCTTTTTGGGAGCCAGCTGGGAAGGGTACAAATGGGGATCACTTGACCCCAGGACAGTGCAACCGTCATCAATACCTGCCAGTTGCTCAAGCATCTGAATTTTGTTCCCCCATGAGGATCTGCATGAGTCTGAAGTGTGAAAACTGATCATAATTCACTTTTTTCTAGCACCCTAACAACTTTTAACAGTCACTAAATGAATGGGCGTCGGGTGGAGGACTACCTGGAATGAATTGGGACTTTAATCATTTTGTGGCTATCTTCTTGATTCCCCTCCCCCCCCCACACTTCTCCAAAGAAGGGACGTGGTGGCTCAATGGCTAAGACACTGAGCTTGTCGATCAGAAAGGTCGGCAGTTCAGTGGTTCGAAACCCTAGCACCGCGTAGTGGGGTGAGCTCCTGTTAATTGTCCCAGCTTCTGCCAACCTAGCAGTTCGAAAGCATATAAAAATGCAAGTAGAAAAATAGGGACCGCTTTGGTGGGAAGGTAACAGCGTTCCATGCGCCTTCGGCATTTCGTGCACCTGCCGGCCACATGACCACAGAGAGATGTCTTTGGACAGTACTGGCTCTTCAGCTTTGAAATGGAGATGAGCACCACCCCCTAGAGTTGGGAACGACTCGCACATATGTACGAGGGGAACCTTTACGTTTACTCCAAACAAACCAAACTGTGGCCTAGGATTATATTCCATTCATCTTTGCTCTGATTTAACTCTGAAAACAGACTTGTTCTGCTTGACAAAGATCCATACCCAGCCTTGTTACAAAGGTTTATTTCTCTTTTATGTACAGTATTTTTTTTTTAAAAAAAACCAACATTATATAGCATAGAAAGGGTCGGCTCCTAGGCATCTGAATAACAATTTTTTAAAAAAATCTCTGGACAGGGCATGTAAACTTATTTAACTTTGCTTTGTAGGTTTGTGCGTGCTCAGTATCTATAGATTTCTGTTCCAAGCAAAGACACTTGAACAACCTGGCGCTGGGTTCCTTTTCAATATTGTCTAGCTATAAGCCAGCAGTGGTTACCCTCTTCCCAAAGACTCTGCCCCTCCCTTTCTCATCCTGGCTTGTCTGCCTACACCTCCCAGGGTCTACTGGCATGGAATCTGGCTAGCTGTCCTATCAATGAATGAATGAATGAATCAATCAATGAATCAATCAATCAAGGGCTTTAAAAAATTTCCAGGATAGGAACCTTGACATGATAGCTTCCCAGAAGTGCAGCTTAGATAGTAAAGATATCTCATGGACTACGAAGGACTCTGCGAAGAAAATCATGGTCCTGAAGCAAAGAGAATATGGTCAATGGATGGGCTTTGCTTGCTTCACTGGAAGGACCCCACTGAACGGAAGCCCGTGGCAAGGAAAGGATACGGACCTCCAACTCATTTACTTGCTTCCTCATGGTCAGTGAACTCATCCTTCCCTCTGCCAAAATACATCATTTCAGTTCCCAGAACCCTACGCTGATTTAATCGTAAATCTCAAGGTTGAGAAAAGGTTGGAGAAACCCAAATAAAGTGGCTTATGTTCTATGGCGTTGCTCTTCAGCACCATGGGCAGCAGAGGGCACCCTTGGGCAGCTGCCAACCTTCTCTTGGTCTAAAGTGGGGGGGGGAGTTTGTCCAACCTTGGCAACTTTTAAGACCTGTGAATTTCCAACTCCCAGCTGGGGAATTCTGGGAGTTGAAGTCCACAAGTCTTAAAGTTGCCAATGTAGGATGAGGTTCGACAACTCTGGTCTCAAAAGTCCCATGGTGGAGGACCTCTTGTCACAAACTGCTTGTCACTGGCGCAACGATTTTTTCAGCTTCTTGTTCTTTTGTTGAGGTGCTAAGGAAGAGCCACTGCTGCCTGTATTCACTCTGCATTTTCTCTGATTTTGTCCATCAGGTGATAAGCCATACAGTGATGAACCATGATTCAAATACCGTATTTTTCCGACTATAAGACGCACCTTCCCCCCCCCTGCAAAAAGAGGGTGAAAATCTGGGTGTGTCTTATACACTGAATACAGCATTTTTGGCCTCCTGAAACCCTGCCCCCTTTGCAAAAATGGACATGCAGAGGGTTTGGGAGTCTTGCAAAGTGCTCCTGGGGGCTGGGAGGGCAAAAATGAGCAAAAAATGGACTGTTTTTGCTTGTTTTTGCCCCCCTACAGCCAACAGGAGCACTCTACAAGCCAAAAATGAGGCATGCAGAGGGTTTGGAAGGGCTGCAGAGTGCAAAAACTTTTTTTAAAAAAAATTATCACTTCAAAATCATGGTGCATCTTATACGCCAGTGCGTTTTGAAGACCAAAAATACGGTAAGCAGTAAAGCTTATTTCTCAGTAAATCTGCATAGCTTTACTATCAACCCAGTGTCTTGGCTGTATTTCAAATTACAGAGAAGGATGGAAATGACCCCCGCTACGGCCAATACCTGACGGTGGTAGCCATCTTCCAGGGCAGAATGGCCATGAAGGAGGTGGATGAGCAGATGCTGAACGTCAAAAGCAGCATCTTCTTTGTGAAATGGATCCCTCCCCCCTCCCCATGACGTGACTTCATGTGTGACATTCCTCCCCGAGGAACTGAAGATTTCTGCCACCGTCCTCGGCACCAACGCCGCAGTCCAGGAGCTCTTCAAGAGGATCTATGAGAAAAAGTTAGCCGGTGAACAACTGGGGTATGGATTCCAGGTAAGGCAGCCGTTTCCTCCACATTTGCTAGGGCTAGGTAATTGCTAGCTAGGAATTTTGGACGCCGCAGTCCCAGCACATCTGGTAAGGAACATCTGGAACGGCTTCCAGTTGACAAGCAAAAACCATTAATTTTCAAGGGATGCTGCACAAGCCCCCATCTGGTAAGGCGCGTCATCTTATTGTCAGAAGGCACCATGTGGCTGTGGAACAGACACTTCACAGTTCCACAGTAATCAGCTCAGACGCTCCTCTCCTTCTGCAAACAGGCTCCAGAGCCATTTTGGCACACACCTTTCCCTGACAGTTGTCCTAGCCAAGGCTGTCTGCTTCCCTTATGCACCAGCGAATTAGGGCTGCGTCCTGACCCATCTCCTTTTTGAAGTGCAGCCCCCAGGGTATCCTTTCAGAGCCAAGCTGACCCCCCCACCCGCACCCCCTTCGAGAAAGAGGCTGACATTGATTGATCCACCTATCATGGATTCTGCCTACATGCATTCTCCTATCATAATTGCAACGCGTTGATTTCAAACATGATATCCAGATAGTTACCAAGTCACGAATTCAGAGCATGGGCGATAATGAGGAAGGAGAAGAAAATTTGTGCCCACCGTCCATAGTGTGGGCCACGTCGCGGAATGTTGTAGGGGAGGAACGGAGTCCAGATCTTGCAAGACTTGAACGGGCTGATCAAACCCAGATTGTTTGGCCAACGGCCTCAGGACAGTTGGGAGTTCCACAGGAACTGGAACCCATGCCTGATGCCACGAGACTACAACTCTCAGAATCCCCAGCCAGCATAGCCCTTGCAAGCTGGTGGATTCCGAGAGGTGCAAGTCACAATATATCTGGAGAACACTGGTTGCAGGATGGCTAGGTAACTTCGTTGTGCAAATTTCTTTATCCTGTGGCTCTGTAGGCCTCCTGTCTTTATCCTTGTAGGCTGCAGCAGGGTTAGGGGAAAGGTGCATTCAAACATTTGGGGCTACAACTCCCCTCGGGTCCCTCCTTGTGGGCCAGAACCCATGGGGAAGTACACAGCCTCTTCAGAGAACCACAGGGGGAACTTTTAAGGGCCAAAGGTTCTCCAATTAACACAGAAGTAACTTAATTAAGAGAGGATGGGACTATTAAAGAAACAAAACCTCTCCTCTGGCCATCTACCTCCCCACTCCTCATCATCTCCATCTTAAAAAAAAAAAAACTTTCCAAAAACTGGCCTGGCATCTATTTGGAATGAGTCGGAATTTAAAACACAAAACCACGATGATAAAAAAAAAGCAATGTCCCCCCCCCAAAAAAAGGGAATAAAATTAAAATGAAAAAAGAAAGGAGTTTAAGCCCAGTTCTACCAGGTGGGACCCTCGGTTCCTGGCCCTGGATAGGGAAGACATTCCTGCAATGCGTCCCAGTTTCCCACCACATGGGAGAGAGTTCCCCATGGAGGGAGCTCTCCGTGGTCCCCATCCATCCATTACAGCTGGTTGTCTCCTGGCTGATATTGAGGCTCTGTCGCAGTGAAGTAGTCTTCTAGAAATGACTGGAGGTACTCGAAAGTGTGGCGTTCCTCGGGCTCCTTCCTCCAGCACTGCACCATCAGGTCGTGCAATGACGGAGGGCAATTCGCCGGACAGGGCATGCGGTAACCCCGTTCCACTTGTTCCAACACCTCCCGGTTGTTCATGCCTGCACGAGAAGGACACGACAAGATAAAGGCTTAAGGGTGGGATGGCCCCTGTTGTGAATCTCTAGGAATCAAGGTGTCAGGCCTGGGAGCCATCTTTTGAACTGGGCCACATTTTCTACTGTGGGAAAATGGGAGGGGAGATTATATGGAGTATGGGAGATATATAGTCTAAATAACATTCCTTTCTCAGAGAGTCAAGGACATCTTGCCTTGCACATGGAGTGGTGTGACTGGGAGGCATCTCCAGTTTTGGATGGTGCCTGATTGGACCATGTGATGGACATGTGGGTGCTGGACGGGGACTTGAACTTTCACTTGGGTGGGGAAAACCTGGAAGTTTTCAGATTCGGATTTTCCCAGATGTGCCAACATGACATTTCTAATAAAGTGGAACTTTGAGGAACTTCAAGCCTTGGAGTCTTCTTTCCTTGGGGGGTGTTACTTGGAACCCTGACATAATGGAAAGCTAATTTTGGATAGTGGTTAAAGCAGCAGCCTTGAAACCAGGATACCATGAATTCTAGTTACATCTTAGGTATAAAGCCAATTTTGGGCTAATCATTCCCTCTCAGCCCCAAGAGGTAGTCAAGAGTTTCAAAATCACTGTTGAAATTGTTGCCAAGGGTGACTTAAAGGCACAGAGACATATAGACTGGCATACAAAATTAAAACTAAGAAAAGGGCCAGTGTGCACAAATTCACTGGGGCTGCAAACAGATTGTGTTCGCAGTTCCTGTGAATTGGGAGATGCTCCACCGCAACATTTGGTAACTCAAGCCACATCAAAAAGACAGGAGCTGTGTGAGAATACATAGAGCAGGGTTGGTGCATCATACTGACTCAAACGGGCAACATGTGTGGTCCCCAGACCCCAACAGAATAGGGGGCTAAAATTTGGCCTTTGGGGAGATTTTTCCAAAATTTGTGAAGTTCAGAGAGGCAAAAAAAATGTGCTTTCAAGAGCCCCTTTATCTTTTCTTTAGCCTCCCAACTACTTCTCCACACAAATCAGGTCAACTCTGAATCTGGGCCCCAATGACTATGGGAATATAGTCCTCCGTCAGCCACATGAATTCTGATGTGGCCTTCAAAGCTCTAGAAATTGCTCAATCATTAGATGAATCAGGAGCTGATTCACCAGTGTTTATCAAATAAAACACAGCATATTAGGCTCAGATAGCACCTCATGTGAGATGCTAAACACTGCTAAAACTGCAGCAATTGCAATGACTGGATGTTGAGCTCAACCCAACCCAACCCAACCCAACCGCAACATAATCCAATGATGTTATGATTTAATGGATTATGCAAACCCAAAGGCCAATTCTATTTGAAAAGAAGATTTCTGGCATCAGTGAGTATTGCAACAATTCATCTCTAGGCTAAAGGAAGCCTCTTCCACTTCACCTGGGTATGGTACTCGGCCCTTGGTCACCAGCTCTGTCAGGAGGATGCCGAAGGACCACACATCTGACTTGATGGTGAACTTGCCATAGAGAGCGGCTTCTGGAGCTGTCCACTTGATGGGAAATTTGGCACCTGTTGGCAAGGAAATGGAATTAAGAGGTTAAGATCATACATATGGAGATGCCACTGTTACGACCTGGGCTTCCCCAGCAGCACGATGCCGAGTCCTCGTCCTGATAAACCCCTTTTATTTAATTTACAGTGAATTCCTTTCCAGCAAAGTCTTTCCTCTCCCACAGTCTTTCAAGGTAGTTCACAATTACTGACCTTTATCGGGTTTGGATAGTGGCCAGGCTGATATCGTTCAGATGCCGCAATACTTGGCAAGAATGCAGGAACGAACTAATTGTCTCCTGCAAAGACCCCTCCCCTTTTGCTCCTCTTTTATTCCCTATGGGAGGGGCCATTCACCGTCCACCTGTGGCCTTACTCTCAAATCGACTCTTGTTCCTTAGCTGTTCCTTTTGCCTGGCAACTCTGTGCATGCGCACACTGGGAACAGGCTCCAGCTGTTTGTCTGCCTCACTGATGTCTGACTCCGAAGGCAGCTGGTAACTGTCAGACAGCCCTGGCCCCCTCTCTGCCTCCGACACATAGCCCTCGTCAGAGCCTTCCCCAGACTCCAGGACTGGCCCATGTTCCTCCCCAACTTTCTCATTGTCCAACTCTGCTGCCAGCTCTGCTAGTGGGCCACAACAGCCACCTAGATGAGAAAGGTGCCTATGTTCTCCACTGTGGGAGAAACATCACCAGTGGATTGAAAATGGACTTTTTAGCACAGATCATACCAGCCTCCCCCGCCCTCTTCAAGAAACAGAGTCAGCCAAGAGAAAGTGTTCTTAATTTATGTTGTCAGAAGCCTCAAGCACCAATCTGGACAATCAAGGAACAAGGTCCCTCTGTCCAGGAAAGCTTAGAAGGGAAAAGGCTAAGGTGACAGTGCAAACACGCCAACCGAATGTGAACTTCATGTACAAGCAATTCAGAAAATAACTTCTTGCCAAGTGAATGGCCCTTGTGAGAGAAATGTCACTGAAGAAATTCATCTCTAATTGGAAGCTCTTTGTGGACTTATTTTTTTGGCAGGGGAGGGAGAATAATCAAATTTTGCCACATGGATTCGATGATTGTTAAAATTTAAAGAGAGAAAAAAGTGTTTTTTTTTTAATTTCCCCTTTTCTTTTGGGGGAAAAATGAACCCTTTAAAGTGGTCCATTTTTTCCCCAAAAGAAAAGGGGAAATTAATAAACTAAGAGTTTTAGTTTATTAATTTCTCTATATCCTTGGAAGAAGTCAGAAATTATTCTTTTTATATGTTTGTGTTTTTCTTGTCCTTTTTAAATACTTTCCCAACACTTCTATCCCTACTTTCTTTTCACTCTATCATTTCTCTGGATTGTTAGTTCGTGTTATTTTTTTTTTATGGATATATTTTGTAAAATGGAATGAAATTATTTAAAACAGGGGGGGAGAAGGGCACATAACTTCTTGCTTGCTTTCTCCTGTTTTCAATACAGGATGGAAGAAACTGTTATTTTGTGAAGATTGTCCAGTTTGCATCCAGACATGATTTCATACAACAGCCATCTGGACTGTGGGAATCCAGTTTTGCGTGGCTGACACTGGGCTCTAGCCTGGAGATCAGCCTCCTCCTTCCAGATCTTAATGACATTTGAGGTATGGTCAAGGCTGGGCTTCAAAAGTTTCAGCTACGGGTTCTCTGGCAGGTTGCTGGGTGGGCGTGGCCATGATGGGTGTGGCCTAGTTGGCCTCCTGCACCATGGCAGGTGGGGGTGTTTTTGCCTTCCACAGGCTCCAGAGGCTTTCCTCGAGGCTCTGGGAGGGCAAATACTGCTTCCCCCAGGCTCTGGAGGATGGAAACGGGCCCATTTCTGGCCTTCCAGAACTCCTGGGAAGCCCATTTTTCCCCAAACCTCCGCATGGGCCCTGCACTTACCTTACATCCAAAATGGGCTGTGTGGAGACTCCTGGAAGGGGAAGGGTGGGATGGGTGGGGCAGAGTGGGCAGGGCCAGCCAGGGGTAGGTTTTGGAGGTTCTCCTAACCGGCCACAACATTAGTTACAGGTTCTCCTGGCTGAACCCGTAGCAGCCCACCGTTGTTTTGTGTGTGTGCTGTGCACACGCAGTGTGATTAAAATTGTTCTGCGTGTGAGAACTGAAAAAACAAGATGGTGCTGCCCAGGGAACTGGTTTGAGGGCGTGGCAGACCTGGGTTGCTGCCAGTTCCAGTGACCCAGGCCGCCAAACCAGTACCAGTTCGGCCAAATCGGTCTGAACCAGTAGGAACTTACCACTGAAGCCCACCCCTGGGTATGGTCCATCCTGGAAGTATCACTGATTTTCCAATTCTAGACTCACTACTCCTACTGCAAACTTCAGGCAGCTTCTAGAATATTTTATCCAGTCCTGAGGCACCACATGGCAGGAAGCCTATAGGTACGGTTTAGCAAGGGCTTCTGAAGGTCATTTGGTTGCCAGGGGGAGCATCGTACAGAGACCATTGCTCAGTGAAATTGGTTGCCTTTGTAAGGAAAAGACAGGCACAGGCGGGAGGTGGAATCAAGAGAGGGATCAGCTTAGAATTGTTACGTTCTCACAGTCTAAGCCAGAGGTCCCCAAGCTTGGCAACTTTAAGACTTGTGGACAGCTGGCTGGAGAATTCTGGGAGTTGAAATCCACAAGTCTTAAAGTTGCCAGGTTTGGGGACCCCTGGTCTAAGACCAACTCCTTTTAACTCTTATCTAGTGCAAATTTAATGCTGGCCGATGGTTGACTAGATCCTTGTGTACAGGTGTGAGCCATAAATAAGATTAGCTGGAGCTTGACGTGTAGTCCTGATTCTTTGTGCCTGGCAGACTTGCACAAAGAAATCCTCCGCTTCGCTGTGGCGCCTCCTGCTAAAACCACACCGAGAAAAGCTCCCTCTTCCCAAGAGCGGAGACAGCATCTGCCAATCAACGGTTAATTGCACAAATAGCTTCGCCCGCTTAAAGGTGACTCTTTCTCCTGCTCCAGGGTGCCCCTGAGAGTTCTACCTTGGCGAGCTGTGTATTCATTGTCTTCAATGAGGCGGGCCAAGCCGAAGTCAGCAATTTTGCACACAAGGTTGTCGCCCACAAGGATGTTGGCAGCACGCAGATCCCGGTGGATGTAATTCATTCGCTCAATGTAAGCCATTCCAGCTGCAATCTAGATTGTGTGCAGAAGCAGAAAGGCAGGGATGAGATCACACGGGAGGCTTAATCGTTGCCGCTCCTCCTGTTCTCCACAGATCCCGGGCAGCCTTCTCTCCCCTCCCCCCTCTCCAACAGAGTCAGAAAAATCAGGCTCCCCGTTTTCAGACAGACTGACTACTGAGGTTGCCCCCTGCCCATCAAAGTTACCTGCGCTGCCATGTCCACCAGTTGGGGCAACTGCAAGAAACGGCCATCCCCGTCTTTCAAAAAATCTAGCAAACTACCTGTAGAAAAAAAGAGGCGGGAGGTCAGCAAAGCCACTTCTTGGTGGGATCCTTCTACTACCGTGTTTCCTGGAAAATAAGCCCTCCGTGGTTTTGCATCTGCACTCAATATAAGCCCTACCTCAAAAATAAGCCCCACTTAAGAGCCTGCATGGCTCGTCATCCACCCATTTTGTTTGATTGCTTCCGGAGCCTCTGTGCGGGCCCTGCACTTACCTCGCATCTAAAACGGGCCGCAGGGAGACTTCCTTGGAGGGGAGAGGAGGGCGGGGCCAGCCAGGGGTGGGCTTTGGAGTTTCTCTGACCTGGACATAACGTTAGCTACAGATTCTCCCGAACCTGGGCGAACCCATAGCAATCCACCAGGGGTTGGTTCTGGCGGGCACTACTGCTGGTTCGCTTGTGTAGATGATGGTGCTGAATGGGGAAGAGGTTCAGGGGGGTGGCAGACCAGGGTTGCTGCCGGTTCCAGCCATTCTGTTGGGTTACTTGTGGTGCCATGGGCGCGAGGCGAGATGAGGGGGTGAAACTGCCCCACATGCCCCGCACCGGCTTATCTCAGGGCCCTTGCAGCCGGGCCATCCATACCCCGACACCTCCCTCACTTTGCACAGCCACAATGGATTAGGAGGGCGAGCGACGAGCCAGTGCTGCAGCCATGAGGCAGGTGTCATATGGTGTGGCTGCGAGGGCCCTGAGGTAAGGCAATGTGGGGCCTGTGGGCCAGCTCCACTCCAACACCTCGCCTTGCGGCCACGGCACTCACACATCCCTTGGCCTCCTGCTCTGTTGCAGCCACATAGTCAAGCAGGAGAGGTGGGCCAGTGGCCACGCAAGGTCCCGCTGAAAGGAGTTGCTGGAGCTGCCGCCGTGGGACAAGGTAAATGTCTAGGCGTCAATAGCCTGGCTGCAGGGGCCCCTAGGGCCAGGATGGGGAACCTATGGCACGCATAGCCATTTGTCAGGGCATGCAAGGCGTTGCCCTGTCAAATGGCCAGCTAATTTTGGCCTTCTTTTGAGGCCATTTTTCACCCTCCCCAGGCTCCAGAGGCTTTATAGGAGCATGGGAAGGGCGAAAACATCCCCCACCCCCAGGAAGGCCCTCCAGAGGCTTCAGGAGCTTCTCTGAAGCCTCCGGAGCACAAAAAACCAGCCCCACAGGCAAACTGGAAGTGACTTCTGGTTTGCTCATAGGGGCGGGTTTTTTTGCCCTCCAGAGCCTTCAGGAAAGCCGCCGGAAGGCCCCTGAAGGCTCCGGAGAGCTAAAACCAGCCCTACAAGCAAACTGGAAGTCCGTTCCTGAACTTCCGGTTTGGCTGTAGAGCCGGGTTTATGACACTCCGGAGGCTTCAGGGAAGGTCCTGAAGCCTCCAGAGGGTCTCCGGTGGGGCAGGGGAGGCTGTTTTCGCCCTCCCCGGGCTCCTATAAAGCCTCTGAGAGCCTGGGGAGGGCGAAAAAAGCATGCCAAAAATGGGAGGGAGCGCCGGTCATGCATGCATGCGCACTGGGGTCGTGCGCATTGCATTATGGGTGTGGCACGTCCACGCACGACCCCCCAGCGCTCCCCATGCTCTTGGCACGTGAGCCAAAAAAGGTTCTCCATCACTGCCCTAGGGTAAGCGGGTGCATGGTGTGTGGGGCGGCTCCACCACCCCTGCCTCATGGCAGTGGCACGATCAGACTGTGTGGCCTCCTGCCTCACTGTGAGCAAGCAGAAGAAGTGGGCCTCCCATGTACTCTTAAAGTACATGGGGGGGGGAATAAGACATCCCCTGAAAATAAGCACTAGGACTTCTTTTGGAGCCCAAAAGAAAAGACCAGGTCTTATTTTGGGGGGAACACAAGTATAATACATTTGTAGCAGTGGCCTACTGGCTGCTTACTCCCTTTCCTATCTGTTCTTCTTAGATCAAATTATTTGTGAAGGGAATGGGGGGGGGATGTCTGTTCATGGGAGACAAAACACTGGAAATCCATCCCCCAGCTCTCCCAACCTTCTACTCTAAATGTATCAGGACTACAATCCCCATCAGGTCCTGCTCCAGAAGCTTAGTCACATTGGAGGGGGCCAGGTGAAGGAATGTGAGTTAGTACACAGGTGAGCCTGACCCGTCAAAACCGTGCTCGACTAAACCGCGCCTGATTAAACCGCGTCGCTGACGTCATCAACAGGGCGACAACAGACAGCGCGGAGAAAGAAGGGCGCTTTAAATAGCGCTTTGAAAGCAAGCCGATTCAACTTAAGGTAAGGGTTAGGTTTAGGGTTAGCTTTAGGGTTAGGTTAAGGGTTAGGGTTAGGGTTAGGTTTAGGATTAGATTTAGAGGGGTTAGGTTTAGGGGTTAATTTTAGGTTTAGGGTTTACAGCGTGCTTCTGTCTCCGCGCTGTTGTCGCCCTGTTGATGACGTCAGTGACGCGGTTTAGTCGAGCGCGGTTTTGTGGGTGAACCCAGGTGAGTATGTTTTCAGATGGGTGGGAAATCCTGAGGACTTGCCAAAACGGCTGGTGTGATGAACAGGGAGGCCACAAAAACCCTGAAATTCAACAGCTGGATCTGCTCTTCAGCACCCTGAATTTGCCCCTCCTGGCTGGGATGGAGATCTTACCCCTAGGCTATTTTGGGAAGGGGAGGCTGAAGGAAGGGTGGGGTTTAATGGCCAAGTACATGGATAAGCATGAAACTGAAGCACAATCTGTTTTTATGGTCCTAGAATTTTCATAGGACGAATGTTGGAAGTCCTTTGCAGGGTGTTAGGTTTCTATTTAATTTTAATAAAAAGGAAGAAACTTAGTATTTTAAGGCACCTGATAGAAGATGAAAGGGATATTTGTAAGCAACCAGAGGCTCATAGGCACCGTGTTACCTATGCCTTGTCGCTTTCTCTTTCTTGAGGAAAGAACCTTGGATAGGGTGATCTCAGGAGGAGAAAGTGGTTCATGGCTCTCACCATGGGCTGCTGCCTCCATGACCCATTGTTAACACGATATTCCTATCATGTGGACTCCCATCCAGGTTAATGGGTGGTTTTAGGCAGGGGTGGGTTTCAAAAAATTTTATCGAGGGGTTTTCTGCCCGGTTGCTAGGTGGGTGTGGCCATGGTGGGCGTGGCCTAGTTGGCCTCCTGCACCACAGCAGAGGGGGCGTTTTTGCCCTCCCTGGAAGCTTTCTTCGTGCCTCGGGGGAGGGTGACAATGCCCTCCCCACGATCCGGAGACCCTCTGGAAGCCGAACTTCTGGTAGTTTCATTTTCCACCTTCCCTGAGACTCCGGGCATGCCCTGCATTTACCCGCATCCAAAATGGGCTGTGTGGAGACTCCTGGGAGGGGAGGGGTGGGCAGGGCCAGCCAGGAGTGGGATTTGGGGGTTCTCTGAACTGCACTGAATCCCTGCAAACCCCCAGCAGCCCACCCCTGGTTTCTAGGTCTGCTTAATGTCAGCAGACAGACACATGGGCCTTCATTCTGAGTCAACTGTCTGAACCCTGGGCATCTTTATGATCCTAACCGCACGAGCTCAGGTATCATTTTGGTAGCCCAGGATGGATATTCATTTTGGAGTCAATTCGGTCCTTTTTCTTGAAACAAGGCTCCCTAAATCGACTCTCATTTGGACAACTCTTGTTGCTGAATGTGCACATCTAAGAAGAAGGTGTTCAGTTCAGACAATTTGGCGTGAGCCAATTCAAGCCATCAAAATTTCTGAAGTGACTCAAAACCTACTTGATGGTTCAATTGAATCAACACTTCCTAAAGGTAAAGGTTCCCCTCGCACACATGTGCTAGTTGTTCCTGACTCTAGGGGGCGGTGCTCATCTCCATTTCAAAGCTGAAGAGCCAGCACTGTCTGAAGATGTCTCCGTGGTCATGTGGCCGGCATGACTCAATGCCGAAGGCGTACAGAATGCTATTGCCTTCCCACCAAAGGTGGTTCCTATTTTTCTACTTGCATTTTTACATGCTTTCAAACTGCTAGGTTGGCAGAAGCTGGGACAGGTAACAAGACCTCACTCCGTTATGCAGTTCTAGGGATTCGAACCACCAAATTGCCGACCTTTCTGATCGACAAGCTCAGCATCTTGTCCACTGAGCCACTGCGTCCCCAACAGTTCCTACTTCACCCAATTCGCAGAGGCCACTTTGCCACCCGCCCATCTAGAGGGGGTCGCTGGAGGCAGCTTATCTAACCTTGGCTCATGAACTCAGTCACAATGTAAATGGGCTCTTCTGATACCACAGCATACAGTTGCACCAGTTTGTCATGTCGTAAGCGCTTCATGATCTGGGCTTCCTCCAGGAAAGCTTCTGGAGACATGGTTCCAGGTTTCAGCGTCTTCACCGCAACTTTGGTGGTGCCGTTCCAAGTGCCTGGAACCAGCAAGAACCAGCGTCAGGGTCACCAAAGTCAGACACCATCAGGCCCCAGGCCTCCCTCACCCCAATGTTATGGAAATGGACAGGGCTGGAAGAAGTCCCAGTTCAGCGTCCTCCAACCCAGGGCCCTCCAGATGCATTGGGACGCCAATCCCTAGAATCTCTAGCCAGCAGCTCTAAGCTGAGCCCATGATTCTTGGAATTCCCGCCCATCATCTCGGGAGCACAAAGTCAGGGACGGCTGACCCGGACAACTGGCATGAGATGAACGATAACAAAAATGAGATGAGGAAGAAGAAATGATGGGACAGGAATGCCTCCACACTGAGGACTTCCGTTCAAAAGGAGTCATTTCCCATAGCTTACACTTCCTTGGCTATGGGGTGGCCTAGAGGTGAAGACACTTGCTTCCCACTTGGAAGGTTGAGAGTTCAATCCTAAGTAGCGGCAGATATTTCTCTCCTGGAATCTGAAGAAAAAAATATCTGCTGCTAACTTTGGGTGGTGTCAGGAAGGGCATCTGGCCAGTAAATGCTCAGCTTCATCTAGTTGCCCTGACTACAGGTAGTCCTCGAGTTACGACCACAACTGAGCTCAAAAACATTTGCTAAGTGAATTTGCTCCATTTTTTTTTACTTTTCTTGCTACAGTTGTTAAACGAATCGTTGCATTTGTTACATTAGTAACACAGTTGTTAAGTGAACCTGGCTTCCCCGTTGAGTTTGTTTTGTTTCACAAAAGGGGATCATGTGATCCTGGGACCATGAAACCGTCATAAATAGGAGTCACTTGCCAAGCATTTGAATCTTGATCCCATGGCCATGGAGATTCTACACAGGTCGTAACTGTGAAAAATGGCTTTAAGTCACTTTCTTCAGTGCTGTTGTAACTTTGAATGGTCACTAAATGGTTGTAAGTCGAGGACTACCCTGAATTAACGTGGAAAAACCTCTCTCCGCGCAACTAGTCCGTGGTGCCCGAAAGATTGGGGGCTGCTACACTAAGGCACCTTTTTGGAACTGAACCCAATGCGCAACACAGCTCTAGCGTCTTCCCCTGAATGAAACAGAGAGGTGAAAAGAAGATAATATAAGAGAAGTGGAGTTCCTGAGAGACTAAGAGAAAGTGGTTGAAAGGAGGAAAGAAGGAAAAGGATTTACTAGTAGAATAGAATGAAATACAGTAATATTGCCAATGGTATATAGTTAATACGATGTGAAGGAATCAGATCCATACTATTAATTGTAGATAATTAACTAAGTGAAATGTTTACTATGCAAAATTAAATTTGAGGATATGTGTCATTGATAGTAAAACAGAATAATGGATGGAAATGAAATGTTAAACTTGATTAACTTGGAGGAGCAAATCATGAGTTTGTATGTTAAGAAGAAACTAAAGTGAAATTGGAAAATATGGAAAGAAAATAAGATGACTGAAATTCGAAATGGAAAATAGGATGTGAAATGAACTATGCATAAGAGAAGATGTAAAAGGGGAAAACCCAGCCAACATTTTGTTTACAAAAGAAGTAAAAATATGTAACAAAAAAAAACCCCTTGGTTTTGAAACAGAGAGGTTAAGATTCATATTTTGATCTTCAAGTCTAGTCTGAGCCTAAAAGGAGCCTTTCTCCAGGGGAGGCTGCCCACCTCGCCCATGTGTGCCCCCTAAAAAAGAAAAAAGAAACCCTGGCCCTTTGCCTTACCCATCCACACATCTCCGAAACAGCCCATGCCCAGCTTCTTGTCAAAGTGGATGGACGTGCGCCCGATCTCCCACGCATCTTTAGACAGTCCCAAAGTCTGGGGCCTCAGGGTGGGGCAGATTTTGGTTAGGAGGTAGCAGAGACCGTCATTGTATTCTGTAAGGGGTGGAATGAGGGAGGGTGGAAAGAATGGGATGGAGTGAGATGGGAAAGCAGAATGATGAATGGAGCATGCACGCACCCAGGAGCGGAGGCTGGACTTCAGAGCGGAGGGTGAGAAAGGAGCAGAGCACAGGCGGCAATATTGCTTTCAACCACCAGGTGGTGCCCTTGGCTTACTTTGAAAGCATCGAGGACCACACTGCATTTCCTGCACTTTGGCTGCAAATGCTGAGCAGAGAATTTGGGGCATGCAGCTGAAGTCTCCACTCTGTATCCTGGTCATCTTTAGACTCAATTACTGAAATTAAATGAAGGCTATTTTCCAAATCCTGTCCAGAATACAGATCTAATGTCAGGATTGTAGCCATCTTTTCTTCTGGATCTTTGGCCTGCCACACTTTCTATTACGGATGAAACTGCCAACATGGCAGTGGGAGATTGGACCATGTGATGGACTTGTGTGCGGGGAGGGGGGAGATCTTGAATTTTTAACTGGGTGGGGGAAACTGGGAAGCTTTCAGATTTGGGTTTTCCCAGATGTGCCAACATGGCTCTCTTAATAAATTGGAACTTTGAGCAATACTTTGCCTTGATTTATTTTTGGATTCTATTTGGAACCCTGACATCTAACATGGTAGCATCAAAAATTTGAGGCAAAACGTCCTCTGGTCACACAGACCAGTCTAACTTAAGATCACCGTCTGGGCCACTTCCACATTGTCTTCCAAGACTCTTAAGCAGACTCAGACCAAACCCCTATCAAATTCTACCTTCTCTTCTTACTGGAGAAGCCATCCAGATGCCACAGGTTTAGAAATCCACAAGGAGCACATGGTTATAATAATGCTCTCCCCTCTGGTAATCAGAGCCATGTGCTCCCTCCCGTGCTGGAGATTAGAAAGAGAGCCAGGATCCATAAACACTGTTCAGCTCTTTCCACCGTGGATTTATCTAACTCTCTTTGAAAGGCTTCCAAGTTGGCAAGCGTCCCTACCTCTTGTGGCAGTGAGTTCCATTGTTGTATGGAGCAGGGGTCTCCAACCTTGACAACTTTAAGACTTGGGGACTGCAACTCTCAATTCTGGGAGTTGAAGTCCACAAGTCTTAAAATTTCCATGGTTGGAGATCCCTGGTGTGGAGGACTTCCTATAATTCATCCTGCTGCTTCTCTGCAGTCCGCCTGCCCAGTTGACTTTGCCAGAGTGAAAGAAACGCAGCCATCTTTCCCCACCCCTGCCAAGCCCACTTCTTGAGTGCCCGGGACCTGCCCAAGCTCCTTCTCTTCCTCCTCTCTTCCATCCAGCCTCCCAATGGTTGGTTGTTTACCCATCCACACTTCCCCGAATTGCCCATTGCCCAGTTTCTTGATGAGCTGCAGCGATTCGCGAGGAATCTCCCAGACGTCTTTGGTTTTGACGGACAGGTCTGCCAATTTGGGCATCCCCTTAGGGCACGGCACGGCCAGGCGGCAGCACAATCCTGCGGCTCTCTCTTGCAAAAGAAGGCCCCAAAACCAATGGGGGAAGGGGCAGAAGAGCAAGAGACACATCACGGAAGCAGGAAGGGAAAGAGAGAGAAACAAAGGGTGGTAAGATGAGGGCGAGCTGGAAAGGAACAAGAGGAAAATCCTGTTCCACTCAATCCAGAGCCCACAGAGAGTCACAAGTCCTTGCAGAAGGCAGCAGGAGGCTGGAGCCTCATTACACATCTGTTGGAGGGTTGATAAAACAGCTGCAGTTATTATTAGGTTTCCCATTTCCCCCACCCCTTCCCAGTTCTAGGAAAGTCATAGCAATAGCACTTATATACTTTGATTTACATACCGTTTCATGGTGCTTTATTGTTCTGACCTAGGCTTCCCAAGAGCATGAAGCACACTCCTGGTCCCGACAAAAAAACCTTTTATTAATTTATTGTGAATTTTTCTCTTTCACACCCAGCGAAGTCTTTCAAGGGAGGATTTACAGTCACAGACCTTATCTGGCTTGGAGAGCGGACAGGCCGATATCTGCAGAACTTGGCAAAGAGTCTTAGAGAGTCACGAACCAATTAAGCCAACTTCCCTCCTCTTTTATTTCCTCTGGGAGGGGCCAATCATCGTCCACATGTGGCCCATACTCCCAAGTTGGCCCTTGTTCCTTAGCTGTTCCCTTCGTCTGGCAACTCTGCGCATGCGTACACTGGGAACAGGCTCCAGCTGTTCGTCTGCCTCACTGATGTCTGACTCTGAAGGCAGCTGATAACTGGCATACGGCCCTGGCCCCCTCTCTGCCTCCGACACAGAGCCCTCATCAGAGCCTTCCCCAGACTCCAGGACTGGCCCATGTTCCTCCCCAACCTCCTCACTGTCCGAATCTGTTGCCAGGTCTGCTGGCAGGCCACAATATTTATAGCCTTCCCTAAGCGGTTTACAGAGTCAGCATATTGCCCCCAATAATTTGGGTCCTCATTTTACCGACCTTGGAAGGATGGAAGGCTTGAGTGGGTCAGGATCAAACTCCTGGCATTGGGCAGAGTTTGCCTGCAATACTGCATTCTAATCACTGCACCGCCATGGCACATAGAAAATGGTGGAATAGGAAGGAATCTTAAAAGTTACTTAGTGTAACGAGTTGGGACAGTGCAAGGGCCACCACTGCATCTCGGATAGACCATCTCCAGAAATATTATTTTGCTTTAAAACTTTTTTCTTTTTGAAAAAGAGGGATGGAGCCATAATTGGAAGCTGAGAAAAGTTGTGGTTTGCTAACCATTCTAATCAAAGCTTCTAGCAGAGCCACTTTGTGTTAAACCCTCTTTTGGAGTTGGGATCAAAAAATCTGTTGCTGTTTCATCGCACAACAGGAACTCTGGAGAATGTCTCAAATATCCTCACTTTGGGTAAACACCAAATGCTGCCGATTGGCTTTTCATTGAGCTTGCTACTTCGTCTGGCACCTTTTCATTCCACTTGCTGATTAATTATTCCCCATCTTCTCTTCCTCTTTGGAAAGGAAGACAGGAGATAAACCAGGAAACCTAGAGAATTTTCAACGCAGTGCCAAAATGGGGAGTTTGACCTTTGCAAATCTCTGCATGCAAAATTCAGGAGCAGATCTCACAGCTGGTAGCCTCGGGCACTTCAAAAGAGACATCCGTCAATTACAATTTTGCCCCTTTTTGTTTTTTTATTTGAGAGACATGATTTGTTACAGGTAGTCCTCGACTTAGGATGGCAGTTGGGACTGGAATTTCCATCTCTAAGTGATGCAATTAATAAAGTGTGGAAGCATTGCTTAGCAACAGCAATTCCTCTAGTCCCGCTTGCTGTCATTAACTGAATTCCCTCGGTATTAGGCAAGGCAATTTCCTGCTGGCTTCCTGCAATCAAAATCAGTGGGGAAGCCAGCAGGAAGTTGAAGTCCCAGGCCAGCAGGCAGGTATGTGGAGGACAGAGGAAGGGATGTATGAGAATGCAAGGGGGTTGGGGAGAGTGTGTGAGGTGGGGCAGGAGGGAGGGTGCATGTGTGACAGGTGTATCATAAGCATAGAGGGCTGAAGGAGGTTGTGCATTGGAAAAATATTTACCCAGGCAACTTGCAACCTCCTCCCTTCAGATTTCCCACTGACTTTCTGGGGAAGGCAGCAGGAAAAGCTGCAAACAGCAAACATATAAATATGGGATGCTTGGCAACCAGTCATAAATGTGAATTGGTTGCCAAGCATCCAGATCATGGGGACACTGGGACAGACAGAATTCTGAGAACTATCTATAACCACCATTCATTCAGCAACCATTATAACTTGGAACAAATGGTTGTAAGTCAAGGACTACCTGTGTTTGTTTACTAGCCATGGAACCCTGGCTAAATCCAGGTCAAAACTACAACAGAAAAGATGGTTGGAACTGTAGCCTTCCCTGAATCCATTTTAAAAAAACATTCACTCTACTGTGAGATTCTCAGTCATCCAGGTCATTGTTGTCCCAAGCATGCTTTTTCAGAAGGCAACTGGACTTTCTGGTTCTTCTTTGAAGATGTTTTGTTCCTTTATCCATGAAGCTTCTTCAGCTATTGGTATTGATGGTGGTGGGGAATGGAAAGATTTATACTCCTTGCAGACAGCTGGTCATTTGCATTCTTGTATCTTGCATTCTCAGGACTCCACTCGCTAAAATAAGGCAAATGACCAGCTGTCTGCAAGGAGTATAAATCCTTCCATTCCCCAACATCCAGTCAGAGTAGGAGAAGCTTCTTGGATGAGAAACTAAACGTCTTCAAAGAAACAAAGATGATTAGGGGACTGGAGGCTAAAACATACAGAGAATGGTTGCAGGAACTGGGTATGTCTAGTTTAATAGAAAGAATGACTAGGGGAGACGTGATATCAGTCTTCCGATATCTCAGGGGTTGCCACAAAGAAGAGGCAGTCAAGCTATTCTCCAAAGCACCTGAGGGCAGACAAGAAGCAATGGGTAGAAACTAATCAAGGAGAGAAGCAACTTAGAACTAAGGAGAAATTTCCTGAACAAAACAATTAATCAATGGAACAACTTGCCTCCAGAAGTTGTGAATGCTCCAACACTGGAAGTTTTTAAGATGTTGGATAACCATTTGTCTGAAGTGGTGTAGGGTTTCCTATAGGGGATTGGACTAGAAGACCTCCAAAGTCCCTTCCAACTCTGTTATTCTATTCTATTCCATTCCATTCCATTCTAAAAACCAGAAAGTCCAATTGGCTTCCTGAAAAAGCACCTTTGGGATTCACTCTACTAGAACTGGGTCCTGATGGCTGCACAAGGCCTGAATCTTTGGCTAGCCAAAACAGCTAGGATGTTGTGCAACTTGTCTGCTAGATTTATCCCTGAATCACGATACGGCAACCCTAACAATCTTGAAGGCAGAGACAAGGGGCTCCTGAAAAGACGAGTCCTAGCATTTAAAAGAATAAAATAACCCTCCACAACCAGCCTCAAAATATCCCAAGGACCCCCCAAAATGCAGGAATTGGCACCTGATCTTCCACCATTCTCCTGCCAGTCTCTTGCTGTAAAGAGCCATGGAGATGGCCTTGGGGAAAAAAATATTCAGAAGCTGTTACAAAAAAAAGCCTGAAAGAATCCCTTGAGATTAGGAAGATGCTCAGGCTGAACTTTCCCCTGACTCATTAGAGCTGTGTTTCTCAACCCTGGTGGCTTCAAGATGTGTGGACTTCAACTCCCAGAATTCTCCAGTCAGCAAGGTTGAGAAACACTGCATTAGAGTAAAAGAAGAAGGAGAGGAAAAACATAACCAGACTTGCAAGATCTGTTTTTATTGCCTATGTTGATAAAGCTTAAAGGTAACAGTAAAGATCGCACAGGTTGGGCCTCCTCCGGGTGCCGTCAACCGGACAATGCCGGCTGGCGGCTCCCCGAGGGAGGGCCTTCTCTGTAGCTGCATCTACCCGTAGAGATCCGGACCCTTTCCACTCTCCCGGCCTTCTGTAAAGCGACCAAGACCTGGCTGTTCCGGCAGGCCTGGGGCTGTTGATTAATATCCAGCCCCACTTGACTGAATGGATGGTGTATTAATTTTAATAATTGTATCTTTTCTTAAACTTTTAAAATGCTTTTATCTTGCTTGTGAGCCGCCCAGAGTCCCAATGGGAGTGGGCGGCATACAAATTTTATTAAACTGAAACTGAAACTAAAGGTTCCCCCGCATATGCGTGCTAGTTGCTTCCGTCTCTAGGGGATGGTGCTCATCTCCATTTCAAAGCCAAAGAGCCAGCGCTGTCCGAAGACGTCTCCGTGATCATGTGGCCGGCATGACTAAATGCCGAAGGTGCACGGAATGTTGTTCCCTTCCCACCAAAGGTGGTCCCTATTTTTCTACTTGCATTTTTACGTGCTTTCAAACTGCTAGGTTGGCAGAAGCTGGGACAAGTTACAGGAGCTCACTCCGTTAAGTGGTACTAGGCATTCGAACCACTGAACTGCTGACCTTCTGATCAATAAAAGCTCAGCATCTTAGCCACTGAGCCACCGTGTGTCCTAAAAAACTTAGTTCTAGTCTTTTTGTGGACTCTGTTTCCTTATCAGAATAACCTTAAGAGGCTGAAATGTTGATCTTTCTCATACCAACCTTAACATTTGCCCCTCTTTTGGATCCATCACTCTTTACCTCTGTAATGCTGCACCAGATGTTGCACAGTCTCAAACTGGGTCCGGGTAGTGATGTAATAGCCACCGCTGTCCAGCTTCCGGATCTTGTAATGCTTGACGTGGTCTCCCTTCGTCTCATCCCAATCCCGGATAGATAATGAGTAGGCACCTAGGAAAAGGAGATGGGAAGCAGAAATGGGTTGGGTGGAAGCCACCTGACTTTGGCATCATTACTGAATGCCAATTCTCAGAAGCTTCAGCTAGAGAGGCCAACCGCACGGCATGCTGGGGATTGTAGTTTAACCTTACTGGGATGGTCAACATCTTCCTTGCCTCCCCAAATGAGGACCTCAGTTAATAGAATACAGATGGTGATATAGCAAAGATGACAACATTTTAGATAATCTTGGAAGTCACTCATGTGCCCTTCGGTCTGATATAGGCTTATAATTAACCCAAAAAAGCTGTTTGTCAACCCTGAAGCTGACCTGACAGAAGCCATTTTGAAGCTTCGGTGTTACCACGGGAGCTGAGGGATAGGGAAGGGGCAATACAGATAGCTGGGGGTTTGTAGCCAAAGCAAAATACTTTCTTTTGTGTATTCCCAGTAGAGGAATAACTGACTGAGGCAAGTGATCAATTCAACAACTGTTGAACTAGAATGAACTAAAAAACAGAATTCTCCAGTTTGACAGCTATTTATACAACTCCTGTCAAACCGGCAACCAATGAGAACACGAACTTTTCCTGCCTGAACACTCCCCATTACTCAGCCAATTGGAATCATCCTCAGCCCTGATTGACACATCAGACACAACACCTTCTCCTGTGAACCAAGGACATTCTCCCACCTGGTCAGAGAGAGAGGAGGAGTGACGTTTACCCGGCAACCGGATGGCGCCTTGATTGGACCATGTGACTGACTGACTGGGGAAGGGGAAAAACTTTTAATTAGGTGAAAACAGTGGGAACCTTCAGATCCAACGATCACACGGCACAGCTGATTGTCGCATAGCTGATGGTTGAAACTTTTTAAAAACTTTTTTTAGCATTTTTTCGGGAGGTAGTTAAAAAATGCTTTAAAAGTAAAAAAAAAAAGTTGGCCATGCGCACCCAGTCACATGACACCCTCTCCCCACCAAGAAACGCCCACAGAATCAGTAGGGAAAGATTTGGAATTTCACCCCTGGAAGCACCGCACATGGTTCTGTCCTTCAATGGCTTGCCAAAGGCAAGAGAAACAGCTTGACACCCCAGTGGTACCTTTGGTGGTTTCGCTCTCGCGGATGAGGAAGGTCCCCCGGGGGTTGCCATGGCACAACAGCTGCCTCTCAGCATCCTTCCGGCCAATCTTCCCAAAGTACCACCTGGGAAGGAAGAAGGGAAGCTCTGGGTCACCGTTTCTCAACTTTAAGGCATGCATGCAGTACATCTGCCAGATTTCACTCAACGTCCCTCCAACCCGCTTCCTGCCCCCTGTGCTTACTCTTCTGCTTGGATCGAGTCCACAGGAGCTACATAATTGCTGGGGATGTAGCCGGTGGCTCCCGTGGTCAGGGAGCGTGCCTCCCACCAGTCACCCTCTCTGTAGCAAAAGAAAAAAGAGGCGGGGGGGGGGGAAACACAACATCAGTGACCCCCTGCTTGGAATTTCACCAGCCAAAGGGCACAGAATCCAGAGAGCAATTCAGTCAAAAGAATTGAAAAGCAGCTGCTGAAGAACAAATCGATCTTTTATTGTATGATTGTCAGCCAAGAGTGGACCATATTGGACTAATTGGCCAAAACCCCTTGGGGTCTCTGTCTTCTTTTCACACCCACAGCATGCTCTGCATCAACAGTGAAATCTGTGCAAGGAAGATTGTTAACCTAATCTTGCGTAGCTTCTTCTCAGGTAAATATTGTACTGCTAACCAGAGCATACAAAACATTTGCTAGACCAATTCCCGAATACAGCTCATCTGTCTGGAACCTGCACCGCATATCAGACATTAATACAATTGAGGGAGTCTAGAGATATTTTAGGAGAAGAATCCTCCACTCTTCCGCTTGCAATAGAATCCCTTATGCCACCAGGCTTGAAATTTTAGGCTTAGACAACTTAGAACTGTGCCACCTTTGGTCTGACCTAAGTGTAGTACATAAAATTATCCCCTACAACGTCCTACCTGTCAATGACTACTTCAGCTTCAACTGCAATAATACATGGGCAAACAATCGATACAAACTCAAGGTAAACTGCGCCAAACTCGATTGCAGAAAATACGACTTCAGCAACAGAGTGGTCAATGCCTGGAATGCGTTACTTGACTGAATGGTTTCTTCCCCAAACCCCCATAACTTAAACCTTAGACTGTCTACTGTTGACCTCACCCCATTCCTAAAAGGTCTGTAAGGGGCATGCATAAGCGCACCAGCGTGCCTACCATCCCTGTCCTAACGTCCCCATTTATTCATATCCATTTCCTGCATTCATAATCATGTTTTCACTGGTTCCACCACAAAACTGCGGTAGACTAAAGCGCGCTCGATAAAAGCACGTACGTGACGTCATCACAGCGCGACGAAAACAGCACGCTGTGAGCGGTAAACTTAAAATTAACACGTAAATCTAAACCTAACCCCCCCAAACCTAACCCTAAACCTAACCCTAAGCCTAACCCTTAACCTAACCCTAACCCTTAACCTAACGCTAAACCTAACGCTAACCCTTAACCTAACCCTAACCCTAAACCTAACCCTTACCATTATGTGAATCAGCTTGCTTTAATTTAATTTTAATTTAATTTATTTTTAATTTTATTTGTCGCGCTGCTGATGACGTCACGTACGCGCTTTAATCGGGCGCGCTTTAGTGGACCGCAGTTTTGACGGGTCACGGTTTTCACTTATATCTGTTATCTTATACATGTGTCAGGCCTGCAGCGGTTCCTTTAAGAATCTTTGGCCTGCCACACTCTCATTAAGGGTGGGGGGATTTAGCAAGGGGTAGAATGTGTTGTTTTCAAAATAAAAAATTCCTTCCTAGAAGCTCAAGGTCATCTTTTGTCTCCCAAACCTTTGCACCTGATCGGAAGCAGTTGGGCGTAGGTGCTAGCGTGGAAGAAGAAGATTGGACCATGGGATGGACTGTGGGTGTGGGGACAAGATCATGAACTTTTAACTGGGTGGGATTCTGATGTAACCTCCAGAATTGGGATCCCATAGCACGATGCCAACATGCCTGCCTTATTAAATTGGAACTTTAAGCATAGTTTTGGCTTTGACTCTGATTTAATTCTGCGATGATATCTGGAATGCTGACAACATGCTTGACAAATAAATAAATAAAGAGGAGCAGAGATTTCCCTGCAACTCACATGGCATTGCTTGCATTGCACATGGACACACAGGCATATCAAGTTAAACCCAGCCCACAGCTGTCCCAGGTGTGCAATTCCACAGACAGAAGTTAAAAAAAGGCCGGGCCACTTCACCTCCACGCTTAGACCGAGAGTTCCTTTTTCTTTATTTATATCCCACCATGAAGAAACTGAAAGCAATGCAATTGCTTGGTTATCCCCATCCAGAAAATAAATACCCCTTTAGCTTTGCTAAGGAATCTGTCCTGTTTTTCCCATCATGTCAGAACCCAACACTCACGTGTTGTTGATGATATGGAATTTCTCCCCCTTGATGAATGTCAGATCATCTTCTGTTCTGGCTTCGTAATCATACAAGGCAATGAAAAGGGTGACTCCCCCACCTACAAAGAGAGAAAGAAAGATGGACCAAAAGAAGCTGGGCGGGACGAACTCAACCTTAGATGCATTGCCATTGAGGGCATCCTGACTGAGTCCATTGAAAGACCCTTCAATGCATCTATTTTTTTTTTGAATAGTAGGACAGAGATGGCGAAAAGTCACGGTGCCTTCCAATGGCATGAAAATGTTCTCCTCTGCCCAAATGGCCTTCTGTGGTTCTTCCTCTCAAATTTGTCAGGTGCATCGGCTACTTCTGCTGACTGCCTGTTGCCAGCAGCTTGGCAGTTCAAATCTTACCAGGCTCATCAGCCTTCCATCCTTCCAAGGTGGGTAAAATGAGGACCCAGATTGTTGGGAACAATATGCTAACTCTGTAAACCACTTAGAGCAGTGTTTCTCAACCTTGATTGGCATTCGCTGGCTGGGGAATTCTGGGAGTTGAAGTCCAGACATCTTCAAGTTGCCAAGGTTGAGAAACACTGACTTAGAGACAGCTGTAAAGCACTGTGAAGCGGTATATAAGTCTAAGTGCTCTTGCTATTTTATTTTCACAACAGCACCTAGGGGGTGCTCTTGTTTTGGGGGTGTTTGGTTTTGCCTACAGGTTTCTCCATAGTCCTCCTGGTTACCTTCATTTCCTGGCTACCTTCATTCATTGGACTGACAACAAATAATCATTTTGAAAAGATGGCCTTACTTATCAGACACCATCCTGAAACTCTAAACCAACTGAAAAATATGATTTACAATCATTGATATAGCAACAGCAATAGCACTTAGACTTGTATACCGCTTCACAGTGCTTTCCAGCCCCCACTAAGCGGTTTACAGAGTCAGCCCCTTGCCCCCAACAATCTGGGTCCTCATTTGACCCACCTCAGAAGGATGGAAGGCTGAGTCAACCTTCAGCCTGCTGAGAGTAAAACTGCCAAATTGCAGGCAGCCGGCAGGCAGCAGAAGTAGTCTGCATTACTGCAATCTAACCACTGCACCACCGGGGTTCAAAGAGAGAAAAGAGGCGAAGAGGAAAATCTGAATCCAAGCATCCTTTCCCTAGCAGGTATAAAGACTGACCTGTGATCCCCATTCCTGGAATGTGAATGGAGGGTGCTGGGTAGAGCCCGGAGACCCCAGGGCCAGCTGGAGTCAAAGGCCCTGGGGTCCCTGGGAAGTTGTTGAAATCTGGGATCCGTGTGAAGTTGGGAGGGTTCTGTTGGGAGGGGTTAGGATCGTAGCAGGAGTTGGGCAGTGAGTTGTTGGCTCCATCGTTGTTGTTGTTGGGAGGAGTTGGGTTCGCCTTCTTTTTCTTGCATTGCACACAACCCATCGCTGGGCAGCAGCTGCCAGAAGTGGAGAGGGAGAGGGAGAGAGGGAGAGAGGGGGAGAGGGAGAGGGAGAGGGAGAGGGAGAGGGAGAGGGAGAGGGAGAGGGAGGGAGGGAGGGAGGGAGGGAGGGAGGGAGGGAGGGAGAGAGAGAGAGAGAGAGAGAGAGAGAGAGAGAGAGAGAGGAGAGAGAGAGAGAGAGAGAGAGAGAGACCATGGTTTGTTTAACCATTGTTTACTGAATAAGCTCCCCAACTAAGTTGATTCATACAACAGGTGGCACCATATACTAAAGTTTGCGAATAGCAACGGATAGTTCTCCATATCATACTAGGTTTAACCGAAATTATAGGTCTTAATCAGACTTTACCTTCACTCCTTGCACTATGCCATAGTTTGCTACAACACAATTTTGCTTCAACCATTTCCCCCCCATGAATCTGCTAATATTAGATTTTGCTATTACTCCCTTAGAGTCAAATTTGGATGACATCATTTTGCAATCTTTGAACTGCAGCCGCTGGCATGTTGGTATTTGCAGCGGGCTAGGCTTTTCTTTACCCTAACTTTAATGAAATAAAATTAACAAAAACAAATAAAAGTAGCTCTTTGGGTGTTCCCAAAATTGTACTGAAATGACCAACACAGTGCATTAAATTAAAACAGGTAGCCCTCTACTGACAACCTCAATGGGGACCAGAATTTCTTTGCTACAAAGATGGTTGTTAAGTGAGTCATGTCCAATTTATGACTTCTGCTGTGGTCCAGGATGGTGCAACTGATATAAATATTTGTCAGATGGCAAGCACCCGAATACTGATCATTGTAACCACGGGATGTTGCGAGGGTCAGCCATAAATAACTTCTTTCAGTGCCATTGTAATTCTGAGTAGTTGCTAAACAAATAGTTGTAAGTCAAGGACTACTTGCATTCAACACACATATATGATTTGCTTAGTAAAGAATAACTGAAGTGGCATGAGAAATCAGAACTTGGAGAAGGGGAGAAAGATTCCCTTCTGAAACAGGAGATCTGCTTGTAAGATTCATGGCCTTATTGATAGAGTAAGGTTGCTATTTGACCATCAGAAAAAGTCAGGGATAATGAACAGAATAGAAAGAATAACAGAGATCGAAGGGACCTTGGAGGTCTTCTAGTCCAACCCCCTGCTTAGGCAGGAAACCCTACACTACTTCAGACAAATAGTTGTCCAATCCCTTTTTAAAAACTTTCAGCGTTGCAGCATTTACAATGTCTGGAGGCAAGTTATTCCACTGATTAATGGTTCTAACTGTCAGGAAATTTCTCCTTAGTTCTAGGTTGCTTCTTTCCTTGATTACTTTCCACCCATTGCTTCTTGTTTTACCCTCAGGTGGTTTGGAGAATAGTTTGATTCCCTCTTCTTTGTGGTAGCCCCTGAGATATTGGAACTCTACTATTATGTCATCACCCCTAGTCCTTCTTTTCAACAGACTAGACATACCCAGTTCCTGCAACCGTTCTTCATATGTTTGAGCCTCCAGTCCCCACATCATCTTTGTTGCTCTTCTCTGCACTCTTCCTAGAGTCTCCACATCTTTTTTACCTTGTGGCAACCAAAACTGGATGCAATATTCCAAATGTGGCTTTATAAAGTGGTATTAACACTTCACGTGATCCTGATTCTATCCAGTGGTGGGATTCCAAATCTTTTCCTACTGGTTCTATATGAGAGAGAGAGAGCGCAGCACTTAAAGACCACCCTTGGTGTCAGCGCTGGTGAGCTGAGCTGTGTTTTAGCTCAGCTGAGGTGCGGTAATCCACTCGGCTGCACGAATTAGCTGAGCTAAAAAAAACCAAGGGAATATAGGACAGGGAGCAACAGGGGAGGGGCCAACCAGAGGTGGTATTTGCCCGTTCTCCGAACTACTCAAAATTTCCGCTATCGGTTCACCCCAATCAGCTAAATACCACCTCTGATTCTATCCTTCTGTTAATGCAACCTAGAACTGTGTTAGCTGCTGCAGCAGGTTGATGATGGTGACCTCAGGGTTGAGAAGACAATGGTGCAATTTAACACGAGGTTCAAAGGAAGAGCAAGGAAAAACACACTTCTGGCTTTGTTTCTCTCAAGTGCTGCTGAATTCGCAGTTGGGCTTCCCTCCGCCCCCCATCTTATTCTTCCTTTCTGCTGTCTGTCGGTTGCATGGCAACCTGTTTGGCACATCAGTCCAAAGAGAAGGCATCCGTGATGGGGCGAAAAGCAATATTTAGAAAGATTCAGAATGACCCAGGGAGGTCAGGGATACCCGCTGGGCATACCAGGGAGCAGGAAGCGCACCATGAGACCACTTCCAAACAAAGCAAGGAGCTGATCCTTTTCAAAACGAAACATGTTCCATCAAAACAGGAAGAGTCATAAAACATTTATCCCTACAGTCAAAATTGGCTGAATAACACACCTGACCCAGTTTCCAACCAGCAAAGTCAATTGGGGAAGCCAGATTTGCTTAACCACCATGTGATTCACTTAACAACCATATAATTCACTTAATGACCATGACAAAATGACCACAAAATTGGATCCAGTTACATGATCTCTTGCTTAATGACAACAACACTTAGCAACTGACTAGCCCCAATTGTGATAGTAAGTCGAGGACTACCTGTAGTTTAAGAGTGGCTCAGTGGCTAAGACGCTGAGCTTATCGATCAGAAAGGTCAGCAGTTTGGTGGTTCGAATCCCTAGCGCCACGTAACAGAATGAGCTCCCATTATTTGTCCCAGCTTCTGCCAACCTAGCAGTTCGAAAGCACGTAAAAAATGCAAGTAGAAAAATAGGAACCATCTTTGTTGGGAAGGTAATAGTGTTCTGTGCGCCTTTGGTATTTAGTCGTGCCGGCCACATGACCACGGAGACGTCTTCGGACAGCATTGGCTCTTCGGCTTTGAAATGGAGAGGAGCATTGCCCCCTAGAGTCGGGAATGACTAGCACATATGTGCGAGGGGAACCTTTACCTTTACCTGCAATTATTTTTTCTCAAATTACTTCTCACTCAAAAAAGAGTGACATTTTTAAAGGTTGTATGCAAAGCTCTGGCAACTGCAATAAATCTGACTCTATCTTAGCCTAAGATTTACTACAGCTGCCAGAGCTTTGGATAGTAACCTATCCTAGTCCTAGCTTAGTCCTGGGCTTCCAGCACAGTCCTTTTCAGACTGTGACTGATGACCCTTCCACAAACAATTTTGTAAAAAAAAAAAAAAAGCAGCATCATATAAGGCCAAGTTCTGCAGTTTTTGGCAGAGGAAAACCACAGGAAATGAGTCTGCAGGGAAACTGGGCTTCCCTCCTTTATCTGCAGACATTTGTGGCGATTCCAAAAAGGGATGTGAATGCTCAGGAATAAGAGAGAACCGCTAGACATGTTTGGGGAGTTTCCAGGATCAGCCCAACTTCCTTGGTAGCTGAGCTTTCAATTAAAGAGGCATCCTGCAGAAAAGGGAATTATTATGACCAAACATTTTTTGAAGGTTGAGGAAAGAGCATTTTGCCAGCTGGACAATATTCCCTATAATCCAAGGAAATAAAACTAGATGCCTTCTGATCTCTCTTGGCCATTTGGAGTATCAACAAAGGAATGAAAAGGGAGGGGCAAGAGAAGCAAAGACCAATTCTCCCTACAAATCAAAGCAATGCTAAACGCCAGGTAGATCTGGATTGTCTTAAGATACGTATTATCTGTTGTGGCGCATCAGTGGCTAGCAGGGTTGGTGTCAGACTCGGATAATGAGGAGGTTGGGGAGAACTTGGGCCAGTCCTGGAGTCTGGGGAAGGCTCTGATGAGGGCTCTGCGTTAGTGGCAGAGATGGGGCCAGAGCCATCTGACAATTATCAGCTGTCTTCCGAGTTGGAGATCAGTAGGGCAGAAGAACAGCTGGAGCCTGTTCCTGATGTGCGCATGCGCAGAGCTGTCAGGAGAAGGGAACAGTTAAGGAACAAAGGCCAACTCAGGAGTAAAGGCACCAGTGGACACTGAATGGCCCCTCTCACAGAGAATAAATAGGAGCAAAAGGGGAGTTGAGTTTGCAGGAGACAATTAGTTCGTTTAGTAGTGTGGAGATTTGCTTATCTGAGTTATGCCTCACAGAGACTCCTTGCCAGGTATTTCATTTTTCAATGTTGAGCCTAGAAGCTATCGGCCTGGCAACTGTCCAAGGACTGATAAGGTCTGTTGTTGCAATTCACTTTTGAAAGGCTTATTGCCGGGACTTTTATGTACGTGAATGCTAGAAATTCACATTCGTCAAATAAAAAGTGTTTTTTTGGGGGGGACAATGAGTCTGTTTCATGATTTTGTGAAGCCTAGGTCAGAACATTACCCTTACCCTTCTCTAAACCCAAGGTATAAAGACATAAATTATATTGGAAAAGGAATTTTATTCTAGTTTTATATTAAATTGGGGGTTTTGGACTGTGGCCGGAATGCTTTCCTGCCTTCAGAAGGTAGAAGGGACAAAAGGAAGAGCAGAATTGCATCCAGAGAGTTCCTGCGGCTACGTTGAGGGTTGTAAGCATGGAGCAGTGAAGACCGTAGGAAAAATAAGCACCGAGCTGAAGATATATCCTAATTCAGAATGACAGGGACCCCAAAGGCACCTGCCAACAGCAGCCCTCCATTAGTAACAGAAGAGCAATAAGGGGCATCTAGAAATGTAGGCAGACAATAACTTGGTCAAACACACACACACACACACACACGGTAGATTCTCCTGAATTGATCTCATAGATCAAAAGCACAGAAAGGGGCACAGCCTTGCAAATTCAGCCTATTGCCACTTTGCAGATTTGCAGTAGCCTCTACACACAATGTGTTTTTTGTGGCAGTGAGACATTCTAATGCAGGCTCCACCATCTCGCTTTCCTTTACCCCCAAGAAGTGCCCCCACCACTTCTGTCCAGATGAAGCAGGAATGAAATCAAGTGGAACGTAACAAGCAAAGTGATAGGAAAATAAGAATGTGCATTCGTGGGTTTCCCACAGAGGAAAATTTGCCACGCGTTTCCCACACAACACAGGTTGGGAAGAATTCTCAGGGCTGTAAAAAAGCAGATTTGAGGATGAAAACTGTCCTGGATGAAGAACCTTCTCTCTATTCTGGAGAAACAGATGGAAGCAATATCCGACAGCAATTTCTTTCAGGGTTCTTTAAATTATCTTCCTCCAGATCTGGATGATTCATTTCCTCTTTAAACCTCTTAATTCTAACTCCCCAAAGTTGGAGGAAACCCATCTCTGCTTCCATTTTCCCTGTCAGCCCTATAAAGTAGCCTAGATTAAGAAACCAATGCCACATTGACCTAAAACTATTTTTATTGTTAACAGCTTTAGGAACAGAATCTTGCAAGTCTGAATGTCCTTTATCTTTGTATAAATTAAGAGTGAGCTGGTCTGAGATGTTTTCTGGAATAGACTCAAGTCCCACTGGAGAGGGAGGGGCTTTTCTGTCTGGCTATTTTCTATGCCCTTTACCAGTGGTGGGATTCAGCCAGTCCGCACCTATTCGGGAGAAGTGGTTGTTAACTTTCTAAGCAGTTCAGTGAACCGGTTGTTGGAAGAAATCTCCTTTTGTGTTTTTCCCACTTTACAAGGCTAATCCTGTAAGGAAGGCAGGAAGGAAACATTCTGGTGTTGTTTCTAGCCTAATCTTTATTGTCCTTGCTTACAGAAACTGCTTTTCCAGTTAACCCTTATTACATTGTAACAGCTAAGGCGAAGCACCTCTCGACCTGAGTGACATTGAGTTGGCCACACCCACCCAGTCACATGACCACCGAGCCCCACCTACCCAGATGGTCATTAGGGCAGAGAACCGGTTGTTCAATTATTTGAATCCCACCACTACCCCCTACCCAAGACCAGGGGCGTGCTCCATCCACCCACCCACCCCTACATCAGTGGAAATGCTCACCAGAATGAGATTTCACGTCAGTTCACTTGTTCCATGTTTCTTGCTGGAGAACAGGAGTCTAAAGGGGGAAAAAAGGAAACATACTTTTTATTTATATATATTCATTTATTAAATTTGCCAGACATCTCACTATTCGAAGTGATTCTGGGACACTTACAATACAATAAAACCATAAGTATAAAAACATTAAAATTAGCAAGAATTAGATAATGACTAAAAATCAAAAGCACAAACGGTACCGAGGCAGAATTTTCTCTATTATTCTACCAACCACCTCTAGCATAGAGCACCCCCATCAATTGCTTATAACTTTCACCATTATAACCATAGTTACTTGGAAACAGATGCTGAAGGACACTGCCTATTGTTTTGCATTTGTTCAAACCTAAGCTAGAATACACACGTAAATTAGTCATGTCTATTTTTACCAACTACATTAGGAAAATAGTACTGAATCTATCAATTTGCTTTATGAAATTTTATTTTAAAAATAGACAGAAATTTCATGTTTCTATTTGTCAAAGTTCCCTCAACAGATTTCTTATACAGATTCCCCCATGGTATGTAGCTTTTAACATCTACTCTGCAACAAACGTTTGTTAAAATGCTAATTTTCCCTATGGTTTGGCTTCACAAACTTCCCAATTGCCTCTTAAATCTTAATGAAATTTTATTATTTCTAGTCCTCTCTCTATTGCCTTCTAAGTCAAATGTTGCTGCTAAAATGCCCGGAATAAACAAACAGATCTTTGAGGTCAATGGATATATTTGCAATTACAGGCACTTTTACAAAGTATCTTCTATAGATAGCCTTGCCCTTACATTAAATGGTCAGAGAGATCAAATGGCTGATCATCCAGGCAAAGTAGAGTTTACATTCATTTATTCGTGATGTCAAAAACCTGCCCCAGTGCCTATGTACTAGGTAAGCTTGAGTCTGAATTGCAAAGTGCAGAAAGTGTCTTTTGAACTCCCCCATTGTGTCTTAAATTTATTTTTCTACAAAAGACAAGAGGAAGAGGCTCAGAAAGAACCTCGTTAACCCCCCCCCTCCAAAAAAAATTCTGAATTGGAATCTAATCTAAAACAGAAGGGTAATTTCAGCTCCAAATGCCAACTCACACAAGCATTAACTCACAATCACGGAGAGGGCAAAACTATTAGGCTCAAAAATGACACCAAGGAAAGCAACTAAATGAAGACATTTTTAATTTCAGATACACAAGATTCTGTTACTGCGGCCTTACAATAAAGTAGATTGAGTTCATCTTGAGGTCGTTCTTTTTCCGTTTGGCCTACTTGGGAGACCGACATCTCTCTTGCAAGTCTGAAAGTATAAATCTCCCTCTGTCTAGTTTTACCATCTGATTAGGATTCTTTATTATGTTTCTTTCTCTAGCTGTTACTCAGTTGTGGGCTCCTCCTCCGTTTATCTGATCATTCTCTATGCCAGAGGTCCCCAACCCCCAGACCAGGGACCAGTACCTATTCGTGATCTGTTAGGAACTGGTCCGCATAGCTGGTGGTGAGAGGCAGGTGAAACGAAACTGTCCGTGTGAAAGATCTGGGCTGCAGGCTCCCCACCCACACACACACAGTCTGTGGAAAAAATTTCTTCCATGAAACTGGTCCCTGTTGCCCAAAGGACTTAGGACTGCTGCTATAGGCAACATTCGCCCCACCATCTTTTTCTTTTTTTTAGAATAGAATTCTTTATTGGCCGGGAGTGATTGGACACACAAGGAATTTGTCTTTGGTGCATAGGCTCTCAGTGTACATAAAGAAGAATAGAATAGAATAGAATAGAATAACATTCTTTATTGGCCAAGTGTGATTGGACACACAAGGAATTTGTCTTTGACGCTCTCAGTGTACATAAAAAGACAAGATACATTCGTGAAGAATCATAAGGTACAGCACTTAATGATAGTCATGGGGTACAAAAAAAGCAATCAGGAAACAATCAATATCAATATAAATCATAAGGATACAAGCAACAAAGTTACAGTCCTGCAGTCATAAGTGGGAGGAGATGGGTGATAGGAACAATGAGAAGACAAATAGTAATAGTAATGCAGACTTAGTGGATAGTTTGACAGTGGTGAGGGAATTATTTGTTTAGCAGAGTGATGGCGTTTGGGGAAAAACTATCCTTGTGTCTAGTTGTATCTCACATCTTCTAACGTGAGATCTTCCATCTCACATTCCATTACAGTCCATGATGTGGTATTGGCCTCTCGAGACATGAGTTGGTTCCACCAACCTTGAAGGAGGTTCTCATGGTGCATCTTCTCCTCAAGAAGCCACCGCTGGACCCAAGAGTCCTGGACAACTTGTGCTCTATCTCTCCTTTCCAGAGAATGTTCTTGAGAAGGTGGTAGGGTAGCAGCTGCCTTCAGGCAAAACCTAAAACCTCAGTTTTCCCATGCCTTGGGTCAAGATGCCTGCAGAACCATCTGGGCTGCAAATGATTTAGGGCAGGGGTTTCAAATTCAAGGCCCGGGGGCCAGATCTGGCCAGAGGAGTGCTTAAATCTGGCCAGCGGGGCTGCCCTGGAAACAACAAAGGACCAGCCTGGGGCGCTTCTGCCAGTGAAAACAGGCTCCTGAGCTCCATTTTTGGCTGCGGCAGCCTCCTGCAACTCTCTGCCATGAAAACGGAGCTCAGGAGGGCCGCGTTGCAAGAGGTCGTCGCAGCTGAAAACGGAGCTCAGGAGTTCGTTTTCACTGGTAGAGTACTCGGGTCACCACAGGCACCCCTGACACAGGGGATGTCAAGCTGACCACACCCACCATGGCCATGCCCAGCCCGGCCCCTCCAAGGTCAAACACAACCACGATGCAGCCCTCAATGAAATTGAGTTTGACACCTCCCCCCCCCAATTTAGGGAGCGTGTTCTGCTGGTTCTTTCTGGGCATCTATTGTTCCTTTGATCTGACATGGCTTCTTTTCTATGTTATCCTAATCTGTGAAGCCGCCCAGGGTTATTTGGGAGTTGTCAAGCTTAGAAACCCGTAGAAACAAACGAATCAGTGAATAAATGCTGCCGAAAAGTCTGGTCTCAGTTTGTTCTCCAGTGTTCCGATCATTGGATCTTAGGGGGGGATGGGACAAAAAACACTGTGAAAAGGACATTGTGCATACTTCTCACTTTCCCAATCTTTTGGAGAAGCAGTTGCTGAAAATTGTTCCCCACTTGGTGCCCTTGGGGTCCAATGGTGAAATCTAATTTTCCCCGCTTGGTTCTATGGGCATGGCTTGGTGGGTGGTGGTGGTGGGTCATGTGACTGGGTGGGCGTGACCAACTTTTTTTCACTTTCAGCTATTTTATTTTTATTTTTAAAGCATTTCCCCCCCTCCTTGCTGGTTGAATCAGCATGGGAAAAATTGTTTAAAATCCAAAATAAATAGCTTCCGACGATCAACCCACCAAGCTGTGAGCCACGCAATCGTCAGAACCTTTTTCTAAAGCTTGTTAAAGCATTTTTCCCCTGCTGGTTCGCCCAAACTGGCAGGGAAAAAACTGCTTTAGAAAGCAGGGGAAAAGCTTCCGACGACCCCGCAGCTCACAGATGTGTAGCATGATCCTCGGAATCTTTTTTTTTTCTTATTACCGGTTCGCAGAACCAAGGACAATTGTCCCTATTGGTTTGGCTGAACCAGGCCGAACCGGGAGGATTTCACCCTGTTGGGGTCACGTTATCCATGCCAACCCTTGGCTCTGGCTGTATCAACTACACCTCGCCATCATGCCCAGTTCTGACTGCACAGTTGTCAACCCAAATCATTGTCTGCTGACGGCTAGTTTGCGGAATTATTTTTGATGGTTGGGGCCTTGATAACAATGAATTATGGGAGTCCTCTGTCTCCAGTGCTGACCTTCACAGCAGCCCCAAAGGAAAGGGGGGGGTGGAGGAAGAAAGGAGAGAGCCTCACAAAAAAAAAGAGGCTGGAAATAGCCAAACCCCCAAGCTCCTTATCTCTCCACCACTCAGTGGGGCAGAGGCAGTTGTGATCTGATGTTCCCCCAAATAGATCTGGCTGCAAAATCTATGACAAGTAGTCAATTATGATGATGCGATAGCTTTACTGATTAGCCTATAGGCCATATCAAAGCACAAGGTTCAAACACTTATTTCCAATAAAATCTTACACCAGTGATGGTGAACTTTTTTGGCACCAAGTGCCAAAAAGGGAGCACTTTGTATGCACACGCCCTCATCTGGGCCGTGACCAGGAGGAGGAGTTGCCCAGGGGGCATGCACACGCTAGAAAATATACTTCCGGTTTCTGGCACATACATGACCGATGGCCAGGAAGTCTTCTGCTTACGGCCGCACATGAGCCTGTGCTGGCGGAGGCCGGAAAACGGAAGATCATCTCTCTTGGTTTCCGGAGCTGCCGCGCACACAAAGGCCAGCTGATCGGCTCGTGGACATGCATGCCAGGAACCCAGAAGAGGAATTGGAGACGCCACATGTGGCAGGTGATATGGCTCCGCGTGCCATGGGTTCGCCATCATAGTCTTATATCAACGATTTAAAGTAAGAGTAGGTAAAATACAATGGTTATAGGATAAAATACAATATAATTTAATACATAAATATATAAAATAGAATAAAGTGACCTGAAATTATATTTTGGTGCCACCCTTACAATCTACTCCAATGCAGATCTCAGCTGAACCCTTTTGCTTAAGGACTGTGCTGTGTTCAATGTTATTTTCCGGTTCTGGCTGCACTTAAAGTAAGTGGTTTTGATATGGGGATCCCAATGGGTCTTTTGTTTGGTATATGGACCAAAGTACCTGTCTCCTACCCTCTTATACAAGCAACAGTGACATAGGATGTGAGCGAGGTCTTCTGGTAGTCCTTGATTTACCATCATAATTGAGCAAGTAGTCCTTGTGTAACAATAGTTCGCTTAGTGCCCGTTAGAAGTTACGATGGCTCTGGAAAAAAGTGACTCATGGCCGTTTTCACATTAAGTAATCACTGCGGCATCCCCAGGCTCACATGATCTTAATACAGAGGCTTGGCAACTGGCTCATATTTATGACATTTGCAGCATCCTGGGGTGACGTGATCCCCTTCTGTGACCTCCTTTGACAAGCAAAAGTCAATGGCGGAGCCAGATCCACTTAACAACCGTGTTACTAACTTAACAACTGCAGTGATTCACTTAACAACTGGGGAAAGAAAGGTCATAAAATGGGGCAAAAACCCGCTTAACAAACCTTTTGCTTAGGAACAGAAATTTTGGGCTCAACTAAGATGAGGACTATCTGCAATGACAGTTATAAAGCCGTAATGAAAGTCACCATGTATGTGACTGAACCTGGTTTTATGGCCTCGCTTGCACAGTCGTTAAGTAAACGCTTTGTGTGTTATGTGAATTCCTTGTTCACTGTGGACCATCTTTTGCAGAAACTGGAAGTAAACGCCAGTTTACGGCAAAAACATTGTGAATCACATTTGTGTGGCTGCACACACTGCAAGCATCCCTCGATGCCGGCAAGCTGCCAAGCACCCAAAATGCAGTCCTGGGGGGGAAGATGTTAAAAGTTCAAAACGTAAGTAGCTTTTGGGAGGTCCGTCGTAGCTTTGAACGGTCACTAAATGATTGGCTGTAAGTCAGAAGCTGCTTTTTTCCTCCTGCTTTTTCCCAAGTTCCTCCTTTCTTTTTTTTTGATTCTATTCTTTTAGTATTTCAAAAGTTTGTTTTGTTCGTTTTTGTTCCATTTACAGGTGTAAAAACGCATACAGGTAGTCCTCACTGACTGACTGAAACTGGGGCTGGCAACTTCATTGCTAAGCAACGCAATTGCAAAGTGGAAACTCATGCGGACGTTGCCCAATTTACAACAAAGATTTGTCAGTTCTGGCTGTGGTTATTAAGTGAATCAAGTCATTAAGTGCAATGGGCTCTATTAAGGGGACATTTTGCTTCTCAGCCCACAGAGTTTCTGTCTGAAATTCTCTGGGTAGCCCAAGCTCAGAGAGTAAGCCAAAGACAGAAAAGAGGATGACAAAGAACAGGGAGAGGAAGAGAAGGAGATGATTCACTTCTCGCCCAAGAAACTTCATCAGCTTCGGACTGAACTGAAGAAGTCAGAGTCAGAACCAAAGAAGCTTCTAGGGTGAGAAACAAAACATCTTCAAGGAAAAACAAAGAAAGTCCAGTGGCCTTTGGAAAAAACACCTTTGAAACAACCATGACTGGGATGACAGAGAATCTCCATAGACATCTTGATTAAGGCTCCTTGATTTAATCTGCGGAACATATGGTACTTCTTTATAAACTTGCCTTCCCTTGAGGACCTGTATACTGCAAAAAGCGGGCTGTGAAAATATCTACAGACTCCTCGCATCCTGGACATAAATTGTTTCAACTCCTCAACTCAAAAGGACACTATAGGGCACTGCCCACCAGAACAACCAGACAGAAGGACAGGTTTCCCCCCCGAATGCCATCCCCCTGCTTAACAACTAATTCCTACAACACTGTCAAATAATTTACTAAGAATATTACTATTCTTCTTCTCTTCCTTCCTAGTTTCTATCTCTTCCCACTTATGACTATAACCATGTTGCTTTTATCTTTCAAACTATATTGTTATTTATTTCCTAATACAATTTGCTAGCTTATTAGTAACCTTGACTATCACTAAGTGTTGCATCTTTTTATTCTTGGTGAATGTACTTTATTCTTCTTGTGTACACTGAGAGCCTGGGCACCAAAGACAAATTCCTTGTGTGCCCAATCACACTTGGCCGATAAAGAATTCTATTCTATTCTATTCTATTCTATTCTATTCTAAACTGTGGCTGAGACCAGGGATGAAATTCAAATGTTGTTACTATCAGTTATATGGGTGTGGTTTGGTGGGTGTGGCAGGGGAAGGATACTGCAAAATCCCCATTCCCTCCCCACTCCTGGGGCCAGACAGAGGTGGTATTTGCTAGTTCTCCAAACTACTCAAAATTTCTGCTACCGGTTCTCCAGAACCTGTCAGAACCTGCTGAATTTCAACGCTGGCTGAGAGTGAATATAGCTTTAGAAATGTGAAATTGGAGGTGGAAGTGGGGGAGGAATTGGTACTCTCCCTATTCCATCCCACCGAAAAAGAATCTCCTGTCTACCCAGCAGCAGTTGATGGAAATCACGAATTTCCCAGCCCAGCAAGCCAAGTGGAAACAGTGTCTCCCCACCCATTTTTGTTTTCAATACATGTTTTCTGGATTCAGATCTTGTGGAAACTACCCTGGCTCAAATTCAATCAAATGATCGAAAACTAACACTTATGGGTATCCTCTGCATGTTGATTTCACTTTCATATTTCAGCTTGCATTGTTTCCAACCACAGGATAACTGTGGCATCGTATTGCTCACCCAATTCACTGTGAAATTTTGCAGGACCTGCTACATCACTTTCTTTTACAGAGGGGAGCCCAACCAGAAGACATCCATCTAGGCAGCTTAGTACAGTTAGTCCTTGATTTACAACAGTTCATTTAGTGGCCACTGGAATTTACAACAGCACTGAAAAAAGGGAATGATGACTGTTTTTCCACGTTTATGACCCTTATGGCATCCCCATGGCCATGTGATCAAAATCCAGATAGAATAGAATAGAATAACCTTGGAGGTCTTCTAGTCCAACCCACTCCTCAGGAAGGAAATTCTACACCATTTCAGACAATTGGTTGTCCAATCTCTTCCTAAAAACCTCCAGGGTTGGAGCATTCACAACTTCTGGATCTGTTCCACTGATTAACTGTTTTAACTGTCGGGAAATTTGCTGACAGATGCTTGTCAACTGAGTCATATTTATGATGGCTGCAGTGTCCTGGCTTCATGTGATCACTGTTTTGTGATCTACTGACAAGAAAAGTCAAAGGGCAAGCTGGATCCACTTTACCACTGTGTTGCTAACTTAACAGCTGCAGAGATTCATTTAACAACTGTAGCAAGAAAGGTCATACAATAAAGCAAGGTTCACTTCACAATTATCTCGCTTAGCAACAGAAATTGAGGACTACCTGAACAACTCTTTTTTTAACTACATTGCCTGGGGAGAAAATCTTATGAAAGTTACTGTCTATAGAACCTGCTGGGCATTTCTCTCAAGCATTTGCCGAACTCCTGCTAAGTGAAGGTTTTATTTGATCAAATTTGAGAATATGATTTATCTCTTGGCAGCCAGGAAGGAGAAGCGTGAAAATCTGAAGGACAATTACTGTATACGAATTGTTAAGGTGGGGAAAAAGCACCCTCAAAATTCTTTTCACCAACTTCTACATAAGAAGAAAACATGTGTGCATGCGAAGGGGGGCACACTGTATTGTGGGTGTGAACACACACACACACACACACACACACGCTGTTAGCACACGAGGACGAAAGGCAGATGCCACCAATTGTTACAAAAATTATCTGATAAACACCATATTGGTCAACCTATGGGCGAGTTCACACATCAGCCGTAAACTGGATTGCCTGATTTTAGCTTAGCATCTTCTATATCCATGATGGCAAACCTATGGCATGTGAAGTGCTCTCTGCGGGCACGCGAGCCGTCGGACAAGCCCAGCTCCATCGCGCATGCATGCGCACCTCCCGTTGACCAACTCGCTTTGGGGCCTCTGCCGCACATGCAGGAGAGGTGCGTGCACGTGCAGGGTCGTGCGTGCATGCGCATGGGTGTGCACATGAATGGGGGAGTGTGGAGCATGGGGCATTGCAGCCCCCCCTGCACCTGTTTTCGGTTTCCGGAGGCTTTGAGGGAGGCCTGCTAAGCTCAAAATGGGACCAGGGGGGTCGTGTACATGCATGGGGGCGGGGGAGTGTGAGTATGTGTGCGTGCATGCGAAGGGGGGGCACATTGCATTGTTTGTGTGGACACACACACACACACACACACTGTCAGCACACGAGGACAAAAAAGTTAGCCATCACTGTTCTGTATGAACTTGGTCACTGTAATTTATTCAACAAACCGTGTTAAGGTCCAATTGCACAACTAGTTATGGATCTCTTCTTCTTTTGCTTTGACTCAAGCAATCTCACCCTTCCCTGCAGCCTCAAACTGCAACAATGATATTTCTCAGAAGGAGAGAGGAAGGTGGCAGATAGAATGTGGGGCTACAGAACTTAATGTGATTGTGCAACGGGATACCCCCCCAATCCCCTCCCCAAAACCCAATACTCTAAAATGCTTCTCCCTCTTGATGTGGTGAGATGCTTTAGGTGATTATTATAACCACAGCTGGGGTTGCATGACCCATGCTAAACCGATCACTTCTACGGATCTGAACTAAATCATTAACTTATCATTTGGGTTGTTCACTTTATCTAATTAATCTAAGGTCAGCTAGTTTGTGGTATAGGATATTATGCAAACATTTTTTTTATTTATTCAATTGGTTTGCTTTCCATCTCGCCAGCAAACTGAGATCCTGAATTCAGACACTACACCTAAAAGGTGGAAAACTGAAACCTTCCAGATGTTGCGTGCAAGTTCTAGAGTTCCATATTATTGGTCATGCTGGTTGGCGCTGCTGGGAATTGTAATTCATCAGGTCCTTGAGACTCAAGGCTCTCCTATCCATGAATTAACTGCAACTCGATATAGCAGGGTTTATTTCAAAATGAAATATGCATAAAAGAGTCGCCACGAGGACTGTGGCCGATTTTAATCATGATTTGTTGCCTAAGCCATAAGAGACCGGGGTTTTGGACACTGCATTAAATCATAAAACATGCGTTCCAAACCACCAAGGCTCTGCCTGCAGATCATACAACTCTCAAAGTAAACAACTATATTATAACTTTGTGATGTGCAACCCTAGCCAATTACAACGGTCTGTTCGGAGCCTGATAAAAGATTCAGGAGATGGTTTTGAAATCAGACTCGTGTACATTTTTCAGTTATCTGAGAAAAAGCCCGATTTACAGTATAGCTTTTAGAAAAAGACCACACTAATAAATATAGCAAGCTCTATTTGTATTCATATATCCAGTTTGGTCTAGTGGTTAAGGCACCAGGTAAGAAAGAGGGAGACTCTGAGTTCAAGTCCCACCTTAGCTATGAAAGCCGGCTGGGTGACGTTGGGCCAGTCACACTCTCTCAGCCCAAGCTACCTCACAGGGTTGTTGTTGTGGTGGGGAAAATAGGAGGAGGAAGGTGTGTTGGATATGTTCACTGCCTTGAGTTACTTGTAAAAATAATAAAGGCAAGACTGAAGGAAGGAAGGAAGGAAGGAAGGAAATGAATGAGACTCTAAAGAGAAAGAAATCCAGTTGCCAAGTTTTAGCCACTCTTCTCATCAAACAAGTGACCATGGGCGACATGCCAAAAGCTAAACAGCCTATCAATACTTAAAGCCATTATCATTAAAGGTAAAGGTAAAGGTTCCCCTCACACATATGTGCTAGTCGTTCCTGACTCTAGGGGGCAGTGCACATCTCCTTTTCAAAGCCGAAGAGCCAGTACTGTCCAAAGACGTCTTCGTGGTCATGTGGCCGGCATGACTAAACACCGAAGGCACACAGAACGCTGTTACCTTCCCACTAAAGGTGGTTCCTATTTTTCTACTTGCATTTTTTACGAACTGCTAGGTTGGCAGAAACTGGGACAAGTAACGGGAGCTCACTCCATTAAGTTGCGTTAGGGATTCGAACTGCAAAACTGCCGACCTTTCTGATCGACCAGCTCAGTGTCTTAGCCACTGAGCCACCGCATCCCCTTTATCATTACTAATTATTTTAAAAAAACATGAAAACCATAAAAAAAGATTTTAAAAAGACAGAAAGCGCAAAGAAATAACAGAAGAAGAGATGTTAATAATTTTTTAATTTACTTTTAATTTATGTCCTTTATTTGCTACTCCTGTGATTTATACTTAGTGCTTTAAAACTAAGTACAAATCATATCATTGGCTTTAAAAAAAATCTAAACTCACAAAGCCTGATCTTCCTAGCCTGAATCTCAGCTCAGCTTGAGATGCAAGAAGGTGTCTGAAATGGTTTCCTGCCAGAGTAGGGGGGGGTTGGACTAGAAGACCTCCAAGGCCCCTTCCAACTCTGTTCCTCTGTTAATTGGAAAGACGGTATATTGATGGAAAACTCACCAGAGGAGATCCAGATACAGGCTGAGTCAACTGATCCAGAACTTGAGTCAGGCAAGGTCCTAAGGCCAGCCTCACATTTCAAATTATGAAGTACAGGAACAAAGGCTGCTGGTATCCTCTTGAAAAGAATAAGGCCAATTCAGCAAATCAGTCAAGCTGGTACAGTAGTCAGGGATGACTGCTTGACCAGCTTTTGGTAGTGAATAACATTCCACTTCCTTTCCTGAAAACTCCGCCAATCTGCTCTGTTGAATTACCTATCGAACTGGAGATCAGTATTTCTCAACTTCAGAAACTTTTAAGTGGTGTGGACTTCAACTTCCAAAACTCCCCAGCCCAGCAACGGAAGTTCTCACCCCTTAAGACCTGACGAGGTTGAGAACCGCTGCCGTAGACTGACTAGTTTTCATTTCTCCCCAAATACGTGTGGTTTGTTTTCTCTGGGTTCCTTTGGAGGAGCATTTCTCATGCCTACGTTTTTTTCCCATGCACTTGTGCAGCAGGAAGTCTTAAGTCTGCGACCTGCTTCTGCGTTACTTCAGTTAAGGATTTATGGCTGCAGCAAATATCTTGCACAGATAGCAGAAGCTGGCCGCATGTGTCATTGGCAGCACAGAACAGGGCCTGCCTTTGCAAGATGACTTCCTGTCCACCAACCAGATGCTTTCCTAAAACACAAAAGATGCCTAGGAAGAGACTAGCTATATATCAAGATGGAGCTAAATGATCGTTTCCCTCTCATGGGTTCATCAGATTGGTCATTAATAGTTGGGTCCTGCTTTTGGGTCCCTGGAGATTATTTCTGTCTCGGTACAAACTAGATGGACTTTGCTTCCTTTTACCAGCGACAAAGTATTATAGCATCACATATGCTGGTAATAGCAGAGGTTCACAGCAGCCAAGCTGCAAACAGTGGTTTGCGGGAAACTATTTTCTCAAAGTTTGATGGCCACAGCTGTCCTTTTGAACAGGCTCCCTGCTTCACAGAATAAAGCTTCATAAAAATAAAAAAATTTAAAAGAAAAAAAACTTACCAGGTGTGAAAGATTCAATCAATTTTTTAAAATGGATTTTTAAAATGATGAATTGCAAACTCTGTTCAGTCTGTCTGCTTGCACGGTTCAGGTTTCTCACGGTTTCTAACTGGAGAGGCAAGACAATCTTCCTTATTCATGCCAGGAAAGCTACATGGACTCAATGAAGCACACCAGAGTCAAGGAGACTCTCTCTGTTTGCCAATCCTAGAGGCTGAAATAGTTGTCAGTCGGGCATAATTTGGTTTGATGTCTGTTTATCAAATCCTGACTCACAGGTAGTACCAGGGCCATCTTAACAGCATTATGGGCCCTGGGCAAAGTAGTCTAATGGGGCCCCTATGACAACTACACTATTTCCCTGAAAATAAGACCTCCCTAGATAATAAGCCCAATCGGGCTTTTGAGTGCATGCCCTCCACCAAAAATAAGCCCTCCCTGAAAATATTGCAACACAGCAACAGCCATGAGGTGACCATGCTCACTGCCTCCCCGAAAATAAGGCCAAGTGCTTATTTCGTGGGTCAAAAGAAAATAAGACCTTGTCTTATTTTCGGGGAAACACAGAACTCACAGGAATAAAAATGTAATTGGTCGATAAAATTAAACATATATTTATTTTATTGGCACTTCCAACAAAATCAGTGTTGAACCTTTTAAAAACATGCTGCGCAGCAACAACAAATCAACATGATAAACAGTTGAACGATACACAAGGCTTGAAAAACACAATAATACTCAGTAAGCCATAGAGTTGCTGTATTTATATGATACAAGGTGCATTGAAGGGTTAACATACACAGCTAAGTGTGGGGCCCCTATGCTCATGGGGCCCACTGGGCAAGTGCCCATCAGGCCCATGCATTAAGACAGCCCTGGATAGCATGTCCTAAATACGAAATAGCTGCCAAGGAGTAAGTGGAAGGAGGTACTTATGCTGTGGTCCTGCCAATTGGGAGACTTTGGGCCGGTCACTCTCTCTCTCTCTCAGCCCAACCCACCTCACAAGGTTGTTGTTGTTGTGGGGAACATGGGAGGGAAAAGGAGCACTAGGTATGTTTGCTGCCTTGAGTTGTTTATAAAATAATAAAAGCAGGATGAAAGTAATCTAAGGAAACCAAACAAAACATCAACGCAGCACAACAGTGCTTCTGATTCCAGCCCAAGGTAAGTGGGTTTAGGATGATTCATACTCAATATCCCTACTTCACTAAGAATCCTTTGTAGTTGAACAGAAAAACACAAGAGCAAATTCCCAGGGCGGATGAGCTGAATTTAGTGGTATCAGATTTTAAACTGTTGCATTTTGCCCCAGGTTTCTGGATGACAGTTTATTGTTGGGTCCTTGGAGATGAAGAGCTTAAAAGCGTTGGCATAAATACAGCACATTGGATGTTTGATATCTGTTGCTCCTGGGTAGCATCTTCACAAAACAGATTTTTTTTAACTCTCTCTCTCTCTCGAATCCATTTGCATGTACGGCTGCTTTTAAGGCAAGATAAGAAATGGAAAAGTGCCATACTATATTTCATTCAAAGTAGACTTTATAGATCTATTGGGGAAGGGAGATGAGATCTTGTACATCATATAAAAAGAGGGTAAAGCTAGCAGGCAGGAGCCTGTCAGCGGGGAACACAGTCTTCTTAAGATTAACAAGGCAGGCGTAAGCTTGCTACGGAATGGCCTCTAAGCCCCTCCAGCAGCCAAAGTTCCTGGCACGAAGACAACAACCTACTCAGAGATGGCAGATGGTCTCTAAGAGGGCCAGCTAAGCAGATGAAGCTGGGATTCAGAAGGTCTTGCCAAGAGTTGAGAATCAGAGCTAAGAGACAATCAGTGGACCTCCACCCCAGAAAAGTCAGAGGGAATTCTGGAATTGGAAAAGCTCAAAATTGCAGATGAAATGTATCATCATCGCAGTCTTTTAATGACCCCATAATTCCTTGCAGGGTGGAGTCTGGGCAGCTAAATGGAGCTCATTGTTTACTGGCTGGATGCCCTTCCTGTCGCCAATGCGGAGATATATTCAGCAGATATACCATGTTTTTCGGAGTATACGACACATCTTTTCCCCCCAGAAAAGACGGTGAAAATCTAAGTGCATCTTATACACTGAATACAGCATTTTTGGCCTCACGAAACCCTGTCCCCTTCACAAAAATGGACATGCAGAGGGTTTCGAAGGCCTGCAAAGTGTTCCTGGGGAGGGCAAAAATGAGTGGAAAAAGGGGCATTTTTTGCTCGCCCCCCCCCCCCCGTTCCCAGGAACACTTTGTAGGCTTCCCAAACCCACTGCATGCTCTGTTTTTCACAAGAAACGAGGCATGCAGAGGGTTTGGGAGGCCTGCACAGTGCAAAAACTTTTTTTTAATTTACCTCTTCAAAATCTTAGTGTGTCTTATACTCCGAAAAATACGGTAATCTCAACGTGCCAGAGAGAGAAATATCTGCCTCTGCCTAGGATCGAACTCACAGCTCCACCTCTAGGCCAGCGCACCACTCATGAAGATAACTTGTATGCTGTTGTAAAACATGTGAGAATGGCCTTGGGAAACAGGGGCAAGGCTGTAGCCAGGGGAACCATCAGACAAGAGGTTGCTTAGTCCACAGAAGAAATAGGGATGTGATAAATGTCTCACAAGAGACCATCTCTAGTTTCATGGGGTAGCAAGGCAATGCAAGAGAAATTTATTTTCTCAGACTTGCAAAATTCTGTTAATGCAACTTTATGATAAAGTTGAATTAATTCACCTGGGTGAGCTTCCTGTCTGGGCTATCTCACATGGTTGACTTTGATCTTGCAAGTCTGAAGGTCCTTTTCTCTCCCATCATCTTTGCAGCTCAAGACACTTAGGAGGGTCCCTTCCGAGATGTTTGCCAAGCCCACATTTCTTTTGTGGGGGAAGCAGCCTCTTGTCCAACCCCTTCCCCGGACTTTGGCTCCTCGCCTTTTCCCAAGGTCATTCCCACCTACAGCATCATGACACACGCCCAACTCTCAATGAATTTGGATGGCTGACAACAATCAAGCAAATAAATAAATAAATCAAAGATAAAAGGGACAGATGGCAAGCATGATGAAGTGTGGGATCTCCGTTTCCCTTGTAGATTGTTCAACAAACTAACCAGTGGAACAACTAGCCTCCAGAAGTTGTAAATGCTCCAAGTTTTTAAGAAGAGGACCACCATTTGTCTGAAATGGCATAGTTTCCTGCCTGAGCAGGGAGTTGGACTAAAAGACCTCCAAGATCCCTTTTAACTTTTCCAATTTTCTATTATTCTGGATGACCTCAGCCAATCTCCTGGGTAAAGGTAAAGGTTCCCCTTGCACATGTGCTAGTCGTTCCCGACTCTAAGGGGCGGTGCTCATCTGTGTTTCAAAGCCAAGGAGCCAGCGCTGTCCGAAGACGTCTGGGTGGTCATGTGGCTGGCATGACTAAACACAAAAGATGCATGGAACACTGTTGCCTTCCCACCAAAGGTGGTCCCTATTTTTCTACTTGCATTTTTTTTACGTGCTTTTGAGCTGCTAGTTTGGCAGAAGCTGGGACAAGTAACGGGAGCTCACTCCATTATGTGGATTTGAACCGCCAAACTGCTGACTTTTCGATCAACAAGCTCAGAGTCTTAACCACTGAGCCACTATGTCCCTCTCCTAGACAGCCCCCCCCCCCCCCCAAATGCAGAAATTTTTCAAATGTTGGGCTCTGGCTAAAAATCAGCTGTCACGTCAACTTTTCTCTCTTAATGTTAAACTGTTGAGCACCCAAAATCAAGAAGTTCTGCATTTTCCGCCTTCATCCCCACCCTAGCTCTTGTTCCGTGTGACTGGCTGGTAAGAGGTAGTGAAAACCAAATGGTGGTAACTTGGGCCTACACCTCTGGAGCGGGAAGTGGAGTGCGACTGTTGCAGACTGATGGTTACTGACTGTTGTTGGCATCAGAATGGGATGCTAGAGGCCCCCATGTCAAAAAATAAAGTGTGAGGCTAGGAGAGAAATTACATTCGGTATAATTTCTCTTCCAATTTTTAATAGTAACAAATGGTAAATAGAATTGCTCAATAGACCAATATTAAATCACATTAAAAAAATTACAATGGCAATCTTGGGCCACCTGTTGTGTGTTTCTCTACACTGAACTGATACTAAACCTGTAGTCCTCAATTTACAACCCCAACAGAAACCCACATTTCAATTGTTAAGCAACAGAAGTGCATATAGTCAAGCTGTGGTTTTCCCACTTGCAATGTTGGACCATGAGAAAGGCTGAGCACCAAAGAATGGAGGCCTTTGAACTCTGGTGCTGGAGAAGACTCCTGCAAGTCCATTGGACTGCAAGGCGATCCAACCAGTCAGTCCTAGAGGAGATCAACCCTGACTGCCTTTTAGAAGGCCAGATCCTGAAGATGAAACTCAAAAAATTTGGCCACTTAATGAGAAAGGAGGACTCACTGGAGAAGAGAATGAGGTGGCTGGATGGAGCCACTGAAGGTGTGAGCTTAAATTGTCTCCAGAGGATGGTAGAGGACAGGAAGGCCTGGAGGAACATTGTCCATGGAGTCACGATAGGTCAGACACAACTTCACAACCAACAACAACAACAAAGCAAGACAGCTGTCAAGTGAGTTTTGCTCTGTTTTACGACCTTTTTTGCCACAGTTGTTAAATGAATCACTGCTGTTGCTAAGTGAATTGCACAGTCCTTAAGTGAATGTGGCTTCCCCTGTTCACTTTGCTTGTCAGAAGGCATCTGGGGACGTTTCCCATGGTGATCCTATGATCATAAGATAGTGAAACTGTCAGAAATACCTGCCAGTTGCCAAGCAGCCTAATTTTGATCGTGTGATGGTAACTATGTTACAAGTATCCTAAATGTGAAAACCAGTCATTAAGTCACTTTTTCCAATGACTTAAATTCCGCTGTAACTTCAAATAGTCACTAAACGAAACAGTGTAAGTCAAGGACTACCTTTATTATGCAAAGGTTGGTGGAAAAATTAGAACAGTACCTAAAAAACATTTAGAACAATTAATCAGTGGAATGGCTTGCCTCCAGAAGTTGTAAATGCTCCAACACTGGAAGTTTTTAAGGAGAGATTGAACAACATTTGTCTGAAATGGTGTATGGTTTCCTGCCTGAGCAGGGGGTTGGACTAGAAGACCTTCAAGGTCCCCTCCAACTTTGTTACTCTACATTGGTAAGAGATGAATACACATCCTCTTAAAGTATTCCATAATAAAGGAGTCTCCGCTCCTAATTCCAGCACCTTCAAAACATTGATCTGTCCTTCTCCAAGTGTGAAAACGCACAATTTCTTATGAAGTCCTATTTGCATCAAATCCTAGAACTTGCACTGCACGGAGAGAGGTACATTTGCATAGTGTCCCTGAAAAACGGAAGGTCTTAAGAGCAGGCGAGGGTCTGAGTAAGGCACAAGCAGGGAGGAAGTGTGCAGGAGAATGAAGGGTGTTTGTTGAAAGGAAACAGGATGGAGACAGGAAGCCACCAGATTCCGGTCCATTTCATTGCAACTACAAGGGGGAAGCAGAGCAAGAGGGAGGGCAAGGTAGGGGGAGGACAGGGATGGGGTTGAAAACAACCCAGCATTCTCAGAGGGAATATACAGCAGCTGGTAGCTGAAGTCAGCTTGATGACCAAACGAAATCGGAAGAGAGAGTGGCCTTCTGGGAAATCTCATTTCAACATCTCTCCAATTGGGAGGATCTGTGGTCCAAAACAGGCCACATGCTGGTGGGAGACCAAAATGTCTTTCACACTTCTAAGGTTATGCCCAGATATGGCCAATTCATAAGTAAAACAAAATTGTGCTAGCTATGTATTGTGAGATCAGGGCTGGTCCAAAGCGGAATAATAACAAAACCTCATCTCTATATTATTAGCATCTCAAGACAAACTTCTGAGAACTAGAAGAAGAGGAGAGAGGGAGGGGGGAGGGAGGGAAGGAGAGAGATTGTTAGTTAATTAGTTAGTCAGTCAGTTCCTGGCAGAAATTACAAAATATGAAAAATATATAAGAGAAAAGGAAGTGTGGCTAGCTGAAGCAGCTGGAGATTGTATATTGAGCCATCCAAACACAATTGTTGGTCTTCTCTTATCAACATAAAATCCAGGACACCGGAATTCTTCAATGAGTTTTTCTCAAAATTTCTCTTTGCTTCATTCACTTATTAACCTAGGAACTAGTGGAGAAATTTTTTTCTCCATTCACATTTGGTCATCTCCTGCCTCTGTTCATATAGTCAGAACAGGATATGTGTCAATCACCTTGTCAAACAATAGGCTTATGCAAGCAAGAAGGGGAACATCTGTGATGTGCAATCACTTCCAAAACCTCATAGTTTTGTTTGCAGTGTTTGTTCTTGATGTAGGCATGCTGTGTGATTCCAGCCATTATCATTGGTAAGCCATGGTTTGTGGCTTACAATAATCAGGAAGCCATCATTAAATGACCCATGGTTTGGTATGACCAGTAATCCCAGTACGCAAGCTTACATGGCCTTTGATTATCTTTATTGTCACATTTTGAGGTTGCCTACCATGCTAGTAATGATGTAATAATGTCTCCTCCAACAATGGAAACCTGCCCTTGAAAAGTAATCCTCTAGTTTTTTGGGGGGAGTTCAGAATTTCACCAGTAACATTTGGCTAAACACATTTGCACATCAGAATATTCAAGGGAGCAGACACACTAAGTGTTCTCCCTTTCAAAAGAAGAAGATTCAGGACAAGTATTAGAGGAAGCCTCTTGCTTCAAGCTACGGAACGAATCAATGGATGAGGGCAGGCAGCCTTCAGATCCATCTCTAGAAATGTGGCTTTCTCTCAAGCTTTCCTGATCATGGACATGGGACTCAAATAGGCATCTAAGAGCAGATTATAGCATCTATCTGAGCTAGCCTCATCCTTAGACTTTTCTCAACAATACAGTATCTACCCTTCTTCAAGTAGCACAGTGCTTTTGGCATCTTTAAGATGTGTGGACTTCAACTCCCAGACATTCCCCAGTCAGCAACCAGTTTGGAGTTGGAAGTCCAAACATCTTTAAAGTTCCCAAGTTTGAGGACGTAGGGTTAGCACAAAAAAGAGCCAGCATCAATTGCCAATTCTAGGTTCCATGTGTTTTGACTCACTACCATATCAAGTTCTTCTGGATCACAACAGCCAGCAGATAGAAAATCATCCAATGAGGCTCTGCAACATGACTTGTTGGACATGGTGGCTCAGTGGCTAAGATGTTGATCAGAAAAGTTGACATTTCAGCGGTTTGAATCCCTAGCGCTGCGTAATGGAGTGAGCTCCCATTATTTGTCCCAGCTTCTGCCAACCTAGCAGTTCGAAAGCATATCAAAATGCAAGTAGAAAAATAGGGATCAGCTTGGTGGGAAGATAACAGTGTTCCATGTGCCTTCGGCATTTAGTCATGCCGGCCACATATACACGGCCACATCTTCGGACAGTGCTGGCTCTTTGGCTTTGAAACGGAGAGGAACACCACCCCCTAGAGTTGGGAACGACTAGCACATATGTGCGATGGGAACCTTTATCGTTACCTTTAACATGACTTGGAGTCAGCTGGTCTTCAGAACTCTGCTTGAGCTCCACTACTCTGGTTTGCCTGCCCCATATTTTAGAACTCCCAATCAAAAATAAAGCAAAAATTAAGTTTTAAAATGGGAAAATATCAGGACACAAAAACAACCAATGAGGATTCAGATAGATCCAGTCCTCTCTATTGGACTAGCTAAGAGTAGGACTGAAACTGATCTGCAGGACAATCACCTCTCTTAAGGGAAAGGGGAAGAAACCAATTGAAAGTCACAAATAAAGTGAAAGTTGCAAATAAGCAAGACAAACCCTGTTGATAGATCTGGGGATTTTCAGGGCAGATTCTGAATGACTCCATTTTGGAGAATTGCTAATAAGGAATTCAGAAAATACACCTCCCTTTCCCCCCCCCTCCATAAAATGAAGTAGTAGAGATTTTCTCCACTTTCTTCTACCTTAGCAGAAGCTTGGAAACAAGCAGATTTCAGAACCAGAGGTGGAAGATGGAAAAATAGATGGAAACTAATCAAGGGGAGAACCAACCAAGAACTAAGGAGAAATTTCCCGACAGAACAATTAATCAGTGGAATGAGTTGACTCCAGAAGTTGTGGGTGATCCAATACCGGAGGCTTTTTAAGAAGAGATTGGACAGCCACTTGCCTGAAATAGTATAGGGTTCCCTGCTTGAACAGGGGGTTGGACAATCTAGACGACTTCCAGGGTCCCTTCCAACTCTGTTATTCTGAGGGTATGAAGGAACTCAGGCAACAAAGGGTTAATGGAATTGGCAAAATGCTGGAGTGGAAATAGTGGTGGTGGGAGGCCAGTTAATACCCAGGGGGGATGAGTCATTGCCATGCCACCAACATTTCCCAAACAGGTAGATGGGGCTTACAAAAAATACTAAACTTTTAATGATAACCTATAATGGTTGGGTTCACCCATCCTACTGCGCCCGAGTCATATAAGTGGCCTTGTAGCTAAGTGTAAATGCAGCTTTCAAACAGCAGGTACTCTGCCCACGAAGTTTTCCAAGCAGAAGATGAGTGATTGCCTATAGCTGGCACTGGATTTACTTCCCTGAGTGGGAGACTAGATTAGACGTCAATCAAAGCGAGGCCCCAAAGTCCAGTTGCCTTTTGGAAAGCACCTTTGGGACAACCGTGACCTGGATGACTGAGGACCTCCACAGACAATCGAAGCAAGGCACAACAAAATAATAAAATCTTATCTATGGAGATTACGATTTTCCCATCTCCTGAAGACTTTAAAAAGTGACTGGGAAACCGTTTATCCTGAATGCTTTAAATAGCTTTCCTGCATGTTGCAAAGGGTTGAACTACAAATAGACCTCAACTTATGAATATAAAACAATTGGTCAGAGTTACGACAGCCTCAGACAGAGTGCTTTATGGCCCATAAAGTACTTCTGGCCATTGTAAAATGTTTAAACCCCCCTCTTCCACGGTCACATGGCCGTATTTTGGTGCTTGAATTTACATTTAAAACTGGTTGAAGCAACCCATGATCACATCTTAGTCATTTTGGGAGAATAAATTCAGACTTAGAACCACATGATTTTCTTAACAAGATTCAGGCTTACGATGGTGTCATTTGCTTAAAAAACTACCATCAAATTGCATCAGTCATATGGGTGCCTCGATTTACAGCCAAAATTCCAGTCCCAATTGTCATCAAAGATAGAGGACTACCCGTAAATCAATGTTTTTCAAGTTCAACAACTTTGGGATAGGTGGACTTCAACTCCCAGAATTTCCCCATGAATTATGACGCTTCCAAAGAATGGGAAGAAACGTTGGTCAATGCCTTAAACCTGAATTTCTAACAATCTGGCCCTAACCTGTTCATACATAGGTAAAGGTTCGCCTCGCACATATGTGCTAGTCATTCCTGACTCTAGGGGGCAGTGCTCATTTCTGTTTCAAAGCCGAAGAGCCAGCCCTATCCAAAAACGTCTCCGTGGTCATGTGGCCGGCATGATTAAACACCGAAGGCGCAGGTAACGCTATTACCTTCCCACCAAAGATGGTTCCTATTTTTCTACTTGAATTTTTACATGCTTTCGAACTGCTAGGTTGGCAGAAGCTGGGACAAGTAACTGGAGCTCACTCCGTTACATAAGGCAATTGGGATTCGAACTGCCGACCTTTCTGATTGTTCATACATATCAACACAAAATTTATCCTAAATACAGGTTCTTTCATTCCAGAGCTCACAGAGCAACCGTGTCACAAAAGGAAAGCTTTGTTACTCCCCCATGTACTGTATCGGTGACAAAGCCTTCTCTGCACACAGAAAAAGCTACCAAATAAGTAAATGTATCTTTTATGAATCTATTCAAGGTTCCAATTTTCCAGATCCCACTGAAAACTCTTAATAGACAGAGAGCAGCTATCTATCTCTATGCGGATATGGGGAATGGGGACTGATTGCGGAGGCTGCTGCATATGCTACATTTTGTACTTGCTGACTACCCAAGTACACGATGAATGCACATCAAGGCATTTTTTGAACAGCACACATATGTTTCAATAGAGACATTTGCTGGGAGGGAGGGGGGGGTTGCCAGTAATGAACATTCCCCAGGCAAATTAGTGCTTCAGCATACCCAGGACATTAATAAAAGCTGTTCTGCTTGGCCAGGGAGTCTGCAGGTGGGAATTGGCTTTTCACATCCAAAACACAATAACACAGTAGTTTCATTACATCAAGTTCTTCACTTAAGCCATCCAGATATTGCTATTTATACAGTTGGGAATCTAAAGATTTGATCTCGTCTCTCTCTCTCTCTCTCTCTCCCTCCCTCTCTCTCTCTCTCTCTCCCTCCCTCCCTCCCTCTCTCTCTCTCTCTCTCTCTCTCTCTCCCTCTCTCTCTATAAGATATGAGCCTGGTTTTAATTTGCAGATCCGTAAGAAAGAGTTTAAGAAACTTTAAGGCTATAATGGACCAAAGTAGCAAATTTAATAAAGGTCAAACAGAGTGTCTGGTTCACACAACACTCCGGGGCAACAAGGCAGAATTCTGGGCTCCAGTAACTTATGGTGACCAAACAATTGAACCACAATTAGCTTGATGGGATGGCTTGGTTGGTACAATATGCAAAGGCATATAGCTGACTCCCAATGATGTGAAATGCAAAACTCAATCCCATTTTAGCTGAAATGGAACATGTACAATTCCAGCTATGAAGCTAAGTTCTTTTCAAATAGAATAGAATAGAATAGAATAGAATAGAATAGAATAGAATAGAATAGAATTCTTTCTTGGCCAAGTATGATTGGACACACAAGGAATTTGTCTTTGGTGCATTTGCTTTCAGAGTACATAAAAGAAAAGATACATTAGTCACGAATCGTAAGGTGCAAGACTTAATGATAGTCATAGAATACAAATAAGCAATCAAATCATACTAGGAAACTATCAATATAAATGGTAAGGATACAAGCAACAAAGTTACAGTCATACAGTCATACAGTCATAAGTGGGAGGTGATGAGTGATAGGAACGATGAGAAGATTAATAGTAATGCAGACTTAATGAATAGTTTGACAGTGATGAGGGAATTATTTGTTTAGCAGAGTGATGGTATTCGGGAAAATCTGTCCTTGTGCAGTGCCCTATAGTGTCGTTTTGAGGGTAAGAGTTGAAACAATTTATGCCCAGGATGCGAGGGGTCTGTAAATATTTCTACAGCCCACTTTTTGACTCGTGTAGTATACAGGTCCTGGATGGAAGGCAGGTTGGTAGTAATTGTTTTTCTGCTCTCTAATAAAAAATCAGCTCTCTAATACACACACTACTAATGCACAAATTATTGTGGTTAAATCACAGCCTTGACATGGAAGTCAGTTCCCAGTGTTGTGAAGATATATATTTCTTGCTAAACCATGATGAATTTCAAGACTTAAATTGGAGTTTCCCAAACTTGCCAACTTTAATATGTGTGGACTTCAATTCCCAGAATTCCTCAGTCAGCATGGAAGAATATAGCTTGGTGAAAGGTAGAGAATATACATAGAGTTGCCAGTTTATGAACTAACCCCAATGACCTAGTGGTTTCTTTAAACTGATAACTAACTGCCTGATTTATTGGAGACCATCAAGTTGCTGTTAACTCTTCAAAACCACATAGATTTTCTCCAGAATAGAATAGAGTTGGAAGGGACCTTGGAGGTCTTCTAATCCAACCCCCCTGCTTAGGCAGGAAATGCTACACTACTTCAGACAAATCGTTGTCCAACATCTTAAAAACTTCCCGTGTTGGAGCATTCACAACTTCTGGAGGCAAGCTGTTCCACTGATTAATCGTTCTAACTGTCAGGAAATTTCTCCTTAGTTCTAAGTTGCTTCTCTTGATTAGTTTCCACCATTGCTTCTTGTCCTGCCCTCATCATCCCGGCCTTTCAAGTCTCTAAATGATAATTTACTGAGTAATTTTGTGTCATAATTTCCTTTTTACAAAACTATAATGTAGATAAAGTTCCACTATAAAGCAACTTTAAACTTTATAAAAGGGACTATCACATTCTCACGAATTCCTCTTTCATGCTGTATTTTCTTTTGTTTGTATGATAATGCATGAGAATCAAAGATATCTTAGCCCACAAAACAAAACATTGAATTCTCAGATCCTTAGCTAATCAACCAAAGTTGGATGATTAATGTGCAGTTCTAGTTGTTAACTATTTCATAACATACTGGCACAACAGCTGATACTAGACAACACAGGATGACCTGCCAAGATCTTATCAGTGGAAATCTTAGTGATATCCACTTAGCTAGAGGAAAATGCATGGGCTGATTGACAAAATAATGTGAATTTCTTCCTCAAGATGCAGTGCCAGATGGGAAAACTTGTTAATTAGACTTCTAGAAGGTGTCCTCCCAGCCCATCTGGAAAGCACTTGACTAAAAAAGTTTGTAATTGGGACTTCTTGTTCATAAAGCACACATCCCCAGACTCAAATTTGATCTGTTATCTCTGCCCTAGCAATAATGACCCTGAATAAGGAAATGGATTAAAACTAGGAAGAAGTCAGATAATTTTACCTGCTGGGACCAGAAGTAACTTTTAAGAGATATCTCAGCCCTATAAGGTAGAGTCGGTTCCACCACAAATGCGCGAACGACAAAAGCGCGCCTGACTAAACCGCAGTGACAAAACCGCGCAGACGAATGAGCGCTGAAGCGCGCCGACAACAGCCCGCTGACAGAAGCGCGCTGTAACCCTAACCCTAAACCAAACCCTAAACCTAACCCTAAACGTAACCCTAAACCTAACCCTAACCCTAAACCTTACCTTAACTTAAATCGCGCTTCTGTCGGCGCGGTTTTGTCGGTGCGCTGTTGTCGGTGCGCTGTTGTCGGTGCGCTTTTGACATCGTGGTTTTAGCGCCGCGGTTTTGTCGGCGCGCTTTTGACGTTCGCGCATTTGTCGGGTCACGGGTAGAGTAGGCTAAGCAAGCAATTTCCATAAAGGCCAGGTTCACTTGTAATGCAACAGTTGTAAGTAACAATCTTGCAAGCACAGGTAGCCCTCGACTTACGACTACAAATGAGTCCAAAATTTCTGTTGTTCAGGGAGACATTTGTTAAGTGAGTTTGCCCCATTTAATGAACTTTCTTGTCCAAAGTGAATCACTGCAGTTAGTAACATGATTGTTAAGTGAATCTGGCGTCCCCATTGACTTGGAAAGTTGAGAAAGGTGTTCAAGTGACTTTGGGACCCAGCAATGGTCATAAAGTAAGAACCAGTTGCCACGCATCTGCATTTTGATCACGGGGATGGCAACAAAGTTTGTAAGTGTGGAAAATGGCCCTAAGTCCCCCCCCTTGTAATTGAAACTTTGAATGGTCACTAAATGAACTGTTGTAAATTGAGGGTTACCTGTATGAATGTGCTTCCCCCTCCCTCATCTTATCTTCATGTGAATTAGGGATGGATTTGCCCCAGGCGTTTTCTCAAATTACTTTCTTGGCTCAGGTTTAAGCCACTCTTATCTCACCATTGTTTTGGTAGCAAGTTTTCTCCGGTTGTCCTTCCAGGACCTTCTCACTGCCTCTAACAAGAGAGTCTTGCCGTCACATGCAAGTAACCGGGAACAGGAGCAGAGTTCAAAGCCCTGAAAGTTTACTCCAGGCTACCTATACACAAGAATCTAAACTACAGGTAGTCCTTAACTTATAACAGTCCATTTATTGACCGTTCAAAGTTACAACAACAGCACTGTAAAAATTGACAGCGTTTCACATGTCCATTGCAGTATTCCCATGAGCAAAATTCAGATGCTTGGCAATTGATTCATATTTATGACAGTTTTAGTGCCCTGGGGGCCAGGTGATCCCATTTTACGATCTCCTGACAAGCAAAGATTCACTTAACCACATTACTAACTTAACAATTGCTGTGACTCACTTAACACCTGTGGCAGGAAAGGTTGTAAAATGAGGCCAAATTCACTTAACAGCTGTCTTAACAGAAATTGTGAGCTCCACCGTGATCATAAGTTGAGGACTACCTGAGCTAACAGTCAAGCCAAATTGACCTTAGATAAAGGTCAACAGTTCATGGGGAGAGGCTGGACTTGGGTCTCCTGTGGGAACACAATGTTTCCAAACTGATGACAGATTTAACCCCGTGCTCCAGCTCAGCCTGCTCATTTCTTACACTTATGCAGCCCTATTCAGAAATGCTGGGAACCAAATCCAAAGGCATTCACAACATCTACCCTCCAACACTTTTTAGCTACAGTCCTTTCCTAAAAGCTGTTAAGTCTAAAATCAACATTTTTACAAAATGAAAAGAAAAGGGTGGAGGAACACTCCCTATGGGCTACAGAAATGTTCTTTCTCAGGAAGGAGAATTAACTTCTGCTTAATGCTGGAGAGGAAACACCTCATTTTAGAATAGTCATAGTAACGGTCTTTCTCCGCCCTCCTGGTCCTCTCATCCCCACACAATGCAATCTTCAGCTTTGAAAAACAGGATTTCCGTCAGAAGCCGAGACCAATTCCCGGATCTCCGAGTGTTGGAAATTAAGAGAAAACTGTCCCATTTCTGGGGAGGGGGGGGACTCCCAATTCTGAAAAGGAGACGTTTAATAATATACTGCAATACAAATATTGCTAACATTAAAAAAATCTTTGCAGCTAATACTAATAAGGATGGAAAAGATTCAGAGAAGAAAATAATAAATCATCTTCTTTTAGAAGACTTTAAACATAAAAGCCGAAATATTTCCAGTTACAGTGAATAGACATAACTAAGTTACCAACAAGCTTATATATTGCAAAACCAGATAAGTGTAACACAGAAAAATATGGCTAAATTCAGGCATGGCTCTAAGCCAGAGGTCAGCAACCTTTAACACTGAGCCACAAAGGTCTTAACCAGAACCCCACTTCTTTCATTCTGGAGCAGACTGGAAATCTGGTTCCCCCACCAGAGTCTCCTAGTGTCTTTTTTCCTCTACCTGTCCACCGGGAACACATGTGGCTCCAGAGCCATGTATTGCCAACCCAGCTCTAAGCCATAATGGTTGGTGATGCTTACTGAATAACCGGTGTTTTTAACCCAGAGCACTAAGTCAAAAAGGATATTACGGCTAACTGAAGTTCAAAGTATAGTTTGTTAGTTGTGCTCATTATATTCCTCAATCAATTCAGCATGTTAAGCTTGGATCGCTTAAAACAAGTGTGCTTTGGGGGGGGGGGGGAAGATGCTGTAGTTAGGGTGCCTGGGATTTATTCCGTCGTGGGAACTCCGTACGGGGGATAAGAGGGAGGGAAGTCCACCTTGTCGTAAGGATGCAGGTAGTCATTTCCACAGGATACATTAAAAACCAAAAACAAAAACAAAACCCAGGCGCAAACCCAGCAGCCGTTCGCGGCCGCAGCCGGCGGCGAACTTTCTGAAAGGTTACTCCTCCGATCTACAACACAGGGTGCGCGAAGCGGGGGGGGGGGAGGCGGGGTTCGAGCCAGGAGCCTATCAATGGGGGCGAACGTGAGGCGCCCCCCCTCCCGCCGAGCGAATTCGATTGAGAAGCCCTTGCGATCCTGCTGCGGGAAGGAGCGGGCGCCAAAGGCAGGCGGGAAGGGGGAAGCCAAAGGGCAGGAGGAAACTCAGGGCGAGGGTGGGCGGAGACGAGCCACTCCACCCACCCTCCCAAAAAAGGGGGAAGCGGGTCACAGGTGTCCTGGCGGTCGCGCGGCCAATTCAACCGCAGCCTTTAGTGGGTAGAGGTGGAGGACACCGCGCGAAAGGGATCAGCCTCCTCCGGATTAGGAAGGGGGTAGGGGGGGATCGAATAGAAGTAACGTTCCTTGCCCCCGGATTGCAGACTGGGACGGGGAGGCATTTGGGAATGAAGCAGCGCCTGATACGCCCCCCCCCAAAAGCCGCCCGTATTCCCGCTCCCCACCACCCACCCCGAGAGTCCAGTTCTGCGCTGGCTGCGGACTGCGCGAAAGGGATTGAAGGAGGTCGCGTTGAGAATCCGGAAGAGGGACAGAAGCGAGGGTCCACTCGGCCGTGGCCGTCCAGCCCGCCTCCACTCTGCCTTGCGCAGTGTTGCCCTCCTCGGGAGCCCTGCCAGTCCGGCTGGGAATAAGGAAGTGCCTTCCGCATCTCTTCCCTTCCACCCCGCACCCCACCACTCGCTGCCGGCAGCCCCAGAGCGACTCCCGCGCATCCCCGTCCATTCCCAAACGCCTCCAGAGGCGCCTGCCCACCCACCATCCCGTGGGCGGCCAGACGCGCGCGTGGTCCCGAGCCCCCCGCTCGGTCCCCGCGGCCTTGGCTTTCCCGGCGCCTTCCGAAGCGATGGCCGAGCCTCTCCGGAAAAGCCACCTGAGACCACCCCCACCCCACCGCCCCCACCCCCGGTCCAGGCCGGCCTAAAAAAAACGCCCGCCGGCTCCGTTACACGTGCCCGGGTACCGTTTTCCTCAGCAGCCTCTCTCACCTGGTAGCGCTTCACGCCGGCTGGCTGGCTGGCTGGCTGGCTGGCTGACTGGCTGACTGGCTGGCTGGCTGGCTGGCTGGCTGGCAGGCTCGCCTTCCCGACCGCAACGGCTCCGCCACAGCGCCGCTTCTTTCCCCCCCACGGCGCTGGAACGGCGCGTCCGCCTCTCCGAGCTGGGCGACCCTGCGTCTCCAGCCGAGGCCGGCCAAGCGAAGAAAGTGGGGCTGGCCCGGCTGAGGAGAGCGCTACTTGGGCGGGCATGCGCGCGCCGGAGTGTATAAATATATTCCCTGGCTGACCCTTCAGCTGCTCTACTGTAATAGCAATTGCACGCGCAGACGCGCAAACCCGCGCGCGCAGGCACCGAAAAAAACCCTCTCTTTCCCCACCTTCCTTCGCTCTGCCCTCCCGCTTTCGCTCTAAGCGGAGCCGCTGGTTGTGTGAGGCGGGGTCCGGGAGGGAGGGGGGGGACCTAGGGCGCACGCCTGCGGTTGGAGGGCTCGGCAGCATCTCCTCCTTCCAACCCCCCGCCCCCCCATCGCTTGTCAGACCCCCCTAAGCGCCCGGCTCCCACCCGTCAGTGGGTCGCACGTTGGCTGCTCTCTGGAGGAGGAAAAGAACGGGCGGGGGGGCGGGGGAGCGAGGAGGGGATCCTTTGCAAGTATATTTTAAAGGCATTTCGGACGAGTTTGGAGAAGGAGGGGTCTTTTCTTAGGTTGTGCGACCGCTCCCACACCCCCACATCCCCGCTTTTAGAAGCGACGTCTGCAAAACGGCCTTTTGGGGATGATAAACCGAAACTGCGACTTCTGCTCTTCCTTAAATGTCAGGGTGGGGTCAATCCGATTCCTGCCGACTTTGGCTTATGGGCTGGCCACCCGCTCCTGGGTGGCAATGTAGGGTTTGTTCACTAGTAGGCCATTGTACCATAGTTGAGTATGTGTGAACCCAACCTGTGTGGTTTATTGTGATGATATCTGTGTATCATCCCAACTTGGTTTATGGTTCTATGTATCATTGCAACTTGCTTTATGGTTCTGTGTATCATCCCAACTTAGGTTCATGGTTCCATGTATCATCCAAACCTGGTTTATAGTTCCATGTGTCATCCAAGGTTTATGGTCTCTTACGTCATCTATGCTTAGTTTACAGTCCCATGTGTCATCCCAACTTTGTTTATGGCTCCATGTGTCATACAAACTCATAAAACTGGGTTGAGTAAATTATGGCTATAAATATGGTGGGGCTGTAGCTGTTTCTACTCTTGTCTGAGAGTCAGCTAAATCTGTTGCAATGTGTTCATTCCCAACTTGATAGATGTTAACCTTCCTTGGGCTATTTTGGGGGGGTCCAACTTGCCTGAATTCAGGCCTGTGAATTTATTATTGCATGTATTGGGCAGATCCGGAAAACAGATTCGTTTGGGATCATGTGGCAGTGGTTTTCAGCTTATCTTGCAAAGCCAGTGACTGAATCTGGCCTTTCAGCATACAGTGGAACATAAAATATTGTGTCACTGAACTTTGGACTGGTAAATGATTGGCTTGGAAAATGGGAACTGAAGCTACTGGTTGCTGATTCTCATCAAATCTTTTAGAAGAGATTAATTGGATTATAATTTTTCTGCATACTCAAAACTTCCTTAAACCTATACATTCTCAAAGTAGGATATACTATCTTCAATCTAAGGGACACTCCACCAAAGTGAAGTTAGTTCATGTAGCCAAAGCTAAACAAATCAGTGCTGGGGTCGGCATGTAGCACAGTGGTGGGATTCAATTTTTTTTTACTACAGGTTCTGTGGGCGTGGCTTGGTGGATGTCACAGGGGAAGGATACTGTAAAATCTCCATTCCCTCCCCACTCCAGGGGAAAGTTACTGCAAAATCCCCATTTTCTCCTGATCAGCTGGAACTCGGGAAGCAGAGAATAGATGGGGCGGGGCCAGCCAGAGGTGGTATTCACCGGTTCTCTGAACTACTCAAAATTTCCGCTACCAGTTCTCCAGAACTGGTCAGAACCTGCTGAATACCACTCCTGATGTAGCAGATATCTACTTAAATTAGTCTTTTATTCACAATCATGAGGACTGGAACTTTAGGCAAATGCCCAACACTCCTGAGGATTTCTAATTACAGGTGAGACTGATTTTTTAAAAATAATAGTTTAATAATAAGACAGTGCAAATAGTCTTTTAGGTCCTTGATAATAACAGCTGTCTGTTGATATTGGAATTAATGTTTGTTTTCTGCGAAATAAGTAAGGTTTTCAGGCATGACTAAATTCCCTGGAATTGTTTGAAGAATTTTTTCAAGCATCTGTTTCCTCTGTGTTCAAAAGGCATGGATCTCTGTGCTGGAAATAAAACTTTCACCAACTTTGCATCCCAGCAGAGCAGATTGTACTGCCAGGTGCATGCTAGAAGGACTCATACAGGTGGTCCTTGATTTACAACCACAATTGAGCCTAACGTGTTGTTAAGTGAAACATTTGTTAAGTGGGTTTTTGCCCCGTTTTACAATTTTTCTTGCGTGGTTAAGTGAATCACTTAAGGTTGCCAAGCTGCTAACACGGTTGTTAAGTGAATCTGGCTTCCTCATTGACTTTACATGTCAGACGGTCACAGAAGCAGAGATGGTATTCAGCCCGTTTGGACCGGTTCACCTGAACCGGTAGTGGGCCTGCCCCCCCCCCCCCGGGCTCTATGCCGTCCTATTTAGGTACGTTTTCAAGCTTTGTGCATACATGCAAACCACCACATGCGCAATCAAAGCACAAGCATGGAAGGCCAAGGACATGTGTGGATGGGGCTCGTGCGAGCACACACGTGTGCTGACATTTACGAACTGGTAGGGAAAGTAAATTAATTCCACCCCTGCACAGAAGGTAATCACAATGACCCCAGGACACTGCAAACTGTCATAATTACCAGTCAGTTGCCAAGCATCTGAATTTTGATCACATGATCATAAGGATGCTGCAAGGCTCACCAGCCTGGAAAAACTGTCACTATTTTCAATCCCGGTGTAACTTTGAACAGTCACTAAATGGACTGTTGTAAATCGAGGACTATCTGTACTTAAAATCTAAAGTGCTACAATTGGTGCACAGGTAGTTCTCAACCCATAATCACAATTGGAACCACGCTAAGCAATGCAGTTGTTAAATGAGTAACCCTCGATTTTATTAATTTTTTTTGCCATGCTCGTTAAGCGAATCTGGTTTTCCCCATTGACTTTGCCCGTTGGGGAGATTGCAAGTAATTGATCACATGACCCCACCTTGGAAGGGAGAAGTGGGATTTACTTCTCTGTTCGTGTCCCAAAACCACCTCCAGACAACAGCTCCTTCAGGACCCTCATGCCAGCTGGCATAGCCAGGATATAAGGCTTTTTCTGAAGGCTAAAAGAGAGGAGATGGATCTTGGCTACTATGGCAAGAGCAAGCAACTAATTCTGCTCCTCTCCAGCAGGTACTTCCACCATTTCATTCCCCCCACTCTCTATTTTTTATTTCTTTCTCTAAGAGCCTAGCCCATTATGGATTACTCAATAAACCAAGTAAAACATGACTCACCATCTATTGTGGAGTTGTGTTTTCTCTTAATGTTTAGTTCTGCAGGGAGGGGTATCTATCAAGTGTGTGCTTAGGACAGTGATTCTCAACCTTGCCAACTTTAAGATGGATGGACTTTAACTCCTAGAATTCTCCCAGCCAGGAATAGAGTTTCAACTATGAACCTTGTGGTTGTTGACACTCATGCACACCCTTGTGGATGCCCTGGTAGGTACCAAAGCTTCTTGGGAATGGAATCCAGTGGTGGGATTCAAAATGTTTTACTACAGGTTGTGTGGGCAAGGCTTGGTGGGCGTGGCAGGGGAAGGTTACTGCAAAATCCCCATTCCCTCCCAACCCCACTAACCTGCTTTCCAGCTCTGTTTTCCTGTGCGAGGGTGACAAAAGAAGTCCCAGCCAATCAGTTGGGACTTGGGAGGCAGTGAATAGATGGCATCGGGGCCAGCCAGAGGTGGTATTTGCTGGTTCTCTGAACTACTCAAAATTTCTGCTACCAGTTCTCCAGAACTGATCAGAACTGACTGAATACTATCTCTGGAATGGACCTGGTCCTATCTTTCCTGAAGCAGGTAAATCTGTGTAGGCCAGTGTTTTTCAACCTGGGCAGCATTAAAATGTGTGGACTTCAATTCCCAGAATTCCTCTGTGAGCATGCTGGCTGGGGAATTCCAGGAGTTGAAGTCCACACATCTTAAAGCTGCTCAGGTTGAGAAATATCAATGTAAACTAAGCCATTGCGTAGGTAACAGGAGTCTTCCTTAGACTGTTCTTAAGCAGCAATTTCTCCAAACAGCTTCCAGCTTTCTTTTGACAGTTGCCTCTAACTTGGCATCAGCTATGTAACTCATTCTAACTCATCTGTCCACCTTTTCTCAGTTTCTGAAACTGAAAAATGTCAAAAAAAACCTAAACAGCTTTATAATATTATGACCTACACTGCATCTGCTCCTTTACTGCAGCAGATGGCAACCCATTATTTTTAAGCCTACCCAAATATAAGACAGTCTGGTCATGTCAAGGTTCAATGCTGTATTCTTTACAGTCCTTTTAAAGACACTCTGTTAGGGAATGGAAGCTTGGAGATGTGGAATCCTTGAAACACATATCAAATTCTCGTAAACACCCAGAAAGTGTGAAGTTTGTGGTTCATCCTATCATGGCAATCCTTTTTAACAATAATTTTATTAAACAGTGTGTGCGAGGAAGGCGGCGACGGCGGCGCGCGGCGGTGAGAGCGGCGCGCTGGCGTCCGGAGCCTCCCCCACCACTTTACCATCCCTTGGAAGCCCCTGGTGTTGCTGGTGAGCCCCCTGGCCAATCACCTACTGGCCCCTGGTCCTGGGCCACCCAGCTGTGCGAGGAAGGCGGCGACGGCGGCGCGCGGCGGTGAGAGCGGCGCGCGGGCGTCCGGAGCCCCCCCCCACCACTTTACCATCTCTTGGAAGCCCCTGGTGCTGCTGGTGAGCCCCTTGGCCGATTACCTACTGGCCCCTGGTCCTATTAGCCATCCCAGAGCAGCGGAATAGCAGCTGCTGAAGCTGAAAAGAAAAACATTGTGGAGGAAAGCATGGAGGAAATGGCGGCCCCAAACAGCTGACTCACAGCATTACATTCTACATCTTCTTTTTCAGCCAGCCTACTGACTCATTGGAGTTGAGTGGTTGTGACTGTGACTGTACGTCTGTGAGTCTTGGTGACTAGTGAGCTGAGAGGGACTAATTTTGATTTAGCTTATTTTAAAGAAGGGGGCTGTCGGAAGCCGTTGGAGGCTGCATTGAATCCACAGATTGAAGGGCTGGGTTTGCTACTGCCCCAGACGCCCCCCCCCCCTCGGATCTATCTCTGCTCACTTTACTATTGGTTACCTATTTTATTATTTGTCATCTGCCGCTTTACTATTTACCATCGTTGTAGCCCCCTCCGGACCTTGCTCCCTGCCCACTCAACCACTAGGAGGAGTAGGATTGTGGCCAACTGGCAGGGAGCGATAGAGGATGGCGGCTACAGGGACAAGGATTGAGCCCCGAAAATACCAGCATTTTTCCCTCCATTTGCAAGAGCGGTGCAAGTCAACCTCGAATTCTGGTCCCCTACATTGGGGGCCTTATATATCCTTGGGAAAGAGACTTTCGAATATACAGCCCGCTAACCTCCACCAGTGGGACAAGACTATATGGGAGCCATTTACGAACTCTGAAGCTTTACACTCAATTTTGTTTGGCTACAGCCACCTTACATACTACGTACTTTTGACGTGGTGGCTAAGGACATCTCCCCAGGACATAAGGGAGAGGAGCAGACCATCGCTTCCTCCACTGTTTCCATATTATTATATATTATAACTGCGCAATTTTAAATAGAATGTTGAGTGTATGGGAGTTGTTTGGAATTGAATGAATGGCCCACTTTTAGTAATTGTTACCTTTGTATTTTATATGTTTTAAATTTTTACGTGGGATTGTTAGAGTGGATAAATGAGAATGTTTGACTCGGAGGACCTGCTGGGGAAGGCGGGAGGAACCGGGGTGGTTGGGGGGGCCATGGACATGGGAGTGGGTCGGAGCATAGCGGTCGTGACAGGGAGAGGCAGATACGGCGGGGACCTTAGGGCTGGCCATTACCGGGGAAGGAGGGTTCGCTACATTACAGAGATCCCTCCTTCCGGCCCTAGGAGTCCCACTCCAAGACCAGATGGCGCGAGTAGTCAGGACCCTGGGCTCAGGCTGTTGTCGCTAAATGCCAGGTCTGTTGTTCACAAAGCTCCCCTCGTCCGGGACTTAATTGTTGACGAGAGGGCAGACCTGGCATGTATTACTGAAACCTGGCTGGGCACAGAAGGAGGAGTCCCCCTCGTAGAGATGTGCCCAGAGGGATTTCAGGTGCTTCATCAGCCGAGAGCCCAGGGAAGGGGTGGCGGTGTGGCTATTGTAATCCGGGAGTCTCTGTTACCTCGTAGGGTCCCTGCTCCGGAGCTTGTCGGGTGTGAGTCTCTGCTGATAAAGTTGGACCTCAAGGGTCAAGTGGGTTTGCTGCTAACGTACCTGCCTCCCAACTGCGTTGCAGCATCCCTCCCCTCGCTCCTCGAGTCAGTAGCCGAGCTGGCAGTTGAGTTCCCCAGGCTTATTGTTCTGGGGGATTTCAACTTGCCATCGCTCGGTGAACGCTCTGACGGGGCGCAGGAGTTCATGGCTTCCATGACAGCCATGGGCTTGACCCAGGTAATTCGGGGCCCAACCCATGCAGCGGGTCACATGCTCGACCTCGTATTCCTCTCGGAGCAGTGGATGTGTGATCTTGGTCTGAGGGGTAATGAGATCATACCCCTGTCGTGGTCAGACCATTGCCTACTGAGGCTCGACTTCCGGAGGCCAAACCCCCACCGTAGGGAGGAGGAACCGACCAGGTGGTTCCGCCCCAGGCGACTTATGGACCCTCAGAGGTTCCAGACGGAGCTTGGGGTTATTCCTGATACCCTCGCCCACAGTTCGGCGGAGACTCTGGCTGCCGCCTGGTACTCGGCGGCGTCGGAGTCTCTCGACCGGATTGCGCCACTACGGCCCCTCCGGGTCAGTGGATCCCGGAGAGTTCCCTGGTTCACCGAGGAACTCCGGGAGAAGAAACGCCGGAGGAGATGCCTAGAGCACCAGTGGAGGTCGGATAAGTCCGAGGCAAACCGAGCACTCTTAACCACCTGCACCAAGGACTATGTTCGAGCATTAAGAACTGCAAAAAGATCATATATTTCTTCCTTGGTTGCGTCCGCCGAGTCACGCCCAGCCGCCCTGTTCAGGATAACCCGCTCCCTCCTTAATAGGAGGGATGCGGGAGACCCCTTGCAGGGTAGGGCTGAGGATTATGCTCAATTCTTGGCGGACAAAGTAGCTCGGTTTCGATCGGACTTGGACTCCACCGCAGTAGATCCAGCTGAGACACAGGAGGATCATCTGCCACATCAACTCTGGGTTGAGTTCCAGGAAGTTGCCTCTGGGGATGTGGACAAGGCCATCCGAGCTGTAAGTGCCTCCACTTGTATTCTGGACCCGTGTCCCTCCTGGCTGGTGGCTAACAGCAGGGAGGTGACACATGGCTGGATCCAGGCGGTTGTCACCGCCTCCCTTCGGGAGGGGCACTTCCCCGCCGTATTCAAAACGGCGGTGGTGAGACCCCTCCTAAAGAAACCATCGTTAGATCCAGCCATCTTAAACAACTTTCGTCCTGTCTCCAACCTTCCCTTTATCGGGAAGGTTGTTGAGAAGGTGGTGGCCTTTCAGCTTCGACGGGCCTTGGAGGAAGCTAGCTATCTTGACCCCTTCCAGTCCGGCTTCAGACCTGGTTACAGCACAGAAACCGCTTTGGTCGCATTGACCGATGATCTCTGGAGGGCCAGAGATGGAGGCTATGCGTCCATCCTGGTTCTCCTTGACCTCTCAGCGGCTTTCGATACCATCGACCATGGTATCCTTCTGCGACGACTGCGGGAGGTGGGAGTGGGAGGCACTGTTCTGCGGTGGTTCTCCTCCTACCTCTCGGACAGGTCGCAGTCGGTGTTAGTCGGGGGGCAGAGATCGTCCCTGAGGCCCCTAACATGTGGGGTACCCCAGGGTTCGGTCTTATCCCCCCTACTATTTAACATATACATGAAACCGCTGGGCGAGATCATTCGGAGGCACGGGATAAAATACCATCAATATGCGGACGATACGCAATTGTATCTGTCCGCCCCGTGCCAACTCAATGAAGCGGTGGACGTGATGAACCAGGGTCTGGAGGCCGTTAAGGACTGGATGAGTGCTAACAAACTGGTGCTCAACCCGGATAAAACCGAGTGGCTGTTGTGTTTCCCCCCCAATAATTTGGCTAATACACCAACGCTTAGGCTGGGGGGTCAAATTTTATACCCCTCAGATAGGGTCCGCAACTTAGGAGTCCTCCTGGATCCACAGCTGACTTTTGACCACCAGCTGTCAGCTGTGACCAGGGGGGCATTTGCCCAGGTTCGCCTGGTCCGCCAGTTGCGGCCCTACCTAGATCGGGGGGCCCTCACAACAGTCACTCGAGCCCTTGTGATCTCCAGACTGGAATACTGCAATGGGCTCTACATGGGGTTGCCCCTGAAGTGCATCCGGCGACTACAGCTAGTCCAAAATGCAGCCGCGCGAGTGATAGTGGGCGCACCTCGGTTCGCCCACGTTACACCTGTCCTCCGCGAGCTGCACTGGCTGCCTGTTGGTCTCCGGGTGCGCTTCAGGATACTAATGACCACCTTTAAAGCACTCCATGGTAGTGGATCTGGGTACTTGAGAGACCGCCTTCTGCCGATTACCTCCCTAAACCGACCAATTAGATCGCACAGACTAGGCCTCCTCCGTATTCCATCAGCCGGTCAATGCCGACTGGCGACTACACGGAGGAGAGCCTTCTCTGCTGCTGCCCCGACCCTATGGAACGAGCTCCCCATGGAGATCCGCACCCTCACCACGATCCAGACCTTCCGCGCAGCCCTCAAGATCTGGCTCTCCCAGCAGGCCTGGGGATAGGTTTCCAATCACCCGCCCGAGTGTTTGATTGCTGAATGAAAGTTGTGTTTTATCATTTTTCTTTTGTTCACTAATTGTTTGTTTTGACCTTGCACTTCCCCTCCCCTGTGGTTGTAAGCCGCCCTGAGTCCCCTCAGGGAAAAGGGCGGCATATAAATCCCAATAAACCTCAAACCTCAAACCTCAAACATAGTTTTAAAAACTGGCATTAACTAAAACAGGATACAATCAATGTCTCTTAATAATAAACAAATATTTAAAGCCTCTTTGTTCAGTTCTGATCAGCAAAAGTTACCAGAGATAATAATATTTCTATTTTAGCTTTGGTCAAATAAACCAACTTTATATTTCTTCCTCTTACTTCTAACAATCTCGAATCTTTAACACCTTCAAATAATGTCCTAGAACTTGATTTCTTTTGGAGGGGATTGTGTCCCATTTCACAAAATTCTTCAAAGCTGTAGCAAGCCTCTTTTGTAAATCCAATACAGGAAAATTACCCAGGTCACCCTTAGTTAGTTATTTCTATATCCCTTTTAATTCTTAAAATATTAGTTAGTTTCTTTTGGATGTTCGTGGTAATATCTTTTTCATGTTATTTGTAGCCTGTCATTTTAAAATATTTTTAAAAAATTAAATTAAAAATTTGCTTGCATCCTAGCCTCTTCTCATTTACACCTCCACCCTTATTAAAAGCAACAAAAGTTTTCTTGCCTCCAAATCAGCCATTTGGTTGCTGAATTTTGGCAATGCAATTCTGGGGGAGGGGGTGAAGGGGCCACATATGGTCCAGCACATTCCAGTCTGTAAAACAAAATGCAAGATCTTTGAACCTGTCATATACTATATGATCATAGCAACTGGTTTCTGTTCTGTTCTCTCCATTTAGGTTGTGATGTATTGCTTGAAGCCCAGAGGTGGGTTCCTGCCAGTTCTAACCTCTTCTATAGAAGAGGTTCCACAAATCTACAGTGCCGTTTAGAACCAGTTCCAGCTCCCCCTCCTCCGCCCATCCGCACATCATCAAGATGGAGAGTGAGAGGAGGAATTCTGAGAGTTGAAGTCCACAAGTAGCAATAGCAATAGCAGTTAGACTTATATACCGCTTCATAGGGCTTTCAGCCCTCTCTAAGTGGTTTACAGAGTCAGCATATCGCCCCCACAGTCTGGGTCCTCATTTCACCCACCTCGGAAGGATGGAAGGCTGAGTCAACCTTGAGCCAGTGAGATTAGAACCGCTGAACTGCAGATAACAGTCAGCTGAAGTGGCCTGCAGTACTGCATCATAACCACTGCACCACCTCAGCTCTTAAAGCTGTCAAGTTTGAACACCCCTGAGGTTTTTTTCTAAAGGGTTAGGGGTGCAAGCGTCTTGTAACTTGACAGCTTTAAGACTTGCGTGCTTCAAATGCCAGAGTTTCTGAGCTAACATTTTGGTTGCTAAGCAAGAGCGTTGTTAAGTGAGTTTCACCATTTTACAAGTTGGCCACGCCTACCCAGTCACATGGCTGGCAAGCCACTCTCACTCAGTCACATGGCCGGCAAGCCACTCCAACCCAATCACATGGCCAGCAAGCCACTCCCACCCAGTCACATAGCTGGCAAGCCACTCTCACAAACCAGCCCACACCTACAGAAGAGGTTCTAAAAATTTTTGAAACCCACTGATGAACCCAGACATGCTAACAGATTTACTTTTTTGTAAATTAGTCAGGGAGAATCCGGTGCGGTATTAAGATTAACTTTCAGCTGTCCACCCAGGTGGGCTCAGCATTGACATTGCTATGAAAGCTGTTAATTTTCTCAGAGTTGTCATTAATGCAAGATCACAGGAGACACGATGTGCTGAAGTTCCTAATTACATTTCTTCCTCTTGGATATGCTGCTTGCATAGAACGTCGATATTTTTAAGCATCTATACGACAACCTGGGAAGTCATTTGACATAATTAGATTCCTAGAACATTTTTTTAAAAGAACTCAAGCGGGGGACCGCAAAACAATCAATACGCAAGCGGTGTTGGGGGAGGCTAATTATTCCATGTAACAAAAGCAACCACTAAAAAAAAAAAAAAAGACTAGCTATAGTTGGTCTGCTCTCAGCCAGAAATTAGCTATTTCTGGTAGACAAAAAGCCACCTGGGCTGGGTTTTTTTTTTTTTTTGCTGGCAAGCAATGAACAAGATGTGCTTTCATGGCACCTACATATGCATAGTAATGTCACCATGCACATTCCACCCTATCACAAGGAAGGTGGGCTTGCAAAATGATCTCAACTCTGGGATGGGGCTCACCATAACTTAGTTTGTTTTGTGGCAGACACCTTCAGTTCAGTGGTGGGATTATAATTTTTTTTACTACAGGTTCGGTGGGTGTGGCGTAGCATGGTGTGGCTTGGTGGGCGTGGCAGGGGAAGGGTACTGCAAAATCCCCATTCCCATCCCACTCCAGGGGAAGGATACTGCAAAATCTCCATTCTTTCCCCACCCCACTAAGCTGCTTCCCAGCTGTGTTCTCCTGTGCAGGGCAACAAAAGAAGACCCAGACGATCAGCTGGGACTTGGGAGGGAGGGAATACATGGGAGCAGAGCCAGCCAGAGGTGGTATTTGCCTGTTCTCTCAACTACTCAAAATTTCCACTACCGGTTTGCTAGAACCGGTCAGAATTTGCTGAATACCACCACTGCCCCAGTTGTGCAATCCCGTCTTGCTCCAATAACTTCGAGCACAGCTTCCTCAACTTGGTGCTCTTCAAAGGATAATGCTGGCCCCAGGTTGCTCAGATATCATGGCCCAGAAGAACATAGAATAATAGGGTTGAAAGGGACCTTGGAGGTCTTCTAGTCCAACTCCCCACCATACAGAATACAGAACAATTCAGTTTAGAATAAAGTGAAGCTTGATATCTTGCGGAGTATAAACAGCAGGTAAATTTGGATTATTTTTATACAGGTAATCCTCGATTTACGATGACAATCAAGGCCGCAATGGGTCGGACATGATTTTGCAACTAACAACAACAAGAAGTTGCTAATTTATTGTCATAAATTGTCATAAATACATGCTTTTTGCCAATTTTTGATCACATGACCACGGTGATGCTGTGATATGTGTAAGTGCAAGGACCAGTTGTAAGTCAAGGACTATCTATGGGCAAGCAAACTATTATATGTGTAAACATGGAAAGACTCTGAAGTACCCACAATGCAGCATTGATTGCTGAAGATGGCAGAACTAGCAGAGATGGCAAAATTAGTTTGTTTGATTAAAGATCAACAACTACATTGATCAGTGACTAGAAATCCCTTATGGGTTTTTTTGCTGAAAAAAAAGGGAAACAAGCGTGTAATTTGTGAGTTTGATAAGTAGAAAGGGTAACTTATGTAAAGAAATAAATTGTGATATTAACAAGAAAAGGTAAAATATAAATGCCTTTATAACTGCTGTCAAAAAGATCAGAAGCTGTTTCTTTACAATCTTTTCCTTTTTTTAATTCATAATTCTTCCTTACTTGGTTTCTTTTCTAATATTTGTCTTTTTAAAAAACCTTGATAAAAATATCAATGAAAGTTATATTTTAAAAACTGGTGCATTCTCTTCTTCTCGCCCACTGTGGCTTTTAATGTCCTGTGACAACATTTTCAGATTACGCACTTAGCTATTTTGAGACATTGTGGTTCAGTTTCTGCTGTTCTCCCGTTATTTTCCTACTATAACATGAGCAGAAGGTGCTCCTTAGGAAGTCACAATCCATTAATATTGTAGACACGTCTTTCTGATAATTAAGAACTGGGATGTCACTAAGAATTTGTTCCGGAGTCTTCATGGAGCACCATTTAAGGTCTGGTTATTTCTCATTGGAGGCTTTTAAGAAGGGATTGTCTGGAATGGTATGGGATCCTGATGGCAAACATATAGCACATGTGCCACAGGTGGCACCCGGAGCCATTTCTGAGGGCAGGCAAGGTGTTGCCCTGTCAGCTCCAGCATGCGTGTGTGATTTTCAGTCTCCCCAGGCTCCAGAGGATTTCTAGGAGCTTAGGGAGGGTGAAAAATGGCCCAACACACAAACCGGAAGTTCGGGAATGGACTTCCTGAAGCCTCCAGAGGGAGAAAAATGGCCCAACAGGCAACCTGGAAGTCCGTTCTGGAACTTGTTGGGCCGTTTTTCATCCTAGAAATCCTCTGGAGCCTGGGGAGGGCAAAAAAAGGAACTACTGGGCCAGTGGTGGGTTCTGGATCCCATTGCAGTTGCAAAGGGGCCCGGTCTCCTCCACATGAACGCACGTGGCGCGTGCATGCGTCTTACCATCCAGCGATGCCTCCGCAAGTCTCTGCGATGCTCGAGCTGCTTGGTGGAGCGTCGTGCAGGCACTGTACACGACATGCGCGTGTGCAGAAACACCGAAGGGTTTAAAGACAGGTAAAGAGCGCTGGCAGGCAGGTGGGCCCTCTGGAGTACTGTACTGGAAGGGTACCTGGTGCTTTGGGCAGGCTCCAGTATGACCATATCAGGGCGTACTTCCTGCAACCCGCCACTGTACTGAGCCCACCGGAGGTTTCTGGCCTCCAGAGGGCCTCTGGGGAGCAGGGGAGGCTGTTTTTGCCCTCCACAGACTCCTAGAAAGTCATGTGCACATATGGGGGACAGCAGGGGGGCACACATGCATGTGCAGGGGGCGTGGCATGGGAGGGCATTAAATTATGTGGGTGGGCACCAGGGGTGGGTTTCTCGCCCCGTTCCAACCGGTTCGGTTGGAACGAGGCCGGCGGCGTCCTCGCGCACGCGCGCGGTGCGCGCATGCACACGCATGGTGCACGCATGCGTACTAGCGTCTGTGCGATGCTCCAGCTGCTCCTGGAGGATTGCGCAGGTGCTGTATGCATCCTGCGCATGCGTGGAAGCGCAGAATTCGGCAAAACCAGGTAAGGAGCGGGTGCGGGCGGACGCAGGGGGGGGGGCTTCGCCGTTCCTGGAAGTTACTTACTTCCGGGTTCGGCGACCAACCGGATCGCAGGGACCGCCGCGAACCGGTTGAAACCCACCCCTGGTGGGCACATACATGTGCTTTTGGCACCCAAGGTGAAAAAGATTCACTATCACTGGTATAGGATTTCCTCACTGTGCAGCAGGTGGACTTGTTCTGATGTAGGCCTCCCAAGATCATGAAGCAGACTCCTCATCCTGAAAAAAACCTCTTTTATTTAGGTTAAAGGGAAACAGTCTTTCATGAGATTTCACAACCACAGACCTTTATCAGGCTTGGAGAGTTGCCAGGCCGATATCTTCCAAATGTCACGCTGTAGCAGCCATTGCTTGGCAAGAAGTCAGGAACAGATCTTCACCCTAATGAATTGAACTAATTGTCTCCTGCAAACTCCACTCCCCTTTTTGCTCCTCTTTATTCCCTCTGGGAGGGGCCATTCACTGTCCACCTGTGCCTTTACTCCGGAGTCAACCCTTGTCCCTTAACTGTTCTCTTCTCCTGGCGGCTCTGTGCATGTGCACACTGGGAACAGGCTCCAGCTGCTCTTCTGCCCCACTGATACCCAACTCCAAAGGCAGCTGATAACTGTCGGACATCCCTGCCTGGCCCCATCTCTGCCTCCGATGCAGAGTCCTCATCAGAACCTTCCCCAGACTCCAGGACTGGTCCATGTTCCTCCCCAACCTCCTCACTGTCCGAATCTGCCACCAGCCCCGCTGGCGAGCCACAACAGGATTTAGAAGACCTCTAACTCTGTCATTCTGTGGTAGTTTTCTTTCAGATTCTATGCATTTCATTTCATTGGTTTTCCATGGAGTATGGGTGGAAATTGTGATACTGCTGATACTAAGATCTGTATATCTCTCAGCTTTAATTTGGTTGTACAGCAATATTTCTCAACCTTGGCAACTTTAAGGCGTATGGACTTCAACTTGTTGGGAGTCCTTGTTTATCAAAGTTTCTTTTATAAATCCAATATAGTAACGTTATCTAAATCACTCTTTTGGTTTGTTATTTCTATGTCTCTTTTTATTATTAAGACATCAGCCACTTTCATTTTTATGTCCTGGATAGCATCTTTTTCCATATTGTACTTGTAGCCTGTCATTTTTAAATCCACTTTCTAATCAGTCTCAGTCTTGTGTGGCAAAACTTGTTCCTCTGCCATATCTTCTTTTAAGCCTAGTCCATCTACAGAGACAGACATTCTTAAAACAAACTTCTAGCTTCATTGTTAAACAATATCCTTCAACATGTCCAACATTAAAGTATTTGGCTCCAGTCTGAATTTAACACTTAGTTCCTTCTGATTCCCTCTAGTGTCCAACCTTCAACGTTTCAACGTATAAATTTTATTTAAAGAGAATTCAAAATAAAAGGTTTTTCCTACATGAAGGAGTCTTCTTATTCATTCAAAAAATCTTATTTCAGATCCATCTGGACCTTTTGTAACCTTTCAGAATCAAAGTTCTAATCACTCCTTCGCTGTTTCTTCCAAAAGGAAAATTAATAAGTCCTTAAACTTGTAGTTTAAAACTTATTTTGCTCAGAATTGAAGGAAACTAACCGAGTGCTCTCAAACCAAAGAATCCTAATAGCTGAAAAGGGTGAATAAACATTAAAGGTAAAGGTTCTCCTCGCACATATGTGTTAGTTGTTCCCGACTCTAGGGGGCGGTGCTCATTCCCATTTTAAAGCCAAAGAGCCAGCGCTGTCCGAAGACGTCTCCATGGTCATGTGGCTGGCATGACTAAATGCCGAAGGCGCACATAACATTGTTACCTTCCCACCAAAGGTGGCCTCTATTTTTCTACTTGCATTTTTATGTGCTTTCGAACTGCTAGGTTGGCAGAAGCTGGGACAAGTAATGGGAGCTCATTCCATTACGCGGCGCTAGGGATTTGAACCACAGAACTGCTGATCTTTCTGATTGACAAGCTCAGCATCTTAGCCACTGAGACACCCCGTCCCTGTGAATAAACATTAGGGTTTGTTTATTACACATTAATGTTTAAGTGGGGGGGGGGAAGCCATTTTGCAAATGATCATAAAAGGAAATATGTTAACCCAATCTTTAAAGACCCTCATCGCCAGAGCTCTAAACCCATGGGAAACTGCTGTCTTGCAGAATCCTTTTCAGAAGCAACTGTCTGGAGTACTTGCAGGAGAGCTCAAGTCTTCTTCTTGTCTGGAGAGGAATTGTAAGGAGCTTTTCTACTCACCAGTTCCCTGCAGACACCCCTGGATTCCTGTAGACACAGGAAGAAGATTTCCATGCCCAAATAGCAAGTTGGAATTTCCAGGTTTAATAAACAGGATAGGAACTTGCAAAGTTTTTAGATAGATAGATAGATAGGTAGGTAGGTAGGTAGGTAGGTAGGTAGGCAGGCAGGCAGGCAGGCAGGCAGGCAGGCAGGCAAGACAGAGACAAGAGATGACAGACACACAACTTCACACTGGTGAAAACATGCAAAGTCCAGTTTAGCTTTTAGCAGCTCAGCTCAACCTGCAGAAAAAAAGCTTAAAGGGGACTGTGGTTGATTGTTTCCCCCCCCACCATAACCACTAAAAGTATTTTGCAAATACCATTCATTAAAATTGACACATCAAAATAATTTTAAAGATGCAATTCTAGAGGCTGGGCAAACAGATGCCCGGGATGTTCGTCTATACTACTTTGCCCCCCACAAAATGAATAAAATGTCTTTTTTTAAAAAAAAAAAATCAGATTTCAGATTATTTAGCAAGCTCAGAACTAAGAGCGTGGAGAAATTGTTTCCATTATTCATACCTGTTGCCTCTCAGAAGAAGAAGGAGCCTCCTGGAACTGCGTGCAAGCAATAGAAACAATATTAAATCAAAATATAATGAAATATTACTTAAAAACAAGCTAACATCTCGCATCCTGCCTGCAAGGCAATTGGTGTTAACGGTCTTGCATGCAGCCGGGAGAATAAATTGCAAATGAAACCAGTTTGGGGTGCTGTCTTCCTTCCCTTCCCTTTTCTGATTTATTCCTACAGGGCAATTGAAATTAATGGCTTGTGTGAGGATGCCCAGCTCAACAGGCTTCTCAGGTTTTTATCTGCTTTTCTCCCAAACATTATTTCAAGGAAGTTTCTGGAATATTTGGATGTTACTGCATACAGGTTTCATCCAGCACAATTGCTGGATTTAAATGTATGACTAAACCTCACTGGATGTGCTTCCAGAGCACGCAGAGTCCCCAAGCAAATCACATTTTTGTTTATTATCATGTGGGAACCTACGCTGAGGTTTTGCTTGTCTGAATCACAAACTAACCAATTTTGGCCTAGAATGATGTGGAGTCAGCTAATTTGATTAGTTTATGGGCTTCAAAAATTTCAGCAACGGGTTCTTTGCCCGATTGCTGCGTGGGCGTGGCCACGGTGGGTGTGGCCTAGTCACCCTCCTGCACCATGAGGGATAGGCGTTTTCGGCTTCCCCAGGCTCTGGAGGCTTTTCTTGAGTCTCTGGGAGGGCAAAAACTGCCTCCTCGGGCTCCAGAGCTCTTGGAGCTCTGGGATGCCTGCTTTCCCCCCTCCCAGAGCTTCCGCGCAGACCCTGCACTTACCTTGCATCCAGGGGTGGGTTTCAACCGGTTCGCGGCGGTCCCTGCGGACCGGTTGGTCGGCGAACCCGGAAGTAAGTAACTTCCGGGAACGGTGACTGGCCCACCCGCCCGCTCGCGCTCTTTACCCGGTTTTGATGAGTTCTGCGCTTCCACGCATGGGCAAGATGCATACAGCGCCTGCACGATCCTCCAGGAGCAGCTGGAGCATCGCACAGATGCTAGTACGCATGCGTGCGCCGCGTGCGTGCACGAGGACACCGCCAGCCCCGTTCCAACCGAACCGGTTGGAACGGGGCGAGAAACCCACCCCTGCTTGCATCCAAAACAGGCCGCGTGGGGACTCCTGGGAGGGGAGGGGTGGGCATGGCCAGCCAGGGGTGGGATTTGGAGGTTCTCCCGAATCAGCCATAACGTTAGCTAGAGGTTCTCCCGAACCCATAGCAGCCCACCCCTGTTTATGGGTCAGTGTATTGCAGTCAACCATAAAGGAATATTGGGACTGGAGCCACTTGATTGTGGTTGACAATTGTGGGAATCTGGAAAAACTGGGATCCTCAATTAAAACATGGTCCAGTTGTCCATGGCCAAGCAACATTGGAACATTGACATAAAATTATAAGAAGATCTTTAGGACATTGAATCGGTGGTTGGTATAGGTATCAAAATTACAGCCTCCTTTATGAATGGCTGCCCAGCCTCTGCCTGAACATATCCAAGGAAGGAGAAACCATTGCTCCTTGTCCTCAAGTTTCAGAAGGTCACCCTGGCCACAAAGTCTAAAAGGCAGCAGAAGCATTTGTCTCAACTTTGGAGCCTGGAATTGTCAAGGCTGTTGTTCCATTTTACCCCAATTCAGACACTAAATACTAGATGATGGCTGACTTTGCCCAACATGCATAACTAGAAACCTAGTAACTACATGCATTGTTGTTGCTGTTAGTCGCGAAGTCATGTCCGACCCATTGCAAATCCATGGACAACATTCCTCCAGGCCTTCCTGTCCTCTCCCATCCCCCAGAGTCCATTTAAGCTCACACCTACTGCTTCAGTGACTCCATCCAGCCACCTCATTCTCCATCGTCCCCTTCTTCTTTTGCCCTCAATCTTTCCCAGCATGAGGCTCTTCTCCAATGAGTCCTTCCTTTTCATTAGGTGGCCAAAGTACTTGAGTTTCCTCTTCAGGATCTGGCCTTCTAAAGAATAGTCAGGGTTGATCTCCTCTAGGACTGACCGGTTTGATCACCTTGCAGTCCAAGGGACGCAGTCCAAGGGACTCGCAGGAGTCTTCTCCAGCACCAAGAGTTCAAATGCCTCCATTCTTTGGCGCTCAGCCTTTCTTATGGTCCAACCTTCACAGCCATATGTTGCAACTGGGAAAACCATAGCCTTGACTATACGCACTTTTGTTGTCAAGGGTGATATATCTGCTTTTTAGTATGCTGTATAGATTTGCCATAGCTTTCCTCCCCAGGAGCAAGCGTCTTTTAATTTCTTGGCTTCAGTCCCCATCTGCGGTGATGTTGGATCTCCTACATGTATAAAACTACCTGCATATAAGACGAGTAATCGTTGTCTTTTGGTGACATTACGGTGAAAACCCAGCCTGTTTGATTAATCCGGAACTCAACATATTGTCTGAATCCAGAAAGTGAGTTCATTCAAAAACCCAAATAAAGGATATGAATCTAAGCCAATGCAAAATAAGGTCGTTTCCCCTAAATTCCAAGCAGACTCTTACAATTAGCTTTTCTTCTTTCCACACCCTTGTTTGGCCAACCATCTCTTCCTGCCCCAAACAAAACTCCCACGCTTTTGAAATCCAAGCTGTAGCTCCACCCTGTTGGAGAGGTGGTGAGCCTCTGATTCGCCGGCTGCCTTCATTTAAAAGGGAAGGTGAACTGTGTGCTAGGAAAGGTTGGGAAGGAGAGAGTCACCATGGGGAGGCTGGCCTTTTTTCTTCACTTATGTGCCTGGACTTTTGCTTTCGGTGAGTGTTTGGTTGAGGAAGGGTGATTATTATTTTTTTTAAAAAATTATGAACTTCTGTGGGCAAAAATGTATTTTGCTTTAATACTGATGTTTGTGGGTGGAACATTCAGTGTGTTTGCTTTGCTTGCTCCCTGCGTAGCTGGGTTCCTCTCCTTCAGTTGGGGAGGTGGGGTAGACAGGTTGTTACATCACTCTTCAAGAAGTGAGAATTGCCATGGCTTTAATACCCCAAAAAAGGGAACTATTGAAACACAAGAGACTATTCGCAGTTTGAGGGTGGAAACCACAAGCTTTGCAGATGTATTTAGAATATTACAAGAAATGGCGAAGTGGCCTCTGAAAACACCTCTTGATTGGAACTGTGTTCATAAATTCTGTCTCAACTGCAAACGAGCTAACCCTCGTCTAGTTACGTTGTGCAAATCAGACTGTCCTGTCTGACACACACAAAAAGGAGTATAGTTCTGGGCTTTACGTGATTTTGAGAAATTACAGCAGCGGCAGGCCAGGTGTGTAGGGTGATGTGCAAACAATCTCAATCTGTCCCCCATCACTTTGATGCTTGCAAGCAAGATCCCATTGGTGCACACTCAAGAGACCACAGAGTTGGCATAGTTTGTCAGCCAATCCAGGTTCAAAAAGCAAAGAGTTTTCACAGGAAAGAGTTCAGGGCATAACAGACAGAGATCCCAGTAAATGGAATACTTATCTGTAATGGATGCCTTGCCTCTGATAGTCATAAAAGAGAACCCACCAAGGACAAGCAGTCACTGGTGGGAAGCCCCTTGACTGGCAGGGAGCCTGAAGACAGCATAAGGAAAATAGCATAATAACAAGCATTGGAAGGGACCTTGGAGGTCTTCTAGTCTAACCTCCAGTCCATTCTAAACAAGTGGCTGTCCAATTTCCTCTTGAAAACTTCCAGTGATGGAGCACCCACAACTTCTGCCAACTTCAATGAGGCACCGAGAGGCTTCTGTTCATGTCTGATTCATTAGAAAACTTGTTTTTCGTCCATTTTATGAGTTACAGGGCATTTCATCAGATACATAGAGATCTGTCCTTCATTCAGCCCTCTGTATCTTAGGACTGGAAGGAGCTCCTGGATCAAACCCCTCATATTCTGCTGCTTCCAAGCTGGGCTACTGCCCAATCAGTCTGATGTGTCTCCCTATTGCTGTCTGGGTCAGGCTGCTATTCCACAGGGTCCTCTGAAGTCACCACTACCTTCTCAGACACCTCAGAGTCAGAAGTGGACATGACAAACCATGGGGGTTAAGTCACAGTTCAGGGTGCCTTGCAAACAAACCAACATATCTTCTGTGGACGTACAGTTTCACTCATTGGGGGGTGAGGGGAAGTGATGGAAAACTGCTGAGATGGGAAAAGATCAGTGATGGGATTCAAAATTTCTTGCTACCGGTTCTGTGGCTGTGGCTTGATGGGCGTGGTGTGGCTTGGTGGGCATGGCTTGGTGGGTATGGCAGGGGAAGGTTACTGCAAAATCCCCATTTCCTCCCGATCAGCTGGGACTCGGGAGGCAGAGAATGGATGGGGACAGGGCCAGTCACAGGCGGTTCTCCAAACCACTCAAAATTTCCACTACTGGTTCTCCAGAATTGGTCAGAACCTGCTGAATACCACCTCTGGAAAAGATGTGCTGTAATCTTGGGTTATAAACACCAAGGTTAAGGTCAAGATCAGTATGATGTGGTCCTCATCCTTAGGAAGTTTTAAGATGTGTGGATTTCAACTCCCAGAATTCTTCAGCCATTGAAGTCCACACTTTTTAAAGTTCCCAAGGTTGAGAAACACTGATTTAGATAAATCTACTGATTAAGGCGCAGGAGCTTAGAAGCTAATGTAACAGTGGCACTTCCATCTGTGACTTTCCTCCTTTGGGCTTTGCCACTCCTCAAAACACCCTCCAAAGGCGTTTTAAATGTTTCCTTGTGATTTCTTGTGATCATTTTAGATTAGCTGGTTGCTTAATTTTTATTTTGCTCTTAGCGACCAAGAGAACTCTTCTCCAGGATTGGGGTGGCCAAGAATACATAAATCAATAAATCCAGGTAGAGCTTTTACAGAGCAGCTGTCTGCTTCTGCATAGAAAATGTCCTATGTCTATGTAGTTTTGCAGCTTGGTGCTGATCCAACATGCATGTACCTGGCTTTGTGTACATATAATAGATCAACTTTGACATATGCGTCGTGCCTTACAATTCAAGTATAAACCTCAAGTAGTTTTAAAGAACCAGAAACTGTCAGAGAGGAAGCTGTACATCTCATCGTTGAATACAGATCTCTCAAGGTGTGACAGTTTCATTGTTAAAGACTCTTGAGTGGTGGGGACAATGGGTCGAAGTGCCAGCTTCTTTCTTCTTAAAGATTAAACTGCCTTGCACAACAAGCTAAACTCCAAAAGATGTAATATCTCCTAGTAAAACTATGCCTATTTTACAATGGCCTTGGCTAGTGACCGCAGTTCCAGTAGTGTTGAAAAAGTAACTTTGCAACCCATCTTCTCATTTATGACTGTCACAGATTTGTAAAGCAAAGGAAAGCTGAAGGAGGAGCCTAAGCACAGTCATGGTTTCACTTAGCAACTGTTTTGCTTAATCCAGTGGCTGACTCCAGTTGTGGTCATTAAATAAGGACTGCTATAGATCTGTGACTAGGACAACTATGAAGGAAGACCTTGGTTTTCAATGGTCTAAACCAGGGGTGTCAAAGTCACGTCATCACAGTAGCATCACGTGATGTATCGAGACCCCCCCCCCCCCCCCAAGGTGTGGCCAGCGTGTGACACATCCAGCCTGTGGGCCCGGAGTTTGACAGCCCTGGTGTAAACTGTGATCTAGTACAATGCATGAACCCAGAGTGTCAATGTGCATACTACTTGACTAAGAGTAAGGGAAAACAAAAATATCCCTTAAAATGGGTATTTAACTAATATTCTTTATTCCAGCCCAACTAAGGATAATATCAGTTTTAATTATCACAAATATCAGAAGCACCGTTCTTTGAGCCCAAGAACTGATTTCTCTCCAGTCTTTTGCTAAGTTTGGGTTCAACTCAGGAATTTCTCCAAACCAGAAGAGTTTCTAGGCTCTTCTTTTATCATTTGATGTGTTACTTTGCTTTAAAAAAAAACAAACATCCGTTTATTAAAAATGAAAGATGCCTAGCAAGAGAAATATGCCCTATCTTCATTTAAAGAAGGGCACTTTTGAAGATGGCATTCCTGGTAGATCTGCCATCCTCCAAGAATACTTTAACATTTTCATTTGTTTCCCCCTGGCTTAAAGCGATGTACAGCTGACCATGCCGGAATACCAGTTTCTCCAGATAAATCAGCACATTCTCCATGGTTTGGCTTTGCGCTTTATGAAAAGTCACAACAAAACATGACTATAGCAGAAACTGATGAGCCAAAAAGCAGAAATAACTTCTGACTTCCTGCTGGCTTCCCCACTGACTTTGCTTCTGGGAAGCTGGCAGGGACCATTGGAAATCATGATCACATGACTAGGGGGATACTACAATGGCCACAGTTTTGTGAATAAAACTAGTGTGAATATTGTGGAAGTTTTGATTCCATAGGAGTAAAGCATTGTGGGTTTTTTTAATGCATTCTTTACAGATGTTTAGCAGATGTTAGGTACCTTGATTCAAAAATTATTGTGGCATAATCCACCGTTTGGGCTAACTTTGGAGGTTACAAAAAGGCAAATGGATAAACATAATGAGAATTTTAATTGCGGAGTGTGTGTGGGTGTATGTTTTAAAGCAGCCCCAATAGTCTTGCTGAGCAATCACCTAGATATCAACCACTATTTCTCTCTTTTTTACATTCAAGAAGATTCAAGCTATTTCCTTCCGCTTGCCCTTCTTCAGCTGTATTGACCAACAATATCTAGATATGACAGAAGACAGGTGTTTCCTGTCAACCTAAGATCACCACGTTGAGATAGGCAATTTTAAAGAATGTTAACTCAGAAAGAGTGTATGCATATTTTTAGATTAGACAGCAAATGCACCTACATTGGCTTCATTGATTAGATTCACCTGTTGCAGAGGTCAGCAACCTTAAACACTCAAAAGAGCCACAAAATCCTAACCGGACACCCCCATTCAATTCTGGAGCCGACCGGAAGTCTGGTTCCCCCACCCTAGAATGTCCTCCTAGCCCGGCATCCTTTTTCCTCTACTTGTCCTAATCGAAAGCCCTATCAATTGTAGATCCAACCAGAAAACCTGCCCCTTCCCATAGAATCTCTTCCTGGTCCACCGTCCTTCCCCCCATCCAAAGCAGAAGCTCCTCTCAAAATTGTGGAGCTGACTGGAAAACAGGGAGCCGCAGCAGAAGGATGAAAGAGCCATATGCGGCTCCAGAGTTGCTGATCCCTAACCTATTGCATTAAGCCATGGCTTGCTTTTCTGTGGCTAATTGAATAAACTCCCGTAGTTGAGTTCATCAACACACGAGGATAGAATTAAAGAAATCAAATTATAAGTTATTTTAATTGTGTGAATTCAGGAATTGGCTTTCCTCTGTTTAGAATTTGTATAAACGCCCATTAATTGTTCAGCTTGTTTGGCAAAAAAGTAAAAAAAAACCCACCACTCAGGCATATTTTTTTGCCAGCTATGTGGTTTTTACCAGTATCTCCAATTTACTAAGGCGATCTCACTTATGGGGCTTTGAATACTATAATGATCAGATGAAAGTTCATATTTTGTGTGTGGCTATTAAACAAGTTTAGGGTTGTGGTGGCTCAGTGGCTAAGATGCTGAGCTTGTCGATCAGAAGGTCAGCAGTTCAGAGGTTCGAATCCCTAGTGCCCTGTAACAGAGTGAGCTCCCGTTACTTGTCCCAGCTTCTACCATCCTAGTAGTTCAAAAGCATGTAAAAATGCAAGTAGAAAAATAGGGACCACTTTGGTGGGAATGTAACAGGGTTCTGTGCACCTTTGGCATTTAATCCTTCCAGCCACATGACCACGGAGAACGTCTTCGGACAGCGCTGGCTCTTCGGCTTAGAAACGGAGATGAGCACCGCCCCCAGAGGCAGAAACGACTAGCATGCATGTGCGGGGAAACCTTTACCTTTACCTTATTAAGGAAGTTTGACTGAGCTAGGCAGCTGTAGTGGTTTGTCAACCATAGTTTATGGCTTAATGCATTTGTAGAACCAATTGCAAAACTGTCATTTTTTAAAAAAAAACATAGTTAGCAAGTCTCACCTGGATTTGATTTGGGGATCCAGGCATAATTGTCTCATCAACCAGCTATCTTAGTACTAACCAAAAACTAAAACTACTCCATTTTGTGCTAATGCAAACTCTGAACTTGGCTGTTGTCCAATGTGGCAATTTAGCTTTGAACCTGACCGGCTTAACTGGGATACAGTCACTGTTGTTCACAGTTAGCTCCTGATAAACATTTCCCCTAATCCGACGCCCACGGAGCCATAGGTGGCAAAGCATTGTGCAACCATTGCATAAAACAAGTCCCTGTTTCCCCTCCAGTTTCTTTTCATGTGTGGAGCCCGTCCTAGTGACACCCTCCATCAAAATTTGCTTAATTATTGGGTTATTTAGCAAGCCTGTGCTCAATTATGTAAGGTGTAGCAAATGGCAGCACATTAGCATAATCAGTCCTCACTTTCTATTAAATGTCCTGTTGCTTGGGATGGCTATATAATGCTAAATATCTGCAATTTGCCACTTTCTGGTGCTTTATGGCTGAGATTTTTGTTGTAGCCCCAATATTAGTGCTGTGGCTTAGCTCTGTTTTACTAAGCTATGGGGAGGGAGGACCTCTGCTGTTAAAAAACTGACATAGCAACCGTCTTTAATAAACCCACCTGGGTTAAAAGATAAAAACCATGTTCAAGTTGAGTTTGACTTCAAGTGATTTTGTGAGCAAGGCTGTACAGTTTCCCCTGGCAACAGAATGAAAGGGACTTGACACTGGCTTCTTTTCTTTTCCCCCCCAACTTTCCAATCAAGTCTACAGCCCTGGATTATTTTGATAGTCTCCCATTCTGATATCAAACAGGCAAACCAACATGCTTTTTGAACTGTCGTTGGTATTTAGTCACTTGGCTATAATGCTGCTATGTACGTTTGAAAGAGGGGAGGTTGCTTTCGAAGAAAAGGAGGCGTTGGAAAAGATGCTTCCAGACTTATTTGGATTTTTGTTGATACTGTAAACCAGGGGTCAGCAAACTGCGGCTCTGGAGCCGCATGTGGCTCTTTCCTCCCTCTGCTGCGGCTCTGTCATCGGTTGGCATCACAATTTTGAGAGGAGCTTCCGGGGAGAGAAGCACAGTACGCCAGGAGAAAACTCTATGGCAAGGGAAGGGTTTTCCAGTTGTCTCCACAATTGATAGGGCTTTCAGTTATGACAGATAGAGGAAAATGTACGCTGTGCTAGGAGGAGACTCTATGGTGGGGGAACTGAACTTCCGGTCAGCTCCGGAACTGAGCAGGGGGATTCCGGTTAGGAACTTTGTGGTTTTCTTTTCTGTGGGAAACGGGTCCAAACACTCTTTGAGTGTTTACGTTTGCCAACCCCTGCCGTAAACCAATGTTTCTCAACCTTGGCAGCTTCCAAATGGGTGCACTCCAACTCCCAGAATTCCCCAGCCAGCATGCTGGCTAGGGAATCCTGGGAATCAGAATCTACCCATCTGAAAGCTGTCAAGGTCGAGAAATATTACCATAGACCAGGAGTGTCAAACTGGATTGCTTCGAGGGCACGATCAGCATTGAAGTTGCCAAGGGGGGAGGGGGCAGAGTGGGGTGGAGATGGGATGGATGCCTCCTGCAGCACCATGCCAGCCGAAATGGGGCATGAGGGGGCCTCGTTGGGCCTCCACCTGGCCCATTCGTTTGTGGCCGCCAGAATGCTGCAGGAAGCAGTGGAGGCCGAAAACAGGCTGTGGGGGCACCGTGGGCTGGTCCTTTTATATTTCCAGGCTGGCCCTGTGAACCAGATTTAAGCACCCTGCAGACCGGATCTTGTGCCTTGAGTTTGACACCCCTGCCATAGAGAAACATGGCATTCTTTTGACAAATGAAAGGAGAATAATAGAAAGAGCTTCCTGCCACCATCTATTCGCCTGTTCCATAGCTATGCACAGAATTTCTGATGGTTTTTGGCTACCAGGTTTGCCTTTAAATTACAAAGATGAGAAGCCCTTTCCAACCAATTATATTAAAAAAAACTCACATTGCCGGCTTATGGTGGCCATTGAAGTATTTAATTTAAATGCTTGAAAACGCTGATACTCTTTGAAGCTGATTGCAGACTTAGCTGGAACTCTAAAAACACCCTTTCTTGTTCCTATTTTGGCTTGACAGACTGGTCCAGCCAGAGTAACCCTGCGTGCCAGTCTGTTTCTTTCATGTTAATTGAATGATCAGCCACAAACCGCAACTCTTGCAGCCATTCATCCAGTTTCGCTGGGAACTACAAGCGAGAGTCTGTGGGAGGACAAAGACATGTGCCAATCAACCCTGGACAATTATGCAATTTCTCTCTCTCTCTCTCTCTCTCTCCTCTCTTCCCTCCCTCCTTCCCTCTCTCTCTCTCTCTCTCTCTCTCTCTCTTTCTCTCTCTCTCTCTCACTCTCTCACTCTCACTCTCCATTCCAAGGTTGTGGGCATCTGTACCCAATAGATTTAAGCTACTGAGCCATCTCCAAGGCATTGTGGAAACTGAAATTCAGGAAGTGCCAAGGAATGCTAAAGATGTTTGTTTTTGCAGAGCTACAATTCCAAAGATTCTCTTCCCTAAAAAATTGATCCAGCAAAAAGCATCAGAGGAGACCTGGTGAAATTCTAATCCTTACAACCACTTACAGCAGGGGTGTCAAACTCAATTTCATTGAGGGCAACATCAGGGTTGTGTTTGATCTTGGGCTGGGGTGGCCCAAGACGTCTGTAGAGCATAAACTTGTGAGAAGCTTACACTTACTGTAAAGATAAGGATGCAGTGACTCAGTGGCTAAGATGCTGAAGTTATTGATCATAAAGGTCGGCAGTTCAGTGATTCAAATCCCTAGTGCCGTGTAATGGAGTGAGCTCCCATTACTTGTCCCAGCTTCTGCCAACCTAGCAGTTCAAAAGCATGTAAAAATGCAAGTAGAAAAATAGGAACCACCTTTGGTTCCATGCACCTTTGGCGTTTAGTCTTGCTAGCCACTGCAAGTCTTTGGACAGCGCTGGCTCTTTGGCATTGTAACAGAGATGAGCACTGCCCCCTAGAGTTGGGAACAATTAGCACATATGTGTGAGGGGAACCTTTACCTTTACCTTATGCTGTAAAGACCACTTTTTTCAAGTTGCCTTTAAGAAGGGGACAGATGTGTATGATCTTGAGTCCTTATAGAGCAGAGGAGAGAAATTTGTATTTTTCTGATCAGTTTTGGGGAACAGAGATTGGGAGCAGATCCTTTCCATTCTATCACTGATATTTTGCCCATTCTCAACTAATTTTGGAACCTGATCTTATTAGGGATTCAATTGCTCCGTTTCATAATGACCTCCATTCCATTCTCAACCATTTCTGTGCTTATTATAAATAATAGATAGTCCTACCTAGCTACCTATTATCTGAAATAACAATTATAATCATTATGTAATCATTATAAAAATTATTTATAATAACTAAATTTAAAAAATAAATATTATACTGAAGGATGCTATAGCTCAGGGATTAAAGAGGCTGACATTGTTGGATGGAGAGCTGACAGCCTGGGTTCGAGATCTAAGCACTGCATGATGGGGTGAGCTCCCATCAATTGTTCCTGCCCATTCAGCACTTCTAAAGCATACAAATGCAAGTAGATGAATAGGTACCACTTTAATGGGAAGGTAATAGCATTCCATGCATCTTTGGCATATAGACATGCTGGCAGGGGTGGGTTCCGGCAGCACACTACTGCCGGTTTGCTCATGGGCTCGCAGCGCGTACTTGATGCACACTGTGTGCGCATGCGCAGTACAATAAACATTGTTCTGCGCGTGCGCAGAAGCCAAAGACAGGCGAACCAGTTTGGGACATGGCAGGCCTGGGTCGCTGCCAGTTCCAGCAACCCAGGCTGGCAAACCAATCAGCCGAACTGGTCCAAACCAGTAGGAACCCACCACTGCATGCTGGCCACATGACCATAGAAATTGTCTCCGCTGGTTCCCTTGGCCAAAAATGTAGATGAGCCCTGTGCCCTAGAGTCAGCCACAACTAGAAAGGAGAAATCTTTATCTCCTAGCAAATTGCATAAGTAGAATTAATTGTCCATAATTATGAAATGTACAATGTATTTAGCAAGGTTGGGAAACTCAGTTGCTCTGAAGAAAAAGAAAATAAAGCCAGTGAGAACACAGAATCTCTCTCTCTCTCTCTCTCTCTCTCTCTCTCTCCCTCTCCCTCTCCCTCTCCCTCTCCCTCCCTCCCTCCCTCCCTCCCTCTCTCTTTCTCTCGCTCCTTTGAGCAAGAATAGCTGCTGAGGCTGGATTGGAAGAAATGTGGATTCCATGAGTAAGACCATCATCACACGGTTGGGTTAAATGTTGATCCATTTAAAGTTGAATATTTGTAATGTAGTTTAGACTAGAGTAGACTAGGAAATGGGGAGGAACCTCCTGGAGAAAGAGCAATGGCAAACCACTTTGTATTGCTGCCAATGAAACAACAGACATATCTGTCAGGGAAGACCAACTGCCTAGCCGTAATCCACAATGGACATCATTATTATTATTATTATTTTTAAAAAATATATTTTATTCATTTTCACATTCCATTTTACAATCACTTATATACAGGGTATTGCTGTAAGAAAAAAAAAGAAAGATAAAAAAAAATAAAAAAATAAAACAAAATAAAAAAGAAAACACAACTCATCATTCACAACCCCACCTGACACTTCCATCCTCCATACACCCCATCTACCCCCTCCAACTTTCCTTTCCTCCCTCTAACACTCCCCTCCTACTTCCCTTTCCCCTCAAACCTTCCTTCTCCCCTTACTCCCAACACGCACATTCCCCTTACTCCTTCCTTACTCCTCCCTCTTCTTTCCCTCTACCTCCCTCCTTGGTGTATGCCTTTATTCAAGTGTTGTTTAATCTGATAAAAAGTAAAATAAACCAAGGAAATAAAAATATAAAGAAAGAAAAAAGAAAAAAACAACAACCGTATATAAGTGCATTCTTGTTCTTATTGAGACTATGTTAACACCCACCCATAAATCCCCATCCCTAATCCTCCCGACTTCCCAGGGCCCACACCTGGCACTGCCTTCTATCTAAAGTATCTTGTGTTCGTATGGATTAAAAATAAAAGTAATATATTAAAGGAAAGAAAAACAAGAAAAAAGAAAGAAAAGAAAAAAGAAAAAAGAAAAAAGAAAAAGGAAAAAAAAGAAAAAAAAGAACTCTTTATGTTAAGCTCAGCCCCCCATCTTTATCTATGCTTAAATAGTGTAAGTCATTCTATCTATATTTTATTCTCGTCTCTTTCTTCTTTGTTATTTACCCCAACCTCCTGTAGACTCTCCCGTTCCTCTTCCTTAACCTTGTATTCAGATAAACATTTATACAAATTTGTATAGGCATCAATATACAGTCTAACTCAAACGTAATCCCTACCAGTAAAATTTAAGCAGCGTGGGTCATTCCACATATTCAAATATTACTTTACAGAAAAATAATCAAACTTTCCCTTCTAATAGAATTTAAACAGCGTAAATAATCTTTCTTAACCTTATTTTCAAACAGTAATTCAAAATAATCTAACCAAACCTTCCTTTCTTAGTAAAATTTAAGCAGCGTGGATCAAGTATTACTTTACACAAAAATCAGTTTACATTCTATCTTAAGATGATCCCGACCGGCTTTCCCTTCTAATAGGATTTAAACAACGTAAATCATTCCGCATGCATTTTACCCTCATCCCTTGCCTGTCTGATATTTACCACTATCAAATTTATGCAGACATTAGTTTAAGATCTAGCTCAAAATAATTTCACCAAACTTTCCCTTCTAATAAGAATTAAATAGCATGGATCATTCCACTTATTCAAATAATACTTTCAACAAGAATCAGTTAACCTTCTGTTTTAAAAAAATAATCTCGTCCAGCTTTCCCTTCTAACAGAATTTAAACAACATAAATCATTTTGCATCCTTTTACATATATACATTCAATATCACCCCACCAATATACGTAAATCATTCCGCATGCATTTTACCCTCATCCCTTACTTCTCTGATATTTACCACTATCAAATTTATGCAGACATTAATTTAAGATCTAACTCAAAATAATTTCACCAAGCTTTCCCTTCAAATAAAAATTAAATAGCATAGATCATTCCACATATTCAAATAATACTTTCAACAAGAATCAGTTTACCTTCTGTTTTAAAGTAATCCCTTCTAACAGAATTTAAACAACATAGATCATTCCGCATTCATTTTACATATATACAATCAGTATCACCCCACCAATAAGTTCCGCTTTTTCTACCGGAGAGAGGTCGCAAACCCCCATTCAGTCCGCAACTTTGGCAAATATTTTAAAATGTCTAAATCCTCGGTCTCCGCTTTTCTGCTTCTCCGAGGGAGGAAAGGCTACCCCCTCCATCTTGCAGCCATGTGGTCTGTTGCTTGCCTTCTCCTTCAGCTTGTCTCTCCTCTTTCCCAAGTGGATCAGGAAGTCCCGCCTACGGACATCATTATTATTTAAAGTGCATGGTTGGCTTCTCTTCAGTGCCTAAGCTAAGTGCTGGTACTTAACCACTGATTCCTTTGAAGCTTGGAATCTATATATTTTAAATATATTTTTTCCAGATCAACCCACCCATTTAGTAACATTTCTGCAGTGGGGTGATGTGTGTCTGTGTGGAGTGGTAACCATCTACGGATGCCCTATAGTTGGAAATACTGTAGATACCCTGTTTCCCTGAAAATAAGACCTCCCGGATAATAAGACCAATCAGGGTTTTGAGTGCATGCACTAAAATAAGCCCTCCCTGAAAATATTGCAACATAGCAGCAGTCACAAAGTGGCCATGCTTGCTGCCTCCTGCACCTCAAAAATAATAAGAACCCCCCCCCCAAATAAGGCCAAGCACTTATTTCGGGGATCAAGCGCTTATTTCGGGGATCAAAAGAAAATGAGACCCTGTCTTATTTTCAGGAAAACACAGTAGCAATGGCACTTAAGAGTTATACACCGCTCCATATTGCTTTCCAGCACTCTCTGAGCAGTTTACAAATCTCAGCATATTGCCTCCAACAATCTGGGTCCTCAGTTGACTGACTTTGAAGGCTGAATCAATCTTGCACCATCTCAGGATCGAACTGCAGACTCTGGGCAGAATATTGCCTGCAATACTGCATTCTAACCAGTGTGCCAACAAGGCTCCAGACCAGTTGAAAAGGAGATGTTTTTTAGTTTGTTGTTGCTAGTTGCAAAGACGCGTCTGACCCATCATGACTCGATGGACAATGTCCATCCAAGCCTTCCTGTCCCCTACCATCCTCTGGAGTCCATTGAAGCTCACACCAACTGCTTCAATGATTCCATCCATCCACCTCCTTCTCTGCCGTCCCGCTCTTCTTTTGCCCTCAATCCTTCCCAACATTAGGCTCTTCTCCAGGGAATCCTTCCTTCTCATTAGGTGACCAAAGTATTTGAGTTTCCTCTTCAGGATCTAGCCTTCTAAAGAGCAGTCAGGGTTGATCTCCTCGGTTCACCGACAAACGGGCGAACGACAAAACCGCGCCCCACTAAACTGCGGTGACAAAACCACGTGTTCTAAAGTGCTCCGACGAATGAGCGCTGAATCGCGGCGACAACAGCGTTGCAACAGAAGCACACTGTAAAACTAAACCTAACCCTAAACCTAAACCTAACCCCTAACCCTAAACGTAACCCTAAATGTAATCCAAAAAGTAACCCTAAACCTAACCCTTACCTTAAGTTAAATCAGCTTTCTGTCGATGCGCTGTTGTAAAGCGCCCTTCTGTCTCCGCGCTGTTGTCGCCACGCTGTTGTTGCCGCGTTGATGACATCACAGTTTTAGCGACGCAGTTTAGTCAGGTGCGGTTTTGACATTCACCCTTTTGTCGGGTCACAGATCTCCTCTAGGACTGACCCGTTTTGTCGGGTCACGGATCTCCTCTAGGACTGACCCGTTTGATCGCCTTGCAGTCCAAGGGTCTTGCAGGTGATGCTCTTTCTCTCCCTAAACTTGATTTCCTATGCTGGTGTTAAGTAAATCTCCTCAAACTGTTGATTTCTGTTGGATTCTTATTTCTGAGGAGATTATGTCTACTATTTATTCTCTTTTAAATTTGTTTTAGTTTTACCCTTTTAATATGGCCCAAGTTTACACTGCCCTAATTGTTAAGACCTAGTGCTATTATAAAACCTCTTATATAAGATGAGCAACTGTGTACTTATTAACATTGGGTGAGATCTTTGCGCAGATGGAGCCAGCGTAAGAAAAATAAAGGTTGTGACACTTGGTTGCACAGCCAGAGAATTAAAATAGATGCAGGTGAAAAGGAACAGCTGACTTGATCTGGCTGGTTCAGTGCTAGCTCAATTATTTTTCAAGAATAACTTTTTCGGTCCTGCTACGGTTTTTGGCAAGTGTGTATGGTGATAGGGGGAAGAGTAAAATGAGAGGTTATACAGAAATGTAGGAGTCTGGGAGATAGATAATTGCCTACAGATAATGGCCCCTTGCAAAACAGTTGCTGGGTGTGATACCTTTTTCTTTTTAATTGTCAGCAAAGAATCTTTTGATCTTCATAGAGCTGGAACGACATAACAAAGCAAAGGGAAAGGGGGGAATTAAAAGTTAAATGCAGGGGATATATGTGTTTTTACACGTGTGAGAGCAAAATGCCCTGGGGAGTTTATATAGCTCTGTGGTATAACAAGGTTTTTTCTTTCTTTTTTCTTAATGTTGTACATTTGAGAATGGATTGTGAAAAACAATAGTCAACTAAATGAGATAACATTGCACAATGTTCGGTGAGGTGACTGGGGAAGTTTTTCCTGAACAAAAAGAATAACAGAATAACACAGTTGGAAGGGATCTTGGAGATCTTCTAATCCAGGGCAACCTGAAACACTCAAAGAGCCACAAAGGTCCTAACCGAAAGCCCCATGTTCAATTCTGGAGACGATCGGAAGTCTGGTTCCCCCATGATAGAGTCTCCTCCTAGTGCAGCATCCTTTTTCCTCTGCCGACCGGAAATCTGGTTTCCCCACCATAGAGTCTCCTCCTAGCACGGCATCCTTTTTCCTCTACCTGTCCTAACCAAAAGCCCTAGCCTTCTCAATTGTGAAGCCGACTGGCAACAGGGAGCTGCAGAGAGGGATGAAAGAGCCACATGTGGCTCCAGAGCCACAGGTTGCTGATGCCTGTTCTAGTCCAACCCCCTGCTCAAGCAAGAAACCCTACATTGTTTCAGACAAATGGATGCCCAGCCTGTTGAAGCACCCACAATTTCTGAAAGCATGCCATTCCATTGATTAATGCTCTAACAGTCAGGAAATTTCTCCTTATTTCTAATTTGCTTCTCTCCTTGATTAGTTTCCATCCATTGCTTCTTGTCTTGCCTTCAGGTGCTTTGGAAAATAGTTTGACTACCCCCTCTTCTTTGTGGCAGTCCCTTAGCTGTTGGAACACTGCTATCACATTTTAATTCCTCTTGTTCCTGTTAATATCTTAGATAATTTCTCTTGGCTTATTTTTAAAAATTTCATAGCAAAGACTTCCAAGGTGTTCCATTGAACACCCAGCAAAATTCCCTGGAGGTTGCACAAAGAAGGGTGTGTGTGTTCTGTCCCAGTATTTCAGTCCATCGTGGTTGCCATAGCATCAGTTTAAATCCTTAATAAGTCCGACTGTGAGAGCATCATTGTTTGTTAAGTGCAAAAAAATAAATAAATCACTTATCAAAGATGAATGTCGACTAACAGCTGGAAATGAAATAGATTGAAGTATTAGGGAACAAGATCAGCGACAGCCCCTAACTGCACAAATTCTGTCAGGCTTTTTGACATGCTAAGTGGAAATGAATAAACTTACATGCAGGAATCTGGGAGCTTCCTGATAAGCGATGAATTTTGGAAAAACCAAGACGCCATTATGAAAGAACTCTACCCAATTCAGATTCTGTCTGTGGAGATTCATCCAGGTCATGGTTGTCCCAAAGGTGCTTTTTCAATTAATCAGAACAATTAATCAGTGGAACAACTTGCCTCCAGAACTTGTGAATGCACCAACACTGGAAGTTTTTAAGAAGATGTTGGATAACTATTTGTCTGAAATGGTGTAGGGTTTTCTGCCTAAGCAGGGGGTTGGACTAGAAGAGCCTCCAAGGTCCCTTCCAACTGTTATTCATTTCTATTCTATTCTATTCTATTCTATTCTATTCAAGAGGCAATTGGACTTTCTGTTTTATCTTTGAAGACATTTTGCTTTTCATTCAAGAAGCTTCTCATCCCTAGAGCTGAAGAAGCTTCTTGAATGAGAAGCAAAATGTCTTCAGAGAAAAAGTCCAGCTGCTTCTTGAAAAAGCATTTTTGAGAAAATTCAGGTTCTGCTTATAATAATTTCTTTTTCTCCCCAATCTTTGTAAAAGGGTGGAAGCAATTTTCTTTTAGTTATACTAAATAATTGCCATCTGTTCCTTGTTTTAGTAAAGGCTTGATGTCGCATTACATTGTTCATATTTGACAAGGTGAAAACTTCCAATTCCACACTGAATAAACCTGAGCCCAGACTTTATGGTGAGGAGCACTGAGATGAGTAGAGGTAGTTTTTAGCTTAAGACACCACTTAGGTAGGTAGCTAGCTAGCTAGCTAGTTATTGCTGTCAATATTCCTCTCAAATCCTTCAACAATTGAGAATGAAGAAATCTATATATCTATCTGTAGACTCCTGTGAGTCCTGTGGACTGCAAGGCGGACAAACTGGTCAGTCCTAGAGGAGATCAACCCTGACTGTTCTCTAAAAGGCCAGATCCTGAAGAGGAAACTCAAATACTTTGGCCACCTAATGAGAAAGAAGGACTCACTGGAGAAGAGCCTATTGCTGGGAAAGATTGAGGGCAAGAGAAGAAGGGGACAACAGAGAATGAGGTGGCTGAATGGAGTCACTGAAGCAGTCGGTGTGAGCTTAAATGGACTCAGGGAGATGGTAGAGGACAGGAAGGCCTGGAGGAATGTTGTCCATGGGGTCGCGATGGGTCAGACATGACTTCTCAACTAACAACAACAACTATCTGTAGATTCTATATCACAACTTCTTGTTCCAGTGTTGGAACAGAAAGTCCAAAAGTGAGAAGACAGAAGATAGGGGAGAAAGAGGAAATTGTATATTTGAATTACCAGGAAAAATGCTGACTTGGGTGGGGGAGATGAAGGAAAGGCTCACTGCCTTGAAAAGCCAGAACTTTCTCCTAGTGGAACATCTGAATATCTCAACAGCTCAGCCCTGCCTGGGAGTCAGTAGTAATCAGGGATATTTCATTTGTAACCGCTTCTCCTGTTCCGTGCCCAGTTACTTAATACAGACAGGACAAGAAAGCAAATAAGGGTGGAAGATAGGCTGTAAGACTTGTTTGTCTTCCTAAGTGATCACAGTTTATCTCTTCTTCATCAAGTAGCCTTGCTCAAATCTGCTGTGGTCATAGAAATTGCTGACTTTGAAGAAAGAATCAGCTCCATTTTCAGGTTGTGTTGCCCTGTTTTTGCGATTGGGTTACGGTTGTATTTTTCCAAGTGAAGTTGCTTAATAGCAGGGAATGAATCTTACAAGAACTGATACTCTTTGAAGTCTCTCTCAAAAAGAGAGTTGACATTCAATCTACCCTCTCTGGTTTCACATAATATTTTGTACCAAGTCATAATGAGATTGAGGATAGTTTGCGGTTTGGTATATCCATAACTGTAAATCTTTAACATTATTATGTGATTTATATACATGAATTTCCTTTTCTTTCTTTCTTTCTTTCTTTCTTTCTTTCTTTCTTTCTTTCTTTCTTTCTTTCTTCCTTCCTTCCTTCCTTCCTTCCTCTCCTTCCTTTCTTCCTCCCTCTCTCTCTCAAACATCAATTGCATGTTCTCATGGAGGGGATCTAATGAAGGGCACTAGGTTGGGGAAGCTGATCTAAGTGCAACAAACTTTGGAAGAATGGGGTGCCGATATGAATTATTATTGTTGCTATTAGCGATAAAGCAAAGCTAAGTAAATTTGGGGCAACTCTGCCAGCCATTTTTAGTACCATAAATTTGTTGTTGTCGTTTGATATGTGTGGATGTCTACCAGGGTGAGAGGCATCCACTCTGAAACGTGCAAGCACTTTGCATACATTATTTCTCTGTAATCAACACAGCAACCCTGCTTATAAATCTGTATTATGGTCTCCGCTGTTGCAGGTGGGAGAACTTAGGCTGGAAGCCGTCTTTGTTTCTGACTTCCCAGGTTCCAAGGTGACTCCCTTACAAATAGGAACTAAAAGCAGGATGGTGTTGTTTTTCTTATTGTCACTTAATTACCTTGCATGAAAACAAATAGCAAGAGGTTTATGGCTGGGATTCATACAAGTAATCCTCAATTTATGTCCATCATAGGTTGATCATAAGACATCATAAGATGACCCCCACTCTGTCAAGGACCAAGGAGTGCTCATCTCTAATGATCTAAGTGCCAGAGTTCACTAACAATGTTGCCAAAAAGGCATTAAGAGTTGTTAACCTAATCTTGCGAAGCTTCTTCTCTGGTAACATTGTACTGCTAACCAGAGCATACAAAACATTTGCCAGACCAATTCTCGAATACAGCTCACCTGTCTGGAACCTGCACTGCATATTGGACATTAATACAATTGAGCGAGTCCATAGATATTTCATGAGAAGAGTCCTCTGCTCCTCTGTTCGCAGCAGAATACCTTATGCCACTAGACTAGGAATGCTGGGCTTAGACAACTTAGAACAACGCTGCCTATTCAGCTTCTAGATTTCCCGTTCTTTGTTCCTTTGTTTCTGCAGAAAATCTGATGGCAAGTGTAATGCAATTCAACATTTGCGTTCACCTTTCTTTTCTCTTCTTTCAGGCAATATGTGCAGTGATACTAACAAAACCCCAGATTTTGGAGGCCTCTACCATGTCAAAGGTAAGTTCCATCCAGGGTGCCTTTTGGGAAACCACTGACCAACACTTCTTAATCGTTTTCCTTGACATTGACTAAAAATGCCGTTATAACTCCATAACATCTGGAGGGTTGTCCATTCCTGTTCTAAAGCTAACGGCTTTATCTGTCTTCCCTGAGAACAAGTAACTTGTTAAAGATCAAACTTTCAAAGTAGATGCAATCAGGTTCACAGGATGCATTAAGTCCTGGTTCGTTTAACTGGTTTGCTGGCTTCATACCACACCCTAAGCCGTGTTCATAAACAACAGTGATTAGATTCACTCTATATGCTAATAATCAGCAACTTACTGTAAGGGACGCGATGGCTCAGCGGCTAAGTCGCTGAGCTTGTCAATCAGAAAGGTCAGCAGTTCGGCGGTTCGAATCCCTAGCACCATGTAGCGGAACGAGCTCCCGTTACTTGTCCCAGCTTCTGCCAACCTGGTAGTTTGAAAGCATGTAAAAATGCAAGTAGAAAAATAGGAACTACTTTGGTGGGAAGGTAACAGCATTCCGTGCGCCTTCGGCATTTAGTCATGCCAGCCAATGATCACGGAGATATCTTCGGACAGTGCCGGCTCTTCAGCTTTGAAATGGAGATGAGCACTGCTCCCTAGAGTCGGGAACGACTAGCACATATGTGCGAGGGGAACATTTACCTTTGCCTGAAAATCCCCCCAGTCAAGAACTAGAACAGGCCAGCATTTCAGGGTTCATGTTTTACTGCATGGCAAGAGCGTACAATCACTTTGAAGAAAACAACTGGCCATCTGGAACGGTGATGTATGCACCCTTCACACTGCCTTTTCTTCCACACACTTTTCTCCATTGTGCAATGTTGCGTTGCATTTTGCAACCATTTTTTTTTTTTTTTGCAAAGTACCCAGTTTAGGCTCTTTTTATGACTGTGGGTTATGGGCGCGTTGAAAATGCAAGTTTGCACCAGCAAAGATTTGACAGGAAGCAAAATCTAGACTGTAATTGGCATCTTCCCCTTAGCCAAATAGAAAAGGGTGGGAAGCTTGTCAGAATCCTGCTAACCAACCTGGGCTGAGTTTTCTCCCGGGAGTGCCTTTCTTTAAGCTTCTTCCCTTTTTTTGTTTACCTGTGTAGGTTTTTGCAAATCTTAGGAGAGATCTAGAGGCACCCAGATTTACTGAGCCTGGTGTATCTTTCCAGGAATGAGTTTATCTGATGACAGAATCTTAAACTTTGTTGAATCAAAGGGTGGGAATCATTAAAATATATCAGAAGAGCCTTTGGAAGCATTGCTACCAGATACATCCCTTCCTTCCACAGGAGGGACAGTCCTTTTTTTAATTGAAAATTTAAAAAAAGGCTTTTACAAATATTTACCTCCCCTCCCCCACCCTCCCCACTCGAACCCAACCCCCCTCAACCCCCCCCCCCGACTTCCCAGAACAAATGCAGGGTATAAATCTTTAACAAAGATGTTCTAAAATAAACTTAAAGAAAGTTAGTATCATCTTTCCTTTGAGCTTTAACTCCTCTTTTGTTAGGCTAACTCTAAACAGATTATATCATTCCTCGCTTTTTCAGTCATAAACTATCTGGAATTTCTTAGTCACGTATTTATTTTGGATATAGTCAATCCATCTTCTCCACTCCAGTTTATATTTCTCCTTGGAGTGGTCCTTGAGATATGCTGATATTTTAGCCATTTCTGCTAAGTTTGTTACTTTTAATATCCATTCTTGAATAGTAGGCAAATCTTCCTTCTTCCAGTATTGCGCCACCAACAGTCTTGCTGCCGTTATTAAGTACAAAATCAAGTTAGTCTCTATAACAGTACAATCAGTAGTTATACCTAACAGAAGTAACTGAGGGGTAAACTTTATCCTTTTTTAAAGAACATTTTGCATAATCCACCATATTTTTATCCAAAATGCTTTAACCTTTTTACAAGTCCACCATATATGGTAATATGTAGCATCAACACAATCACATCTCCAGCATTTAGGTTGTAAATTCGGATACATACAGACCAGTTTTTTAGGATCTAAATGCCATCTATAAAAGATCTTATAAAAGTTCTCTCTCAAATTTTGGGCTTGTGTGAATTTTACATTTCTTACCCATATCTTTTCCCATGTATCCAACATTATTGGTTCATCAAAATTTTGGGCCCACTTTATCATACAATCTTTGACTAATTCTGTTTCCGAATCCATTTCTATTAATACATTATATAACCTTTTTATATACATTTGACTTTGATCCCTAATTTGTTTTAGTAAATTATCCTCATTTTGCGTAAAACCAATTTTTTGATCTTTTTCCCATCTGGCCTGTAACTGAGGAGGGACAGTCCTTTTGAAGTTGCGCAAAATGCCTTTCTTGCTTTGGCACACAAACACATGGGTTCACGGATGTTAATAGCTGCCTGGCAAATCCCCATTGTGTAGCTTCACTCTAGGCTGAAAAGCCACACATGGACAAAAAGCAATTACCCAGCTTTGCAACTTTACATTTTCCTTGGGAGTGAGCAGGCAAGCAGGGGAAGCTTTTATGATATGGTTTCTTTCGCTTCTTCCTGGAATTTTTGTCCAATCGACAGGGTATTCTGACTGTTTCTATGCAGAAACAGTGGGAGATTTCATGTTTAAGATTCAGTTTTAAGATTCAGCACAAGTAGCCCTCAACTCAGGACCCCAATTGTAATTAGAATTTCCATTGCTAAGCAAGATAGTTATTAAGTGATTTGCGCCTCATTTTTTTGCCGTGGTTGTTAAGAGAATTGCTGCAATCGTAAACGCTGCAGTTGTTAAGTAAATCATGTAGTCATTAAGCAAATCTGGCCTCCCCTCTATTAACTCTAGTTGTCAGAAGCTGTTCTGACCTAAGCTTCACAAAATTAAGAAGCAGACCTTGTCCCGACAAAACCCCTTTTTATTAAGCTAATGTGAATTCCTCTCGTTCACATCCAGCAAAGTCCTGGCAAATGGTCTTTCAAGGGTGAATTTATAACCACAGACCTTATCAGGCTTGGAGAGCTGCCAGGCCGATATCTTCCAAATACAACGCTATACAAGAAAATGTTTGGCAAGGAGTCTCTGAGAATCACAAATAAATCTTCACACTAATTAAGTGAACCAATTGTCTCTTGAAAACTCTCCTCCACTTTCACTCCTCTTTATTCCCAATGGGAGGGGCCATTCACCGTCCACCTGTACCTTTATTCCCAAGTCGGCCCTTGTTCTTTTAACTGTTCCCTTCTCCTGGCAGCTCTGTGCATGTGCACATCGGGAACAGGCTCCAGCTGTTCTTCTGCCCCACTGATTTCCGACTCTAAAGACAGTTGATAACTGTCAGACGGCCCTGGCCTCATCTCTGCCTCCGACACAGAGCCCTCATCAGAGCCTTCCCCAGACTCCAAGACTGGCCCATATTCCTCCCCAACCTCCTCACTGTCCGAATCTGCTGCCAGCTCCTCTGGCTGATGGCGGGGCATAATAGAAGCCAGCTGGGAAAGTTGCAAATGCTGATCACATGATCCTGGGACATGCCAACCATTGTAAAGACATGCCAATTGCCAAGCACCCAAATTTTGATCATGTGACCATAGGGATGCTGCAACGGTCAACAAATGTAAGGACCAGTTGTAAGTCATGACTGATTTTCTGATCCAAAATATTTGAAACAAGCACTGGTTTGGGGGGATTTTTTTGGTGTGGAAACCCCTGAAGATCTAAAAAAGATCTGTCATACCACCAACCTCACAACTGCTCTGAATCAGTTGTGGCGCCTATGAGCTTGATTGATTTATATACCTCCCTAATCAGCAAAAGACTTCTAGCGCTTATGGGATGCCTGGTTATTAGAACTGTCCATCAAAGCATGGTGGCCCAGGGAATTGAGTCTGAGATTGTATTCTGGAGGTAGGGGAGAACTGAGAATAGAGGTATTTGGGGGGTATGAGTGGAAAGATGGATCAAGGGAGACTTGTCTCCTCTCAATCAAGCCTCCATCTGTCAAACTGACAGATTTATGAGTGCATATTTAGGGACAGAGAAAGATAGGGCTGACAGCTTTTGGATCAATTCTAATATTTGAGGGAACCTCTTTGCAACCTCTTTTAAGTTATTTAATAAAAGTTAATCCCTTTTCCTTGTCTAAATGCCAACACGGTACTGCTCTGTATCCTCCTCACGTTCAACCTAGTCCTGTTATCTCAGGTGTGTGTGTGTCTGTGTCTGTGTCTGTGTGTCTGTGTGTGGAGAGAGAGAGAAAGAGAGGGAGGGGGGAGAGAGAGACATATTGAAGAGAAAACAAAAGCATTTCTACATGAGTAGATCCTTTGGGTCAACAAGACTTTGTCTGACTTTTGTAGAAAGAAAGAAGGACAGGATCTCCATAAGAAGGAGAGAGAGGATGTTTGGCTTTACATCATAAAATCATAACAATATTAACTACTAGCTGGATACCTGTGCTTCACAATGAAACCATGGGATCGGGCTATGCAGAAGAAATTGGGTCAGTGGTGGTCGGTGATTGAAACACATAAGCAAATATTACTCCAGCCACCATAAGTCCAGAAGCAATTCCATAGGTGGAAGGCATAGACATTTTGGTGAGGTACTGACATTTAGTACTGTAAGGAGCCCCAGACCGCTCCTGAGTGAAGGAATGAAGCGTCTGCCAGTTTGAACTGAGGTTACAGAATATGAGGCAACTGGCAGTTGGAACAGAGTTCTTTTCAGGTGGGGAGGGGGAGTAGAATGTCTAATTCCTTAGAATCAATGTATGTTAATATAAGGCAATTGGCAGTCGGAACAGAGTTCTTTTCAAGTGGGGAGGGGGAATAGAACTCCTTAGCATTAGAGCGTGTTAATTACTATATAAGAAATACTAATGATCTGATAGTCATTTCCAAAAATCCTTTCTTAGCGAGCATCTAGAAGCCAAGGGGAATATACGTGCCAAATTTCAAGTTTGTAGGCTTCATGGTTCTGGAGATTTCGTGATGAGTGATTGGTACTTGCCTTTTATATATATAGATAAAGATAAACTTCATTAATAGAATAGAATAGAATTCTTTCTTGGCTAAGTGTGATTGGACATACAAGGAATTTGTCTTTGATGCATATGTTCTCAGTGTACATAAGGAGAATAAAAATACATTCAATCACACAATAGGAGACTACATCACCCTGCTTTTTCTTTTAAAGTAAAACTTAAACATATAATTTAGATTTTATCTCATAATATACGTGAGCAAGGCAGTTGCACAAAAACGGATATTCCCACCTAGCCAGGCCTTTCATATAACCACAGTGGAGCCTGAGAGATCACCGAACACATTTAAAAAAAAATAAAATCAAACCCCCAAAACTAGACGTGCCCTATTTCCAAAAAAAATGGCATGCAAATTAATAACTGTCAATGTAACATCTCTCGCTGTGTCACTGCCTAATTGGAAAAATTGCTCCCTGAGTTTAAGATTGAACAGATCTTTGTGAAGTTTATGTTTTTCCTTTGTGATGGAAAATACCACTTTCCTTGTTTTTCAGCTAAATTGCTTGTTAATGTTAAGAAAATGTGAGAATCAAAGTTTAAAAAGGGGGATTTTTATTGGTCTTTTACATAAGTAGACTCAACAATTCTTACATAAAGATGGGCTCTGCCTGCCTGCCTGCCTGCCTGTCTCTCTCTCTCTATCCATCCATCCATCCATCCATCCATCCGTCCATCCATCTATCCATCATCTATCTATCCACAATCAATCCATCAATCCATCAATCCATTATCCATCTGTCCATCTATCCATCTATCTATCCATCCATCCATCCATCCATCCATCCATCCATCCATCCATCTATCTATCTATCTATCTATCTATCTATCTATCTATCTATCCACAATCTATCCATCTGTCCATCCATCCATCTATTAATCTATCTATCTATCTATCTATCTATCCACAATCTATCCATCTGTCCATCTGTCCATCTATCCATCCATCCATCTATCCATCATCTATGTGTGTGTCTGTCTGTCTGTCTGTCTGTCTGTCTGTCTGTCTGTCTGTCTGTCTGTCTGTCTATCTATCTATCTATCTATCTATCTATCTATCTATCTATTATAATAGATAATTATCTATTATCTATCTATGCAGGTATCATCAATTCATGACCACAGTTGGGTCCAGAATTTCTGTTGCTAAGCAAGGTGGTTGTTAAGTGAGTCACACCCACTGATATGACCTTTTTGCCATGGTGGTTAAACAAATCTTTAGAGTTGTTAAGTGACGTGGGCGTAGAGACTCTAAACTAATGGTGTATTTGACCCCACCCTCGGGCTCAGCCTGGTCATCTCCTACAATCAATAACCCTAAATTTGGTGGTGTTTCTGCCTAGACTTTTCTATAGCAAATGTTTGATTGATCTGAGTTATTCCTTGTGTCCTGCAGGAGTCATCAGTCTCCCTTACGCTGAAATCGAAGAGCCGTTTGAAGCCTGGTACAACCTGACGGGGAACAAGAGTCGCATTGAATATTATCATGGTAAAAAACTGGTGCCTTCACTAAATGGAAAGAGAAGAATCTGCAGTTTTAGTTTGGGGGAGAGAAAATCTCCAAAAGGGGTCAAACAGGTGAAAGGCAAACCAGGATATGTTGACTAGGGAGACATGATAGCAGTGTTCCAATATCTCAGGGGTTGCCACAAAGAAGAGGGAGTCAAGCTATTCTCCAAAGGCCCTGAGGGTAGAAGAAGCAGCAATGGGTAGAAACTAATCAAGGAAAGATGCAACTTAGAACTAAGGAGAAATTTCCTGACAATTCGAACAATTAATCATTGGATGTTTTTAAAAAGAGATTGGATAACCATTTGTCTGAAGTGTTGTAGGGTTTCCTGCCTAAGCAGGAGGTTGGGCTAGAAGACCTCCAAGGTCCCTTCCAACACTGTTATTCTATTCCTGGGATGGCGAACATATGTCACACGTGCAAGAAGTGGCAAGCAGAGCCATTTGTCAGGGCACGCGAGGCATTGCCCTGACAGCTGGCCAGCGCGCATGTATGCACTGGCCAGCTGAGTTCAGCCTTTTTAAAGCCATTTTTACCCTCCCCAGGCTCCAGAGGCTTTATAGGAGCCTGGGGAGGGTGAAAACAGCCTCCCTCCCCCCAGGAGGCCCTCCGGAGGCTTCAGGAGCTTTCCTGAAGCCTCCAGAGCCCTATGGGCAAACCGGAAGTTCCGGAACAAAAAATGACCCAACAACAGACAAACCAGAAGTCACTTCCAGTTGCTCGTAGGGCTGTTTTTAGCCCTCTGGAGCCTTCAGGGAAGCCTTCGGAAGGCCCCTGAAGGCTCCGGAGGGCTTAAACCAGCACTACGAGCAAACCGGAAATCCATTCCTGAACTTCCGGTTTGCCCATAGGGCCAGTTTTTTTGTGCTCCGGAGGTTTCAGGGAAGCTCCTGAAGCTTCCGGAGGGCCTCCAGGTGGGTGGGGGAAGCTGTTTTCGCCCTCCCCAGGTTCCTATAAAGCCTCTGGAGCCTGGGGAGGGCGAAAAAAGCATGCAAAAAAATGGGGGGTCGTGCCTGTCATGTGCGCATGTGTGCATGCGCACTGGGGGTTGCGCATTGCATTATTGTTGCGGCACACCTACGTACGACCCCGTTGCGCTCCCCCTGCATATGGCACTCGAGCCAAAAAAAAGTTCACCATTGCTCTTCTATTCTATTCTGTTCTGATCCAACTCTGAAGATTTACAATTCATTGATTAAACTGGTATAGCTGCATGTCTTCCCAAAAGGAACTCTGGATGGAATAAAACAACTAATATCAAAGCGAGAGATATAAAATTGAATGAAAAAATATTAGAAAAGGAATATACAAATGCTGGACAAAGTTAGGATAAAATGTCCACCTGTCTCTGTTTCCCTGGGCTCTGCCAAAAGTACAAAACAAAATAGAGAGCAAACCCCACTTCCATGTAGTACTGATGATGTAACCTAGTTGGGTAATGAGACGCCTGCAAGAAAACAGCCAAGCTCAGATAGCACCGTCCCCAAAGTTAGAATTATCTCTTTGTCTCAAGAATAGGGGATGAAACATAGCAATTAAAGTATTAAAGCGGGCAGGGGATCATGATTAGATGATTTCTCTTTTTTTTATTGTTCTGATTTGCTTTTCTGTCTTTCTTTCCTTTAAAGTGTAGGAATTAAAATATTGAAGCGGGCTACAGATAAAGGATGAATGACCCTTCTAGTAGTTGTTATTCTGATTTGCTTTTCCTCTCCTCTCACTCTCTTTCCTTTTTCTTTTTTCTTTTCTTTTCTTTTATTTTCTTTTCTTTCTTTCTTTTTTCTTTTTGCTTTTAGGTGGGCAACAGGATTAGAAGTTAGGATAGACAGAAATAATTTTCTACAAACATGGAATAATTGAATGATGACAGATTATAATCTAATAGAAACAGGTATTATTGCTAGATGTTCACGAGTTGATTAAATGTAATAATTATGATTAATTTCATTAGTTTTATTTGCATTGGAATGTATGACACCCAGCTGCCACATTGTTCACGCATTGATTTGATATACAGTATTTCTTAAAAAGTAAAAGGAACTTTAAAAAGAGAATAGGGGTGAAACACAAACAATTGCAATATATGGAATAACACTGGTTTTCTTGCACATGGCAGAAGATTGGGCTAGTCCTTCTTGGGAAGAGGGGCATGTGGGGGGGGGAGCATCGTTCCCTCTTAACATCTTTGTCCACAGGGGACAACCAATTTCATTGGTTTACTAACTTTACTGGATCAGGCCTTGAATACAATGCTCCCTTTAGATTTCTCAATCTTAGCACAGCTAATTAGAGGTACACTTTGCTGATCAACATGATTTTCCCAGCTAATGTAAGCAGAGCGGTTATCTGAATTATTAATCACATAGTTAGCAAAGTTGTCTTGTAGCTTCTTGCTTCCAAAAATATTTCTCGGGGTGAAGAAAACAGTGAGCGAAGCAGCAGGCAAAAAGCAGCAAGGAAAACAGCTATTGATTAGAGGAGTTCTTACACACTGCGTGCACACCCTTACATGCTTCACACACACATACGTATACCCCAGAGCACCTCTTTTCTCTCTCCTAATTTGTAACCTAAAAGTGTCGGACTCCGGCTAGCCAACGTTCATCAATCTTGTCATGAAATATTGCTACAATTTAGAAGACAGTTAAAGGAGTGGTTGAGTTGGCTTCAGTCGGATTTTGATCACAGACATCGTGATTCATGGCAGAGTACTTTTATCCCTCCTTGACCTTCTCCTGATCTTTGGTAGATTATTGTTGCCATCCACTCTAGCATTTCCATGCCCTTGTGTGTTCGTATGGACATGTAATTCATCAAGCAAGAATTTGTCATGATTGTTAGAAATTTTTGTTTGCTGGGTACAGTCTGTTCAAACAAATTCTTCCTGGTTCAGCTCGTCCTTGGCTTTGGATTATCCAAAGAATCTTTCCCACAGTTGGTTCCAACTCCACAGTTCTGTGATTATCATTGAATTAGCAGGACAACTCCATCCCCAGTGAGGGCCTGATGGAACGAATCTGAGCCATTGTAGCTTAGTGAAAAGACCACGTGTGTTTTGATCACTGCAAGTCTAAAGTTCAATCCTTGATCATGCCACTGTAAAGGGCTCCAATTTAAATTGATGGGATGCCACTGACAAGATCTGGGTCACAAATCACCTTAAAGTGTATGTTGTTTGGGCTTCGGCCTTCCCTTTGGGGTGTAAATAGCAATAGCAATTAGACTTATATACCGCTTCACGGTGCTTTTACAGCCCTCTCTAAGTGGTTTACAGAGTCAGCCTATTGACCCCAACAATCTGGTTCCTCATTTTACCCACCTTGGAAGGATGGGAGTCAATCTTGAGCCTGGTGGGATTTGAACTGCTAAATTGCAGTCGGCAGAAGTAGCCTCCAGTACTGCACTTTAACCACTGCACCACTGCAGCTCTCTAAACTTGGTTTATGGCTTTTTATGTTATGTGAAGCTAGTCAGTTGTGATGTTTTCTCCCAACTATGGTGGCAAAACATTTCCCTTTCTACATATGTATCTGTGAGCTGAATTCACTGCTAAACGTTTGAGATGTTCTCCCTCCACCAAGGTTCAGAAGTGGAGCCTGGTCAGCCTAGGGAGACAACAGAGCACATGGAAGCAGCTAAGCTAATGTCAGGTGCAAAAAAATCAGGACTATCCATTAGATTGCAGCATAGAAGATTTATTCAAACCTATACACTGGTATCTAGTCAACTAAAATTCAACCCTAAATTGGCGCCAGATAAGGATCAACAGAATTCAGGAGAGGTTGGACTTGAACCACTTGTGGGAATGTAACAATTCTAAGTTGATGACACACTTATCTCCACCCTCAGCTCTGCCCACTCTTCTCCTACAGCTAGGTGACCATAAAGGGAATTCCCCAACTCATTAAGTCTGCCAGGAGACTCATCTGGAGAAGATGTTTCAGATATAGGCGTCTCTCTAATGAGCTACTATTTCATCTCTGCACTCCAGTTAAGCAACTGAAGATCTAACGAATGTCTTTGTATGGAAGAAAGAGATTTAGGCATAATCCTCTAATTTGTTATGGAACAGGAAGTCTCTTTGGATCATGTTTGACCCTGATGACTTCATGGACCCATCCATGTAGTTTTACTAACAACTTGCCGGCTTGCCATTAGGTTCTTTTGAGGTTGTTTTTTTTTTTAAACTTTCCACTCCAGCCAAAAGCTTTGGGACTTCCTGGTGGCTTGCTGTCAAGGCCCACTCCACTCCATAATTAGGAAAGAAGACTAAGAGACTCCATGGGTTGGAAATCCAAAGTACTTTTACTAATTATAAATGGTAAGCGAGCAGTAGTGAAGCAAGATCTGAATAATATGGCGCGAAAGCAATTGATATATAGGCAAACCCGTTCCCCCCCCTTAGGATCAAAGCTCCAGTCCAATCATAAGTCCTTCAAATGTCAGGTGTGAGATAACTTCAAAACGACAGGCCGAAGATGGAATGTGTAGGCCGTTGATGCAGGCGGGAAACACGTACGCATGCGTAATCCCACCGACTGGTACATCCTAGAACATTCCTCCAGCACATCAATTAAATCCCTCCCACATACACGCCCCCCCCTCCCCGTTTCATGGCAGCTGAAGCAACAGCAAAGCAGAAGCTGACATCCGGCCGTCCCCCGGAAAAAGGCTGTCAGGCCTGGAAGAAAACACAAACAAAACAGACAAATAACAAAACAAATGAAAAAGGGAGGGGAGAGAAGTCAAGGTTTGTCGGGATAAGAAGCATAAAATTTCTGGAGTAAGCGGGGCGCACGAACGTGGGACTTATCAACCCATTCCGTGTGGGAGGGGGGAAAATGTTTCCAAGCCACAAGGTATTGGACGCGATTACGGCGCCGACGGGAATCAAGAATGTCACGAATTTCAAAATGATGTTCCCCATCCACAAGTAACGGAGCAGGCGGAGGGTCATCTGTGGGCCTTAGGTTGGACACTCGAACAGGTTTGATGAGGTTAATGTGGAACACTGGGTGGATACGGTTGAGATGCTTGGGCAATTGCAAACGAACAGAAACAGGATTGATAACCTTCACAATTGGGAAAGGGCCAACATACTTGGGACCCAATTTCTTCGATTTTTGTGTAGTATGCAAGAATTTTGTGGACAAATACACTAAATCCCCAACGTGGTATTCATAGGGCTGAGAGCGTTTCTTATCAGCCTGCTTCTTATGAGCCTTATGGGCAGCGTCCAAGGTGGAAAGAGTCAGGGGCCAAAGGCGACTGAGACGCTCACTCCAGTCTGCAACGGAAGGAACCTGAGGCTGGGCCGTAGGCAGTTCGGGGATAGGAACAAAATCCTGGCCGTAAACGACCCGGAAAGGGGTGAAGCCCGTACTGGAGTGAACCGAATTGTTATAGGCCACTTCAGCATGCGGTAACAAGTCAACCCAATCGTCCTGTTGATAATTGATAAAACAACGTAAATATTGTTCAAGGACGGAATTAGTACGTTCACAGCCGCCATTAGTCTGAGGATGGTAGGCGGAGCTAAGGCCTTGGGCGGAACCAATGCGTGCGAGGAACTCCTTCCAAAATTTAGATGTGAATTGGACTCCACGATCGGAGATAATACGGTCGGGAACCCCATGTAACCGGTAGATGTGGGAAAGAAATAATTTAGCCAACGCCTTGGCGGAAGGAATTTTGTGGCAAGGCACGAAATGAACTTGCTTGGAAAACAAATCAGTGACCACCCAGATGACGGTGTGCCCCTGGCTCTCGGGGAGGTCAACAATAAAGTCCATAGAAATCTCCTTCCAAGGTGCAACCGGGCGGGCGACAGACTGTAGAAGTCCCTGCGGTTTCCCCGGCGGCTTTTTGGCGGCAGCGCAAACTGGGCAACTGGCCACATAAAGTTCAATGTCCTTTTTTAAAGAAGGCCACCAGAATTGTCTCTTCACAAGGTGTAAAGTCTTGACGAATCCAAAATGACCCGCCATCCGGGAGTCATGAGCGCGACGAAGGACGACAAGTCGTAGGGAAGCGGGGACGTATAATTTAGCACCTATCCACGGGAGATCGTCCCTCATGGTGCACTCGTCCCGATGGGTCAGGAACCAGTCGTCTTGAGGAAGAGCCGCTTTGAGGTTAGAAAGTAGATCGTGAGGCACTACCTCCTGAGCCTTGGTCTGTTGACGTGTGAGTACCGGAGCTGCCAAGAGCGGTTGGACGATACTCAGTTTGGAACAATTATACTGAGGCAATCGGGACAAAGCATCGGCCATGAAGTTCTTACCGCCCGGGATATACTTGAGAGTGAAATTGAAACGGTTAAAATATTGGGCCCACCGCATCTGTTTGGGGGAGAGACGACGAGGGGTGCGTAACGCTTCCAAGTTCTTGTGGTCAGTCCACACTTCAAATGGGTGTATAGAGCCTTCGAGAAAATGGCGCCAAGTAGCGAGGGCCCAACGGACCGCAAAAGCCTCCTTCTCCCAAACCGCCCAGCGCCGTTCTGTGTCAGTGAGTTTACGTGAGGTGTACGCGCAAGGCTGTAAGTTACCTTGGTCATTGGCTTGTAGCAGAACGGCCCCAACAGCGACATCACTGGCATCCGCCTGGACGACGAAAGGCTGGTTGAGATCAGGATGTTTAAGAACTGGTTCAGCGGCAAAAAGGCGTTTAAGTTTTTCGAATGCCGCCTGGCATTCCATGGTCCAGTCCAAAGGCTTATTGGGTTTAGGCTTCGGGTCGCCTTTAGTCTTGAGTAAATTAGTGATAGGGAGAGCAATGTTGGCAAAAGAGGGAATAAATTGACGGTAGAAATTAGCGAAACCCAAAAATTTTTGCAACTGTTTACGAGTTTTGGGAGCGTCCCATTCAGTGACCGCCTTAACTTTTTCAGGGTCCATTTCAACGCCATTCGAGGAGATACGGTAGCCCAGATAGTCGATAGTCGTTTGGTGAAACTCGCACTTAGACAATTTGGCATATAGGTTGGCAGCACGGAGTTTTTTCAAGACAGTGCGCACCAGATTGACGTGGTGGTCGTAAGAGCGAGTATAAATGAGGATATCGTCCAGATAGACGATAACGCCCTTATAGAGATGATCGTGGAGGATCTCATTAATGAATTGCATGAACACAGCAGGAGCCCCCTGTAGGCCAAAAGGCATAACTCGGAACTGGAAACAACCAAGAGGGCAGTTGAATGCGGTCTTCCATTCGTCCCCTTCCTTAATGCGTACTCTATAGTAAGCTTCCCGCAGGTCCAATTTTGTGAAGATGCGGCCCTTCCCCAGTTGCGCTAACAAGTCCTTCATCAGTGGTAGTGGGTAGAGGTTTTGAGTACAGATGGCGTTAAGGTTGCGAAAGTCACAGCACAAACGAAGAGACCCATCTTTCTTTTCACGAAATAGGACAGGGGCAGCCACCTTGGGTCGAGCCGGTTCAATGAACCCACGTTTCAAATTTTTGTCAATGAAAGAACGCATCTCCTCCATTTCCCTGGGTGACATGGAGTAAATGCAGGGTTTTGGGAGTTTGACCCCGGGTAAAATGTCAATGGAGCAGTCAGTAGGCCTGTGGGGGGGTAGAATGTCCGAAGATCGCTCGCTGAAGACGTCCCTAAGATCCAAATATTCTTTCGGGATTTTTTCCTCTCCTGCAATCCTCTCCTGCCCTCTAGCGGCTACTTCAGGAACGTCAGTGACTTCAGGTTGGTCCGGAGAGCCCTCCCCCACTGGAGGCACCTTCGAGCGAACACGCAAGCGGCCTGTCCGCCAATTTATGTGAGGGTTCCACTTCCGGAGCCATGGGATGCCCAAAATGAGTGGTCTGTCCATGCCAGGTGCGACCACAAAAGAGATTAATTCAGTATGGGTACCCATTTTCATTTCCAAAGGCTCAGTAAAAAAATGGGCGCCCCCCCCCCCCGCAATCGAGCCATCTATTTGGCAAAACACAATCGGGGTTTTCAAAGTGCGCAATTTGATGCCCAATTTTTCTACCATGGCGGGATTGATCATGGATCGGGAACAGCCAGAATCAAGTAAAGCTAGGAGGGTGGCAGGGGTCCCCTCAGGAGGAACTTTTAATTCAATAGGGATGAGAAGGGGCCCCTTGTTTGAACTCACCCAGCGAGGCGACGTGTCGTCATCAGAGTCCTCAGAAGAAGAGGAGTTAGCATCTGCGTCACCCTCTAATGGCTGGGCAACAGGAGGGGGGTTGGTTTCCCCAGCGAACGCTGTCTCCTTCTTCTTCTTGTCAGGGCCTCTGGCAGGCTTGTCATCACGTCTAGGAGGGGGTTGGGCAGAGAGAGGCAGTTTAGCGCGACATTCGGGGGCGGTGTGCCCGAGCTTGCCACAACGAAAGCATGTTAACGGTCTGGAGGAGCCAGAAGGGGGCCCTCTTGCGTCGCCTCGTCGTTTGGAAAACGATTGCGTAGTAGGAGGGGGGAGGGACCGGGCAGCCTTCTCCTTCCGCTTCCTTCTTTCTTCTGTGGCATAACGCAGACGGATTAAGTCAAGCTCGGCGTCTGCAGCATGCTCAAACCACGTGATTAAGCGTCTTGGCAGGTTACGATTGACACATTGTTGATAAATGTCTGCGTTCAACCCTTCGGCAAATCTGTCCAGAAGGGCGTCCTCCCCCCATCCTCTCATGTATTGTGAGAGACACTGAAATTCCTGGATGTATTGGGCGACAGGTCTATCGTCTTGGTCGAAGGTTAAAAACTTCAATTTGTTCCGCTTCTCAGTTAATGGGTCATCAAAACGTTGACGGAAAGCCTCCATAAAACGGTTGAAATTCCCCAAGAGGGGAGATCCAGACATGTGCAAAGCAGTTGACCACGTAGCCGCTTCACCATCCAAAGATAAAAGAATCATTCTGACCCTTAAAGTGTCAGATTCAAAGTCCCGGCCATAAATTTCCATGTAGTTAAACACCTGCATAAGAAAGGAGGGAAGGCTAGTAGAATCCCCCTTAAAACGTACAGGCAAGGGAGGGATTTTAGCCATTTGATGTCTTCGGGGGGGAGGCTGGGGGGGAGGTCCTCTTTGATCAGCGAAACCTCTAGCCGCAGGGGGAGACGCGGGCCGAGGGGGGGGGGGGGAGAATCCTGGCGTGGGTAACGTTGCCAGTTTCTCCAGTCTCTTTCCTCCTCCCCCCTTCTCTCTTCCAAAAATGTTTGACCCCAATAATCAGGTAAGTCACTCCGCTGGGGTTTTCTCATCGGGCCCCGGTGCTGATAGCCTCTCCATTCTCCTTCATCGCCCCCTCTGCTTTCCCCACAGTACCTTTGGCTCCAATAGTCAGGGACTTCACTCGCCTGAGGTTTTCTCACAGCACCTGGCTCCAGCGAAGTTTGTGGAGGTGGTCTTTGGGTGAGCCCAGCATTCCAGCTTGTCTCTATCTCTCTTTGCCCCGCTGAAATTGACCAACGGGGTGGGGGGGAAGGTTCAGGCTGACTGGAAATTTGCAGTTGAAATAAATCTTCGTGCAAAGGTCGGTCAGACGGGCTGGGCTGGTGTAACGAAAGGTCGGGAGGTCCTAGTTCACTGGAATCCCCTCCAGCTGCGCCCTCTTCCTCTCTGGTCGGAGAAGACATTCTTTCCCTTCTCGGTAGACGTAAATCTCCTGGAAAGGGATATATTCAGATCTTGCTTCTTGTCAAGGCCCACTCCACTCCATAATTAGGAAAGAAGACTAAGAGACTCCATGGGTTGGAAATCCAAAGTACTTTTACTAATTATAAATGGTAAGCGAGCAGTAGTGAAGCAAGATCTGAATAATATGGCGCGAAAGCAATTGATATATAGGCAAACCCGTTCCCCCCCCTTAGGATCAAAGCTCCAGTCCAATCATAAGTCCTTCAAATGTCAGGTGTGAGATAACTTCAAAACGACAGGCCGAAGATGGAATGTGTAGGCCGTTGATGCAGGCGGGAAACACGTACGCATGCGTAATCCCACCGACTGGTACATCCTAGAACATTCCTCCAGCACATCAATTAAATCCCTCCCACATACACGCCCCCCCCTCCCCGTTTCATGGCAGCTGAAGCAACAGCAAAGCAGAAGCTGACACTTGCCTTCCAGCCTAATTTTCTCTGATCAGCGAAGGCTGACTAAATGCTACCAGCTAGATGAGCAATGGGATGCAACAAATGGAAAAGACTAAATGTGATGGAATTCTCTGTTCCTGGATATCAAAATGGTGATTTCCCAAATATTCCAGAACAAGGGCAAATAATAATTTCTGTGATATCATGTAAAGGATTAGCATGATCTCCATTAAAGCAAGGGCCTGGTGAGAAAGAAGATCAAAGGAAACAGGGAGGCCTGCTTTAACATATATTTTTTAGTTTTTTTAATATGGTAAAAGTACTTTAAAACCACATTCCACCTGGGAAAACTTTTCCAAAGTGGCCTTCTCCTTTGACACAATTTAACAAAACAGAATAGTTGGAAGGGTCCTTGGAGGTCTTCTAGTCCAGGGGGTCTCCAACCTTGGCAATTTTAAGACTTGTGGACTTCAACTCCCAGAATTCCCCAGTCAACCATGCATGCTCAGCTTTGCTCAGCTTTGGCTGAGGAATTCTGGGAGTTGAAGTCCACAAGTCTTAAAGTTGCCAAGGTTGGAGACCCCTCTAGTCCAACCCCCTGCTTAGGCAGGAAACCCTACACCACTACAGATAAATGGTTATCCAATCTTCTTCTTACAAAACTTCCAGTTGCTGAAGTTGTATTTCCTGCAATCAGGTTTGGAGCAGTTTGCCTTGAGTTTTTATCGATTGTTTGCCTGTGTATTATTGGGGTTGAAGCTGAGGTAGTCATTTACAGGTAGTCATTTACAGGTAGCAGACAATTTTGTGTAGTGTGCTTAGGTCAGACCATAGGCAGCATAGTTCCAAATTGTCCAAGCTCAAAACTTTGAGCCTGGTGGCATAAGGGATTCTATTGTGAGCAGAAGAGTGGAGGACTCTTCTCCTGAAATACTTCTGGACTCGCTCAATGGCCTTAATGTCCGATATGCAGTGCGGATTCCAGGCAGACGAGCTGTATTCGTTTTTCTTTACCTTTAATTTCATTTTTGTTTACCGTTGCTCATATTGTCCTTTTTTGCAGGCCAGGTGGTGACCCTGCAGCTTGGCTGTTTAGAGCCCTATGGTGCTTTGTTCAAGATTACACCAGCCACCACGGAAAATGTGGTCAACATGCAGAAGTGCTTCCTGTTAAATGGCACCAAAGAAAGCAAAGTGAAGCCACAGGGGGTCTTTCCCGACATGAAAGATTTCAAGGTGAGTCAACGATGTTCAGCAATTGGAAAAGAAAAGGGAGTCCAAGACATCAAGCTGGATTTGTAGCTGGAAAGTTGCCTGGTTGATCTTTGGAAAGAATAGAATAGAATAACAGAGTTGGAAGGGGACCTTGGAGGTCTTCTAGTCCAACCCCCTGGTTAGGCAGGAAACCCTACACCACTTCAGACAAATGGATATCCAACATCTTAAACCTTATACATTTGTCCTATTCCACAATTTGTGGGGAATTTGTCAGTTTGTGGTGTCCACAGTGAATCAAGCATCCTATATCTCTATTTTTTTGTTACATGTAAGATAACTCATCCTTCTAAAAAAATATTTCTACTTGCATTATTTAAAAAAAAAAAACAAATATGAATAATTTCACCGTTCCTCTGCCCAAGGCTAAACTTGGGAAAAATATAGTTTTGCAGTGGCATATTGGGTGGACAGTGAGATATTTAAATTATAGCTTTCTGCATCTGATTTGGCAAATATTGGCAGCACCCAACCAAGTGCTAGATTCATCCATCATGCAAAACAGCGGTGGTAAACATGGCTGGTTGAATAAGATATTACTTACTGGTATATTTCACTAAGGCAGGGGTCGGCAACCCAATGCTCTGGAGCTGCATGTGGCTCTTTCATCCTTCTGCTGCGGCTCCCTGTCGCCAGTCGGCACCACAATTTTGAGAGGAGCTTCTGGTTAGGGTGGGGAAGAAGGGCATGCCAGGAGGAGTCTCCATGGAAGGGGAGGGTTTTCCGGTCAGCTCCACAATTGATAGGGCTTTCGGTTAGGACAGGTAGAGGAAAAAGGACGCTATGCTAGGAGGAGACTCTATGGTGGGGGAACCGGACTTCTGGTCGGCTCCAGAATTGAACGGGGGGCTTCCGGTTAGGCCCTTTGTGGTCCTTTGAGTATTTAAGGTTGCCGACCCCTGCACTAAGCTATAAACTATGGTTTAGAGGCCATAAATGCCCCGATTTTCCCAACTTGTTGGGCCAATCCAAACAAGCCACATTAGTTGGATTGATATAGCACCAACATTGTAATGTGGATGTTATGATTCGCTAGTGCATTGTGTAAACATAGTCAATGCAATTTATGAATCATGGTTATAATGTAGCCTGGACTTGGTTAAATTGTGGTTTATCTAGGAAATATTTTATTTAGGAAATAAACAACCATGCTAGCCATTGGCTAGAATGTGTCATTTCAAAACACTTTTTTCCCCTGATGTTGGAGGTCTTCTCCATGCAAAGCAGATCTTCTTCCATTGAGCTGCAGTCTTTCCTCGGCTCACTTGCTTTTGGAGACCCAGATGGCTCCAAGAATTACTGCACCTTCGGCGCACCCCAATCACTCAGTGGTGGGATTCAGCCTGTTTGCAGATATTCAGGAGACGCGGTTGTTAACTTTCTAAGCAGTTCGGAGAACCAGTTGTTGGAAGAAATCTCCTTTTGTTTTTTTCCCACTTTACAGGGTTAATCCTGTAAGGAAGGCAGGAAGGAAGGAAACACTCTGGTGTTGTTTCTAGCCTAATCTTTATTGCCCTACTTACAGAAACTGCTAAGGCGAAGCGCCCATCGATCTGAGTGACGTTGAGTTGGCCATGCCCACATGGTCACATGACCACCAAGCCCCACCTACCCAGCTGGTCATTAAGGCAGAGAACCGGTTGTTAAATTATTTGAATCCCACCACTGGAAACACTAATATGCCAGCCCCCTCCTCTCTTTCGATAGGCATGAGAAAGCTGGGTTCGAATTGAGAACAGCACATGGACAAATCCTTGGCCAGCTCAGCCTGCCCTTTGCCTTAGTGAGTCAGCCACTTCCTCCTGCGACAGAGCCACTCTTCCCTTTGCCAAGTTTCTAATAAAATTGCAAGGCAGGTTTCACCCAGATGCTGTTGCCTTGACAGTAATGAAATCTCTTGTCTGCCATGGCTGCTCAAGGGGGCGTTTGTCACACACATCTGATGGCAAGCTGTTATTTGACCTATGCCAAATTGCTGTCTGGTAGAGGCACGATGCTGCAGATGTGGGTGAGAAACTTTGCAGAGTTATTTTGCTGGTTTGCTAAGGAAGGACTGAAAACCCTCCTTGCTTTCAAAAACACCCCATTTGAATCATGGTAGCTTGTCTTTCTGATAAAGGTAGAGGCAAAAATTTCCCCTGTCCAGTCCAGTGGTGGGATTCACTTACCTTCCCTATTGGTTTGCAAATGTGAGTGCACGGGCCTCCTCTGTGCATGCACACCAGAGGTGGAATTCAGCAGGTTCTGACCAGTTCTGGAGAACTGGTAGCGGAAATTTTGAGTAGTTCGGAGAACCGGTAAATACCACCTCTGACTGGCCCTGCCCCCATCTATTCTCTGCCTCCCGAGTCCCAGCTGATCAGGAGGAAATGGGGATTTTGCAGTAACCTTCCCCTGCCACGCCCACTAAGCCACGGCCACAGAACTGGTAGTAAAACATTTTGAATCCCATCACTGATGCGCACCACCTTCTGCGCATGCGCAGTGCTCGTGCATTATGTCAGGGTGAGTGGGCGGAGCCTCCCGCAGCCACCGCTACCAATTCGCCTGAACCGGAGAGAACTGACTGAATACCACCTCTGGTCCAGTCATGTCCGACTGTAGAGAGTGGTGCTCATCTCTGTTTCTTAACTGGGAGAACCAGCGTTGTCTGGAGATGCTTCTGTGGTCATGTGGCCAGCATGATTATACACCAAGGTGCATGGAATGTTGTTACCTTCCCCCCGCCCAAAGTGGTACCATAGAACATAGAATCATAGGCCTGGAAGGGACCTCGGAGGTCTTCCAGTCCAACCTCCTGTTCAGGCAGGAAACCCTACACCATTTCAGACAAATGATTGCCCAATCTCTTCTTAAAAACCTCCAGTGATGGAGCACCAGTGGTGGGATTCAGCCAGTTCGCACCTATTTGGGAGAACTAGTTGTTAACTTTTTAAGCAGTTCAGAGAACCGGTTGTTGGAAGAAATGTCCTTTTGTTTTTTCCCCACTTTACAGGGCTAATCCTGTAAGGAAAGCAGGAAGGAAACATTCTGGTGTTTCTAGCCTAATCTTTATTGCCCTGCTTACATAAATTGCCTCTCCGGTTAACCCTTATTACATTGTAACAGCTAAGGCGAAGCGCCCATTGACATGAGTGACCTTAAGTTGGCCACGCCCACCCAGTCACATGACCACTGAGCCATGCCCACCCAGCCATTCATTAGGGCAGAGAACCGGTTGCTAAATTATTTGAATCTCACCACTGTGGAGCACCCACAATTTACAGAGGCAAGCTGTTCCATCGATTAATTTTTCTTACTGTCAGGAAATTGCTCCTTTGTTCTACTCTTCCGATTACTATTCTATTATTATTCTGCTATTCTACATTTATCTACTACTATAAGCCCCATTCCAAAGCCACAGGGGCCAAAGCAAGGCATCAGCCATCCTTGTCTCACACACATGAAAGTCAGCCCTTTGATAGAAAGTTCTCCATCTACAGGATCCTACCTATCTACTCACATTTTCATGCTTTCGAACTGCTAGGTTGGCAGGAGCTGGGGCAAGTAATGGGAGCTCACCCCATCAAGCAGGATCTGATTATCAAACCCGGGCTAGTTCAGGGTCTTTAACCACTAATAGAGCTGCCATAGAAGCTGGATTTCTGGGCTACTTGGGATGTTGACTCTTTGGCTGGAATCTTGGCTGTCACTGGTAGGAAAACCAAGAATGTACAGGATATTGTACAAGAATGTATAGAGCGATTCTTTGACATGTCCAAAGTGTGTTGGGGGTTCTTTGCAACCTGCTGCCACCTGGTTTCCCTTTAGGTGAAACCAAGAACTCGGGATAATGTTGACAACGTTGATAAAGTGCATTCCACCGACAAATGAAGTGGGGGTGAAGGAACGGTAATTCAGTAGGAGAGCTCCTGCTTTCTTTGTAGAGGTGCCAAATTCAACACCTGGTATCACTAGCGATTATTACTTCTGTATGGATTAAATCAGCCATGAGAAGCTCTTCTTTCAGAAAGTTGACCTGCCAATTGGTGTGCGACTCCTGTTGGCTGAAAGACCACCCAGGATTCTCTATACAGTATGCCAAGGCTACACTCCAAAAGAAGATGAAGACAGAGGAGAAGATTTAAAATCATATATATATATATATATATATATATATATATATATATATATATATATATGTATGTATGTATGTATGTATGTATGTATGTATGTATATATATATGTTTAAAGTCACAACCCCTGGTATGCCCAAATATGGGAGGAAGGTCACACTTCCACTCTCTGTCTTCGGCTCGTCACAAGAAACCATCCAGACAGAAACCCAATATTTTTTACTGTTGCCTTTTTGTTACATTTGTTATATTTATGCTGATAAATAAATAAAGGGAGACTAGTATAGATCTATTTCAAGCTATTTAGCTCTCATCAGCTAGCCACACCCTTGTTGGGAATCGAACCTGTGCTCTATTGCCTCTTAAATATAACAAATGTAACAAAAAGGCAACAGTAAAAAATATTGGGTTTCTGTCTGGATGGTCTCTTGTGACGAGCCTAATGACAGAGAGTGGAAGTGCGACCTTCCTCCCATACTTGGGCATACCAGGGGTTGTGACTTTAAGTATATACCTCCCACCCTGGCTGGCTGATAAGGAGTCGTTCTCTGTAGCTCAAATGGTTAACTCCCTGCCTGGGAGGCAATGGAGCACAGGTTCGATTCCCAAACTTGGGTATGGCTAGCTGATGAGAGCTAAATAGCTTGAAATAGATCTATACTAGTCTCCCTTTATTTATTTATCAGCATAAATATAACATACATACATACATACATACATACATACATACATACATACATATATATATAGTGTCACAACCCCTGGTGTGCCCAAATATTTCTGTCTATCGGCTCGTCACAAGACACCATCACGACAGAAAGCCATTATTTTTACTGTTGCCTTTTGTTACATTTGTGTTGCATTTGTGCTGATAAATAAATAAGTAAAGGGAGACTAGTATAGATCTATTTCAAGCTATTTAGCTCTCATCAGCTAGCCATACCCTTACTAAAGGAGGAGAGCCTGTGGCCTAGTGGCTAATATAACTGCCTAATATGTAATACAGCCCAGGTTCGAATCCCAGTAAGGGTATGGCTAGCTGATGAGAGCTAAATAGCTTGAAATAGATCTATACTAGTCTCCCTTTATTTATTTATCAGCACAAATGCAACACACACACACACACACACACACACACACATTATATATTATATATATAATGTGTGTGTGTGTGTGTGTGTGTGTGTTTGTTCCAGCATAACTCTGGAACGCCACGAGCAATTTCAACCAAACTTGGTACACAGATGACTTTCCCTCTGGAAAAAAATACTGTGGGGGTAAGACACCCCTAACACCCCTTGGAGGGGGTGTTTGTTCCAGCATAACTCCAGAATGCCTGGGCCGCTAAAATGAAAAGGACTGAATTATATCTATAGTGTCAAGTCACAGCACTTTTGACAGTGATATTGTGCATTTTGGATTCAAGTTCTGTTAAGATACAGCCTGTTGTGCCTTAAAATGTCTTCTACTGTCCAGCACAGTGGAGTTGCCATGGTAACGGCTTCGCAGTGCTCCACAAGGGGGCTCCCTCTAATACAGGATTGGGATATATATATACCCGGGTTATCAGCTAGTATAAAATAAGTTTCCCCCAACTTCTGCAAAGATGATTCCCATTGTTTCTTAAAGCCATTCTCCAAACTCTTAACAAAGCAGAGGAACAGTGAAACATTGAGCTCTGGATGAATCTGAGGGCACCAAAGAGGATACTGGGACTTTTTATCCTTCTGGGGTTGTCTCAGGACTGGCATCACACAGTACCCTAAGCCAGGGGTGTCTAACTAAAGTGCTTAAATCCAGCCTGTGGGGCTGGCCTGGAAATATCAAAGGACCAGTAGTGCCTGCCAAGGCCCCCATGCAGCCCATTTTCAGCCGGCAGAGTGCTGCAGGAGGCCATGGAGGCTGAAAATGGGTCATGCGCGGGGCCCCTGCATCCCATTTTGGCTGGTAAAGGGCAGGAGGCCTCTGTCCCATCTCTCCCCCCACTCCCCCCAGCCTGCAGAGGAGAACTACAATGCTGATCTGGCCCTCGAAGAAATCCAGTTTGACACCCCTGTCCTAAGCAATCACGTGGCTTTAGTTTACCGTGGTTTATTGTGGTTTATTGTGGTTTGCAAGCCATCAATTCTTCTGCAGTAACTTGAGTGATTTAAGCCAACTGTGGGTTCCTCCCACCTCCCCCCACCTCCAGTATATTAGAATTAGAATACAATGAAGCTGGAAAGGACATTGGAGGTCTTCTAGTCTAGCCCCCTGCTCAAGCAGGAGATCTTATATCAGTGGTCGGCAATCTTAAACACTCAAAGAGCCATTTGGAAAACACTGGGAGCCACAAAACCCTTCCCGTGCCTGACTATTTCCTGAAACTATCATATGTAGTTGAATTAAAGGTTCTGTTTTCTTCTGAAACTTTTCTTTTCTTGGATTTATCCATGGTTGGCGCATTGGCGGTTGTGACATACATTTTGAGTGACAGGGAGCCGCAGCAGAGGGATGAAAGAGCCACATGTGGCTCCAGAGCCGCATTGCTGACTCCTGTCCTATACCATCTCAGACAAGTGACTGTCCAGTCTCTTCTTAAAAACCTTCAGAGATGGAGGAGCACCCACGATTTCTGAAGGCAAGCAGTTTCACTGGTTAAATGACCTCACTGTCAGGAAATTTCTCCTTAGTTCCAGTTGCTTCTCTCTTTGATCAGTTTCCAACCATTGTTTCTCGCCCTGTTCTCTGGTGCTTTGGAGAATAATTTGAGCCCCTCTTCTTTGTGGCAGCCCCTCAAGTACTGGAACAGTGCTATCACATCAGCCCTAATTCGTCTTTGCTTTAGACCAGCCAGACCCCAAAACCTGCAGCCTAAAGTTACCATATAGAATACAGTTAAATATAGAGTGCAATATATGTATATTGTACTCTATATTGTAACTGTAGGCTACAGGTTTTTGGATCTGTCTGGTATATACAGTTATAGCATATACAGTTACAAGAACCAGAGTTGGTGCAGTGTTCTGACCCCCTCGTCTCACACCAAGACACACTCCGAGCCAGAGATAAATTACAGCATTTAATTAACAGACAGACAGGTCCTTGGCAGAAACCCAGCACAGACAAGCTTGGGCCGCAATAAACACAGATAAGGCTTGGCAGCAATCCAGCCTGCCAAGCTCATACAAAGTTCTCCGACATTCGATTCTGTGTTGACTTCTGCAAAGAGGGGCGTGTGCACAAGTAGCCTTTTTAAAGTCTGGAGAGGAGCCTAATGATCACCAGCTGAGTGCAATCACCTCCTGTAATTGCGTAATTGTTCCTGATGCCTAGTAGCTCTTCGATGGTGTGCATCCAGGAACAACTCACTACTGGCTTCCGGCTCACTCTCCCTGGTCTCCTCCCCACTGGTCCAAGGCTCAGGTGTCTCCTGGTGGCCAACCAGCCTCTTTGTGCCCTGCTTGGAGTCGGAACCCTGTCCAGGGTCCTCCACAGCCTCCAGAGCTGACTCAGAGGGCCCCTCGCTGTCGGTGTCTGGTGGCAGCTCCAACAGCACCTGCTGGGCCACAACAGTGCAGTATACAATCCCAATCGAAAAACATGAGTTGGAACAATACAGTTTGAGAGGATCCTTCAGTACGAGAAGGGAATGCAGTTGGAGGAGGAGGAGGAGAAGAAGGGGAAGGAGGAGGAGGAGGAGGAGGAGGAGGAGGAGGAGGAGGAGGAGGAGGAAGATTGAGAGGTCCTTGGTGCTCTCTGAACTTGGTTGTTTCCTTGCAGACATTTCATTACCCTAACTAAGTAACATCATCAGTGCTAGTGATGATAGCACGGATGAAATTATGTAACCGCGTATTGAAACATCTGCAAGAAAACAACCAAGCTCAGAGAGCACCAAGGACCCCTCATTTCAACCTTGAGCTACAAATGTTCTGCTTTTTTGGGGGAGTATAATGCAGTTTCCTGTGTGCCTCTTTCAAAGGCTTCTCTCTGTTGTCCCTCCAGTTTGTAAGAGAAGAATACTACAAAGGCGTATACACCGCCGTGTGGCAGAGCATAACCGACTGGGGAAAGAAGAAGAATATCTATACGATGTGGGTGACAAACGCCAGCTGTGGAGTCACCCCGGTGCATTACGAGATGAAGGGTTACAACAACTTGCTGGGATCTCACTATGACAAGTATGAAATCACTTACAGCGACTTCTCCAACAGCTTCCCAGCTTCCATCTTTGTCCTGAAATCGAATGGTGAGTCAGAAGGATTCATCTCCTGGCTGTATTCCAAAATATTTGGGGAGTAGTTGGTCCTCGAGCTTTTGCCCATTGTGTGCAAAGTGACTACCATTGTTGCAAACTTCACAACTCTGCAGGGACCAGAACAATGGTGGAATTCAGCCAGTTCGCACCTATTCGGGAGAACCGGTTCTTAACTTTCTAAGAGGTTCAGAGAACTGGTTGTTGGAAGAAATCTTCTTCTGTTTTTTTTCCGCTTTACAAGGCTAATCCTGTAAGGAAGGTAGGAAGGAAACATTCTGGTGTTGTTTCTAGCTTAATCTTTATTGCCCTGCTTACAGAAACTGCCTCTCCGGTTAACCCTTATTACATTGTAACAGCTAAGGCAAAGTGCCCATCAACCTGAGTAATGTTGAGTTGGCCGCGCCCACATGGTCACATGACCACTAACCCCCACCTACCCACCTGGTCATTAGAACAGAGAACTGGTTGTTAAATTATTTGAATCCCACCACTGGACCAGAATCACCTGTCATGCCCAAACGGACCCTTTTCGGAGAGAGAAAAACTGAAACTAAAGAGTAAACTCCCAAGCGAAATCTCCATGTTGGGTTGGGTAGCAATCAGGTGGTTCTATTACACAGAACAAACTAAAAAAAATGAGAACAAAAGTGTAGAGGGAATGGCGTTGATGAATAGAAGGAAGAGCAGCTACCAAGGCAATTGTCAACAAAAGGGATCCAAGTTCAAAAGTGTAATATGCGAAAGCCTCTCTCTAGTTCAGATGAAGATAAAAGACTGGTATGGCCCGCTGGTGGCCAGAGGAGCTGGCACCAGAGTCAGACAGTGAGGAGGTTGGGGAGCAACAGGAGCCAGTCCTGAGGGTTGAGGAAAGCCTAGAGGAGGGCTTTGCATGGGAGGCAGAGGGGGAGTTAGACAGCAGTGAGTCAAAGGGACAGCTGGAGCCTGCTCCCAGTGTGTACATGCACAGAGCTGCCAGAAGACAAGACCTAAGAAAGCAGAGTCGACTTGGGAGTAAAGCCACACCTTGGAGGAGATTGGCTAGTTATCTGGCAGCTATCCAAGCAAGATAAGGTTCGTGTTGATAAATATTCCTCTGAAAGACTGTTTGCTAAGCCTTGCAGACTGTGAATGAAAGGAATTCACAGTCGTGTAAATCAAAGAGGTTTTGCCGGAGACCAAGACTTGGTCATACTTTTTAAAGAAGTCTGGGTCAGAGCAAAGACAGAACACATTCAAATGTGCAAAGGTCTGTTACTAGAGCCTTATGATAAAAGTAACACTAACCTACATGGCATTGGTTTCCTTGTTTGGTTTACGTTGAAAAACTAACTGAAGGAGAGGTTTGGTTCACACGTGATGCCAAGCTATAATATATAATATTATATCTGTGCATTTATGTGAGATTTGAGACAAGCTCTTGTGGTTTCTCCTGTCTGACTTTACGCCCACTAATGGCTTAGTCAACTATGTTTGAAGTCTTCAAGCAGAAGCTTGATAGTCATCTCCGTAAAATCCTATAATGGATCCTGCATTGCACAGGGGATTAGACTAGATGATCTCTGAGACAATTCTGATTCTATAATTCCATCATGCAAACCCATCTAACCTGGCATAAGGTAGCCTGGCTTGCTATTATTGTTATTATTATTATTTTATTGTGACTGCCAGGATATAGGAGCCATGTGAAATATTAAATACAGGTAGTCCTCGACTTACCACCATAATTGCGCTCAAGATTTCTGTTGCTAAGTGAGAAGGCTGTTATGTGGATTTTGCTCCCTTTTACGAACTTTCTTGCCGCCGTTAAATGAATCCCTGTAATTGTTAATTTAGTCATGTGGTTGTTAAGCGAATCTGTCTTCCCCATTGACTTTGGTTGTTCGAAAGTGATCACATGACTCTGGGACACTGCGTCTGTCATAAATGTAAGTCAGTTGCCAAGTGTCTGAATTTTGATCACATCATCATGAGGATGCGGCCAGGTTCATAAGTGTGAAACATGTTCATAAGACACTTCTCTTCAGTGCTGTTGTAACTTTGGATGGCCACTAAATGAACTGTTGTAAGTGCACAGTAGAACTAACAAAGAGTACTTCTGCAGGTATTGCTCAGTTTTTGGAAATGCTTTTTGTTTTTAAGACTAGAGAGTCCCTCTACAGGAGGGGTGTCAAACTCAAGGCTGAAATCTGGAAACACCAAAGGACCTGCCCATGGTGTCTCTGCTGGCCGTTTTCGGTCTCCACGGCCACCTGCAGCACTCAGCCGGCCAAACCACCACCACCCTGACCTTCTGAGGTCAAACACAACCCTGGTGTGGCCCTCAATGAAATAGAGTTTGACACCCCTGCTCTAGAGGGTCCTTGACTCTCACATAAGTATGCAGTGGCTTGACAAGGTCAGATGAGGTAAAATGTAGGGGCACTTCCAATCCAACCTGTTGTCTCAACCAACCTGAGATGATGATGATGATATTTCTACATGGCCTATATCAGCGATGGCGAACCTTTTCAGCACCAAGTGCCCCAACCAGAAGGTGTGCTGGAGCTCCGGAAACCCAAAGACCAGCTGACCGGTGCCTGCATGCCTATTCTTTGGCTGTTTTTCAGGCAGTTTTCTGGGGCCGTTTTCCAGCTGTTTTCAGGCCATTTTCTGGGGGCGTTTTCCAACTGTTTTCGGGCCATTTTCAGGCCATTTCCTGGGCCATTTCCAGCCATTTGGGGGCCAAAAACAGCCTGAAAACGGCCCAGAAAATGTCCTGAAAACAGCCCAGAAAACAGCCAAAAATGCCCCCCAAAACAGCCTGTTTTTTGGCTATTTTCAGGTCCTTTTTTGGCGCTCCAGCACCCGTGAAGAGCAGCTGGTGACAGCACGCATGCCCATAGGGAGAGTTCTGCATGCCACCTCTGGCACGCATGCCCTAGGTTCTCCATCACGGGCCTATATAGCCGTGTTTCTCAACCTTGGGAATGCTAAGAAGTGTGGACCTCAGCTTCCGTGTCCTGGTTGAAGAATTCTGGGAGTTGAAGTCCACACATCTTCAAGCAGCCAAGATTGAGAAACACTGACCTATAGCAAACTCCTTTTGATCCTCAAAAGCATAAGCAGTGGGCATTTCTCTCCCCCCCCCCCCCAGCTTTGTTGGGCTTAATTATTTGGTCCGTTTCTGAGGTGGCTAGGCTGCTGTACCTCCAATAGCTCAAACTTCTCTTTCATCTGCTTGTTTATTTGTTCCTTTATTCGTCCCTGACATTTCTGTGCCACTCCACTCCGAAGCAGCTGTGAACAGCCTAGATCAAAAATAAGGACTTGGGACTTCCTGGGGGCGTGGCCTGTTGCCGAGGAGGGCTCCACCGAGCTCCTCAGAGATCTGGTCTGTATATCTAAATAAGATCATAGATAGCACCCCTTTTTGGCTAAGAAAGGGGCAGGGAGTAGCTCTGTAGGCTAGGGTCTATTCGTAAGCCACAGCCTTTTTCTTTTTTTGGCTGTGGATAGAGATTAGATCCAGCCGGAGCGGAGCTTTTATCTCCAGCCAGTTCTTCTCAGCTGCCTTTTTTTTTTTTGGCAGCCCCAGACAGGCTAGCCCCCCCCAGGACAAAACAAAGTTTTTTTCAAGCTAGAATTGATACGGGCGGGTCCCACTCCTGTGAGATTTATGTTTTTATTACTATCTTAAATACCAGCTCCATTTGTCTTAGAGACTTCTTTGTCTAAATGGACTTCAAAATGGCGATTTCTCTCCGTGGATGATTGATAGTGGATATACTTAGCCGGTTTTACCTTCCTGCAGACCGCTCCTTAACAAAATAAACTCTTCTTCTTTGGAAACAGAGGGGAGCAAAGCGCTGCTTACTTGTTTATTTATTATGGCACCCAGGTCAAAGAAGCGCCTTGCTACAAATGTGTCTAAAGAATTTAAAGAATTCTTACTGGAACCACAGCCTTTGTCTCCTATGCCTTCTACTGGAGAATTTTTAACACAGGAATATTTCTTTAAAATGTTTAATGATTTTAAACAAGAAATTAAGGAATTTGTATTGGAACTATATGATGATTTAAAGTCTAAAGTTAATCAATTGAAGGCGAATACGTTTGCAGCCGTGTCTGCCCTGTCAGATTATTCTGCTGAAATAGAGAACAAATTGGAAAGTTTGGAGAAGGCTAATTTTAATTTGACTACCAATATTCAAATTTTACAACAAAAAATTAGAGACACTGAACAACAGCTTATGATGATAAATTTTAATAGGAAGGCATTTGCAATAAGAGTCAGAGGATTCCGTGAAAAGGAGCAAGAGAATCTGAAACAGACCTTTGCTGAAGCTTTCAGCCATGCGGTGGGAAGTCCGGGACTTAATTTTGATTGGCAGATTCGGAAAATCTATCGCCAGAACTCATTGATAGCGGAACAGCGACAGCTCCCGAGGGACATAATTATACATTTCTCTACAAAAGAATCTAGAAACGCGATTGTGCAAAAGTTTCATAACAACAGTCTCCGAGTTGATGACCAGGACCTGATTGTCTTCAAAGATATACCTTTCCAGATGTTGAAAGCAAGAAGGGACTACACCTTTTTAACTAAAGAGCTTAGGAGTCAACAGATTCGATACAGATGGGAGGCCCCTGCCGGCATCACGGTTACATTTGAGAATCAAAGATTTCGTCTTAACTCTGTTTCGGAGGCTCAAGATTTCTACTGTAGGACTTTGAAGGCGGGACTTCCTGACTCACTTGGAAGAGAGGAGAGACAAGCGGAAGGAGAAGGCAAGCGGCAGGCCATGTGGCTGCAAGATGGAGGGGGTAGCCTTTCCTCCCTCGGAGAAGCAGAAAAACGGAGATCGAGAATTTAGACATTTCAAAATATTCGCCAAAGTTAAGGACTGAATGGGGGTTTGAGACCTCTCTCCGGTAGAAAAAGCGGACTAATTCTTATTAGAAGGGAAAGCTGGGTGAAACTACTTTGAGCTAGATTTTAAATTAACGTTAGCATAAATTTGATAGTGGTAAACATTAGACAAGCAAGGGATGAGGGTAAAATATATGTGGAATGATTTACGTTGTTTAAAGCTTATTAGAACAGAAAGCCGGTTGGGATTATCTTAAGATAGGTGTAAAAAGAATGCGGAATGATTTATGTTGTTTAAACTTTGTTAGAAGGGACTATTTTAAAACAGAAGGTTAACTGACTCTTGCTGAAAGTATTATTTGAATATGTGGAATGATCCATGCTATTTAACTTTTATTAGAAGGGAAAGTTGGTTGAAATTGTTTTGAGTTAGATTTTAAACAAATGTTAGCATAAATTTGATAGTGGTAAATATCAGACAAGTAAGGGATGAGGGTAAAATGCATGTGGAATGAACTACGTTATTTAAATCCTATTAGAAGAGAAAGTCGGTTGGAATTATCTTAAGATAGAAGTTGATTTCTGTGAAAAGTAATATTTGATCTACGCTGCTTAACTTTACTAAGAAGGGGAAGCTTGGCTAGATTATTTTGAATTACTGTTTGAAAAGGAGGTTAAGAAAGATCATTTACGCTGTTTAAATTTTACTAGAAGGGAAAGCTTGATTACTCTTCTGCAAAGTAATTTGAATATGTGGCATGAACCACGTTGCTTAAATTTTATCGGAAGGGATCATAAGGTTTAGGAAGAGGAACGGGAGAGTCTACAGAAGGTTGGGGTAAATAGCAAAGAAGTAAGAGACGAGAATAAAATATAGATAGAATGATTTATACTATTTAAGCATAGATAAAGATGGGGGGCTGAGATCAACACAAAGAGTGGTTTCTCTTTTTTTCTTTTTTTTTCTTTTCTCTTTTCTTTTCTCTCTTCTTTTTTTCTGTTTTTCTTTCTTTTGACATATTACTTTTATTTTTTAATCCATATGTATACAAGATATTTTACATTTATGATATTTTAGACAGAAGGTAGTGCCAGGTGTGGGCCCTGGGAAGTCGGGAGGATGGGGATGGGGATTTGGGGGGGGGGGTGTTAACATAGTCTTAATAAGAACAAGAATGTATTTATATACGGTGGTTCTTTTTTTTCTTTTATTTTTTTTTTCCCTTGGTTTATTTTACTTTTATCAGATCAAACAACACTCGAATAAAGGCATACACCAAGGAGGGAGGTAGAGGGAAAGAAGAGGGAGGAGTAAGGAAGGAGTAAGGGGAATGTAAGGAGGGTGTGTGGGGAGTAAGGGGAGAAGGAAGGCTTGAGGGGAAAGGGAAGTAGGAGGGGAGTGTTAGAGGGAGAAAGGAAAGTTGGAGGGGGTAGATGGGGTGTATGGAGGATGGAAGGGTTAGGTGGGGTTGTGAATGATGAGTTGTGTTTCCTTTTTTTGTTCGTTTTATCTCCTTTTTTTTTCTTTTCTTATAGTAAATACCCTGTATATAAGTGATTGCAAATGGAATGTGAAAAATGAATAAAATATATTTTAAACAAAAATAAGGACTTGAGAACAAGAGAACAAAGAGAGAACAATGTCAATCATATTGACGGAACCCAAGGGGGGCAGGTCCCGAATTTAAAATTTCCCCCAAATATTCTGCCCCACTTCTCTGCGGAAATACTTTCATCGGAGAAATGGTGATTCATATAAATGGGGGTCAGGCTATTTTATTGGGGGGATGCCATTGTTTGGAATGTCCAGCTATGGGGGTCTCTAAAGATGGGGCATCTTAGGGCTCATCCCTTGACCAGCTGACATCCCTCTGGAATGGACTTTTTTCTATTTTATATAATTGAATGATAGGAATGAGTTGTATGTCTTAGGGGAAGCCAGATTGGCTTAATGAGTGCAGTATTCACTTAATGACTGCAGTGATTTGCTTAACAATAGGGATTCTGATCGCAATTGAGGTCGTAAGTTGAAGACTGTCTCTACACCGGAAAAAAAAGGAACAGCATCGCCATCACAGCAAGCAGCTGACAGTTTTCTGAACTGGGATAACACAGTTTTCTTTTTTCTTTGATCTTGCAAACCTCAACAATTATATTGGTTTCCAATTGCCATTTTTTCACCTCCACCGGCTCCCGTTCCTAGCAGTGCCAGCCAAAACTGGCTTCAGCCACCCAAATGAAAAAGCAGATTGGAGAATGCCCTGCAAATGACCTTTTATTTTCTTGCAGAGAAAGGGACTCCAACATTTCATCTAAAAATGTTGGATCAGTGGGAGCTAAAACTCTCAGTTGTGGTTGTAGTGTAGATGCTGTAAATGACACCGCCTGCCTTTATTCAGCTTTTCCTCCTCCTCCTCCTCCTCCTCCTCCTCCTCCTCCTCCTCCTCCTCCTCCTCCTCCTCCTCCTCCACTACTACTACTACTACTACTACTACTACTACTACTACTCCCCTTCCCCTTCCCGTTCTTGTTGTTCTTGTTCTTGTTGTTCTTCTTCTTCATCTTCTTCTTCTTCTCCTCCTCCTCCTCCCCTTCCCCTTCTCCTTCCCCTTCCTGTTCTCATTGTTTTTATTGTTATTGTTGTTGTTGTTGTTGTTGTTCTTCTTCTTCTTCTTCTTCTTCTTCTTCTTCTTCTTCTTCTTCTTCTTCTACTACTACTACTACTACTACTACTACTACTACCCTTCCCCTTCCCGTTCTTGTTGTTCTTGTTGTTCTTCTTCTTCATCTTCTTCTTCTCCTCCTCCTCCTCCCCTTCCCCTTCTCCTTCCCCTTCCTGTTCTCATTGTTTTTATTGTTATTGTTGTTGTTGTTGTTGTTGTTCTTCTTCTTCTTCTTCTTCTTCTTCTTCTTCTTCTTCTACTACTACTACTACTACTACTACTACTACTACTACTACCCTTCCCCTTCCCGTTCTTGTTGTTCTTGTTGTTCTTCTTCTTCATCTTCTTCTTCTCCTCCTCCTCCTCCCCTTCCCCTTCTCCTTCCCCTTCCTGTTCTCATTGTTTTTATTGTTATTGTTGTTGTTGTTGTTGTTCTTCTTCTTCTTCTTCTTCTTCTTCTTCTTCTATTACTACTACTACTACTACCCTTCCCCTTCCCGTTCTTGTTCTTGTTCTTGTTCTTCTTCTTCTTCTCCTCCTCCTTCTCCTCCTCCCCTTCCCCTTCTCCTTCCCCTTCCTGTTCTCATTGTTTTTATTGTTATTGTTGTTGTTGTTGTTGTTCTTCTTCTTCTTCTTCTTCTTCTTCTTCTTCTTCTTCTTCTTCTACTACTACTACTACTACTACTACTACTACTACCCTTCCCCTTCCCGTTCTTGTTGTTCTTGTTGTTCTTCTTCTTCATCTTCTTCTTCTCCTCCTCCTCCTCCCCTTCCCCTTCTCCTTCCCCTTCCTGTTCTCATTGTTTTTATTGTTATTGTTGTTGTTGTTGTTCTTCTTCTTCTTCTTCTTCTTCTTCTTCTTCTTCTTCTTCTACTACTACTACTACTACTACTACTACCCTTCCCCTTCCCGTTCTTGTTCTTGTTCTTGTTCTTCTTCTTCTTCTCCTCCTCCTTCTCCTCCTCCCCTTCCCCTTCTCCTTCCCCTTCCTGTTCTCATTGTTTTTATTGTTATTGTTGTTGTTGTTGTTGTTGTTCTTCTTCTTCTTCTTCTTCTTCTTCTTCTTCTACTACTACTACTACTACTACTACTACTACTACTACCCTTCCCCTTCCCGTTCTTGTTGTTCTTGTTGTTCTTCTTCTTCATCTTCTTCTTCTCCTCCTCCTCCTCCCCTTCCCCTTCTCCTTCCCCTTCCTGTTCTCATTGTTTTTATTGTTATTGTTGTTGTTGTTGTTGTTGTTGTTGTTGTTGTTCTTCTTCTTCTTCTTCTTCTTCTTCTTCTTCTTCTTCTTCTTCTTCTATTACTACTACTACTACTACTACTACCCTTCCCCTTCCCGTTCTTGTTCTTGTTCTTCTTCTTCTTCTCCTCCTCCTTCTCCTCCTCCCCTTCCCCTTCTCCTTCCCCTTCCTGTTCTCATTGTTTTTATTGTTATTGTTGTTGTTGTTCTTCTTCTTCTTCTTCTTCTTCTTCTTCTTCTTCTTCTTCTTCTTCTTCTTCTTCTTCCATTCCAGCCTAACAGGGATATTGTATGATGTTAATTTGGACAGATTTTATGGCTTGTATTACAGTCTCCACCCTCTCCACAGGCCGCTTGCTTAAGGCACTTGAATTTATATGATCTTTTAATGACTTTCTGGCCTGTGGATATTTGCCCTTCCCTTCTCTGTGTTCCTATTGTGTTTGGCAACTTAGATCATGTAAGCTAGGAATGATTTATTCCTGCAAAAGAGAGCAATGTGGCTTAAAGCTGCATGTTATCCTCATTATTTAATTTTTATCCCACTTTTTTTACAGGAAACTCAAGACAGTGAATACACCTGTCGTAAAGCTAGCCCTTGGAATTCTTCAGATTCCCTGGTTTTAGAATATTTCTTTGGATTTGTGAACTGGGCTACTGCATTGGGGTGCTCCATGGGTATTGTGACATCCACATGTGTGTTGTTCTTCCTCCCTAGAAACTAAACTGTGTGATGAGCTGCCAGGAGATTCCACAGAGCACCACATCATGGCCAACCCCATGGCTGACTTTGTTGGTGGGCAGGAGGATCGCGCCCACAGTCTGTTCCACCATTACAGAAAACGCTTTGGAAAGAGCTATGACACTGAGCAGGAGATGGAGCATCGGAAGCACACCTTCACCCACAACATGAGGTGCAAAGCCTCAAGAGGAGATTCAGAGGGTGGGAGGGAGGCCAGTAAAAGGACAGGAGAGTCAGACTCTCCTGCCCCCGACAATCTGGGTCCTCATTTTACCCACCTCCGAAGGATGGAAGGCTGAGTCAACCTTGAGCTGGTCAGGATCGAACTGCTGGTGGTAGGCAGAGCTAGCTTGCAATAGCAATAGCACTTAACCTTATATACCACTTCATAGTGCTTTACATAGCAATAGCACTTAGCCTTAAATACCACTTCACAGTGTTTTTACAGCCCTCTCTAAGCGGTTTACAGAGTCAACATATTGCCCCAACAATTTGGGTCCTCATTTTATCAACCTTGGAAGGATGGAAGGCTGAGTCAACCTTAAGCCTGGTGGGATTTGAACTGCCAAATTGCAGGCAGTCGGCAGAAGCAGCCGGCAGTACTGCACTCTAACCACTGTGCCAGAGGAGAAAAGAAGTAGTTTAATGAAAAGAAGGACTAGGGATGTCATGATCGCAATGTTTCAATATTTGAAGGGCTGCCACAAAGAAGAGGAAAGTCAACCTATTCTCCAAAGCACCGGAAGGCAGGAGAAGCAGCAGCGGGTGGAAATTAACGAAGGAGAAAACCAGCCTAGAACTAAGGAAGTATTTCCTGGCAGTTAGAACAATTGATCAGTGGAACAACTTGCCTCCAGAGGTTGTGAATTCTCCAACACTGGAGGCTTTTAAGAAAAGATTGGACAACCATTTGTCCTAAATGATACAGAGTTTCCTGCCTGAGCAGGGGGTTGGACTAGAAGACCTCCAAGGTCCCTTCCAACTCTGTTATTCTGTACTCTGATGAAAAACATTTGCAGGGATCTTGGCTATATCAGGTGAGCAGTAAATGTGCTCACTATTGGGGGAAAGGCTTGAAAGATACATTCTGCAAATAGTTGGCTGCACTCTTTTCACTATTCCTTAATATTCCGTCTTCAACTCTGCCGTGCCATTTTAACACAAGTCCAAAGGTTTTCACTGTCCTTTATATGAAGCCATGGGTGGCAAGGTGAAAGCTGCTTCTCCCATCGTACCAGCCAAGTTTTGAGTTTGTGCTTCACTGGAGGCATTAGCATGTAAACCATTCTGATGTTATCCTTTAGTATCGATGATGAAGTTAGTTTACATCTGAGATTAAAATGCATAATCAAGAACATTATAAAACAACACTTGTCAAAACAAACAGCAATCAAACAGAGCCTAGAACTGGTGCCAAAAATTTCTCATAAGATACCAAAAGTGAAGATTTGAAAAACTCATCCAGAAGTTAAGACTGGATAGTTGAGAGTCCGAAAATTGTGGGGTGGAGATTAATTCTGCATTCCACTGCCAAGAGTTCAGTTCTCACCAGCTCAAGGTTGACTCGGCCTTTCATCCTTCTGAAGTTGGTAAAATGAGGACTCAGATTGTTGGGGGCAATAGGCTGACTCTGTAAACCGCTTAGAGAGGGCTGTAAAGCACTGTGAAGTGGTATATAAGTCTAAGTGCTATTGCTATTTGCTTTCTAGTCCCTAAGGGTTCTAGGAGAAGCCAGACACCATGTCCACCATTTTGTGAAGGTAACAAGCCGAACGTGTGGGCCATATCTTCAATTTCAATTGTTTCTTCTTCATCAGGAAGGTAAAGAAAGAAAGAAATAATTTGCATAAGAAAGAAAAGAGAGAATGCCTTTTTTTAGTGGGTGTCCATTACCTGCTGACTCTCTCTGGCCACCTTGATCTTAAGACAGAGGGACCTATAAGGATCAGAAAGTTAGATGATGTACCGTACCTGGCTCAGCTCTTGCTTTAACTCCTCCTTTCCCAGGTTCGTCCATTCCAAGAATCGAGCCAATCTTCCCTTTAAGCTGGCCCTGAATCACTTGGCTGATCTCACCCTAGAAGAAATGGCTGTGATGAGGGGGAAACTCAAGAGCACAACACCCAACAAGGGGCTGCCTTTCCCTGAGGAGATTTACACAGGCCTCATCTTGCCAGAAATTTTGGACTGGCGACTCTATGGTATGTATTGCTGGTTTGGGAACAATGGGGTTAGTAAAAGATGAGTCAACTCACGTCAATGTCTTTGTGACGGTCATTAAGCAGCACAGATGAGTCTTCCAGGCCTTGGCATAGGATTTTGGTGGAACGATCATGGATGGATGGTTTTGTTTAGCTTGTCTGAACCCTTAGCTCTGTTTATTACTTTTCTATCTTCACCCAGACATTGCATCTTCTAATCTAGAATCATCCAATCATTCCTGTTCTTCCCCGGGCAATGAGGTTCTGCTTGGGCAGCCAGTTAACTCCACATTTAGGAATCTCTTTCAGATCACGTTTATTATCAGGCATCCTTAATAACAAAACTTACAGCTCAGTGTTAAGATTCTTCTGACTTTCCATGATCTGTCCCATCATGTAGTGTAAAAAGATGATGATTTTATCCCCATGCTGAGTGGAGATGTAGAATGTTACTATTCCGGTTCACAAAAGGCAATTAAACAGCCTGGCTATAAACTTCGCAGGTGGGCAAGATGCCCCGGTGGCCAATCATAAACAGAGATGTGATCACATGTCATGGAACTACATTTCCCATAATGCAGTCTCTGCCTACATTTCCCATGAGTTAGTTTCTTAAAGGAGACAGTTCTTAATTCCTATACTAGCTATATACTGCTGGGGCAGCACAATTCCTGTACTGAGTAATGAGAACAGGCTTCATATGACCAGTGATAGTAGAGGAATACTAGAAGATTTTGAAAATCATTAATGGAGAAATAGCCTTAGTCCTCACCTGATGTGACAAAGAGTGGATCTAGGTACAAATGCTAAATGGCATAGATAGAAAATGGAAAAGACAAACATTAAAAACTCTCTTCTTTCGGGGTAGATTAATGAAAGTTAAACATTGTTCTAGATATCCTTTGGATTTTTACTATTGCAAAAGAAAAAAAAGGATGGGATTTGGGTCTTGTTTGGCAACATTTGAAGCATGGTGGGTTTCAAATTTTTTTAGAACCTCTTCTGTAGGTGTGGCCTGCTTTGTGGGAGTGGCTTGCCAGCCATGTGACTGGGTGGGAATGGCTTGCCAACCATGTGACTGGGTGGGTGTGGCCAACTTGTAAAATGTGGTGAAACTCACTTAACAACGCTCTTGCTTAGCAACCAAAATGTTGGCTCAGAAACTCTGGCATTTGAAGCACGCAAGTCTTAAAGCTGTCAAGTTACAAGATCCTCGCACCCCTCACCCTTTAGGAAAAAAAAACCAGGGATGTTCAAACTTGACAGATTTAAGACTTGTGGACTTCAACTCCCAGAATTCCTCCTCTCGCTCTTCATCTTGATGATGTTCGGATGGGCAGCAGGAGGGAGCTGGAACCAGTTCTCAATGGCACTGTAGATTTGTGGAACCTCTTCTATAGAAGAGGTTAGAACTGGCAGGAACCCACTCCTGATTTGAAGGTAAATAGCACAACAGTGTGGGGGGGATGGCAAGGGAAGCGGGCAAAACATTTCTCTTTGCTCTTTCCAGGGGCAGTGACGCCTGTCAAAGATCAGGCCGTGTGCGGCTCCTGCTGGAGTTTTTCTACCACAGGATCCCTCGAAGGAGCTCTCTTCCTTAAGGTAGGAACTGTTTCCTTCCTGGGAATTTGGAAGATGTTGGTTAGGAGTGTGCAAAACACTTCAAAAGACCCTGTTGCAAAATACGTCCCCGTTAATTGTCTGGAAGGGAAAATTGAGATCTTGAACATGCAACGGAATGTTTCAAAGTTTTGCCTCTCCAATGCTTTGCACATGCGTACATGTGATCCACTTTTGCGACCTTCTGACAAGCAAAGTCAATGGGGAAGCCAGATTCACTTAACAACCGTGTTGCTAAAGTAACGACAGTGATTCACTTAACAACTGTGGCAAGAAAGGTGGTAAAACGGGGTAAAACTCACTTAGCAACATACATTTTGGCCTCAATCGTGGCCATAAGTTGCGGACAACCTGTACAGCCAATAAATCTACCAAGAATGAAATATATTTCTATTCCATTGGGGTTTTTTGCACAAAAGACATCGTAAGACAATGCAGAGCTCTGGGCTCAGTTGGGAAAGCTGTCACATTGGTGTTCTAACTACTTGTTCCAAAGTATTTCTTCAAAATGGATGCACTGCGCAGCCCAAGTATATAACATTTTAGAAACAATTTCTAAGGAGCCTTAGAAAACCGATCAATGTCCTGGTGATTTCTCAATAAAGCTTTTGGCACTGCTTTTAAAAAAAAAACACAAACTCACATACACTAAGTAATATTCAAAAGTTGCTATTCAAAAGTTGCTCCAGCTATACTCTTCTAAATTATACCATTGAGGGTTTTTTTTCCTTTCCTTTTTTAAAAGAAAGCAGCAGCTCTAACAATGAAACGGAACAAAACCAGAGAGATTAAAACTATTCCTACAGAGAAAACGAATTCCTGAGCTGATCCCATACTTGGCCAAGGCTAGGGGGAAAAAAACAACAGCCCCCTAATTTGTGGGGGTGACAGACCTTAGAATGGTGCATCTGATATTTATAATATTTTAATCGGGTTTTACCCTTATTTTGCCATTTATATTCCACAAAACTTTGTGCTGTTCAGGATTCCGAAAGATGAGACAAGAGGAAACCCTCCTTAATGGAAAAATTGTTGTTTTGCAAAACACAGAAATACAACTAGAGCACAATGGAGCCCAAAATTTCTGTAGCTAAGCAAGACCGTTGTTAAGTGAGTTTGGCCCCATTTTGCAACCTTTCTTGCCACGGTTGTTAAGTGGATCACTGCAGTTGTTAGTAACGCAGTTGTTAAGTGAATCTGTCTTCCCCTTTGACTTTGCTTGTCAGAAGGTCGCAAAAGGGGATCACGTGACCCCTGGGACACTGCAACCGACCGTCGTAAATATGAGTCAGTTGCCAAGTGCCTGAATTCATATGACCCTGGGGATGCTGCCATGGTCCTAAGTGTGAAAACCAGTCATGTCGATTTTTTTGAGTGCCATCGTAAGTTCAAATGGTCACTAAATGAATTGCTGTAAGCTGAGGACTACCTGGGCTGTAAAAAAAGGATGAGGCTGCTTTCTGTAAAAAAAGAAATACTGCGTACACCAGGGATTGGAGGACCGCAGCTCTGGAGCCGCATGTGGTTCTTTCATCCTTCTGATGCGGCTCCGTGTCGCTCAAAATATGTGACACAACCGCCAATGTGCAACACTCACCGGCACGCGATTTCTTGAGCTTTTCGACCCCTGGTAGGTTTTGTGGCTCCCGGTGGGAAACAGATCCAAGTGGCTCTTTGAGTGTTAAAAGTTGCCGACCCCTCACGCACCCTTCCCTGTGATTTTTCTGCTGCAGTTAAGAACCTCAGTTGGTAGCTTTGCTCCCTTGCCAGGAAATGCAACCAAGCCTGAACAAAGTATGCTTTATTTTGCTCCCCAGACAGGCCATCTCATCTCGCTGTCTCAACAAATTCTCATCGACTGCTCCTGGGGCTTTGGGAACTACGCCTGCGACGGTGGTGAGGAGTGGCAGGCATTTGAATGGATCCTGAAACATGGCGGCATCGCCACCACCGAGTCATATGGGCCCTACAAAGGACAAGTGAGTGACGGAGACCCGTCTGTTAGAGCGACATCAGAAGACCTCTACTTATGATAGAAAAGATCGGTGTAGCTTAAGAATTGCTCTGAAAGAGATTCTGGTTGCAACTAGTTGTTTCCAGCTGAGAATAGAATGGGAGGGGAGGGGCAATTGGACTAGACTGGACTAGACTGGACTAGACTGGACTAGACTGGATGTAAGCATTCCAAATACCATGTAAAATTAAATCAGAGTCGAAGCCAAAACTATGCTTAAAGTTCCAATTTAATAAAGCAGGCATGTTGGCATAGTGCTATGGGATTCCGACTCTGGAAGTTACATCAGAATCCCACCCAGTTAAAAGTTCGTGATCTTGCCCCCACACCCACAGTCCATCACATGGTCCAATCTTCTTCCACGCTGGCGTCTAGGCCTAACTGCTTCTGGTCAGGTGTTCAGGTTTGGAAGACAAAAGATGACTTTGAGCTTCTAGGAAGGAATTTCTTATTTTGAAAACAACATATTCTACCCTTTGCTAAATCCCCCCTTTAATAAGAGTGTGGCAGGCCAAAGATTCTTAAAGGAACCGCTGCAGGCCTGACACTGGAGAGGTAGGGTGGGGTGGGGTGGGATGGGAGGGGAGGGGAGGGGAGAGAAGAGAAGAGAAGAGAAGATAGCATAGCATAGCATAGCATAGCAGTAGAGTAGAATAGAGTAGAATAGAATAGAATAGAATAGAATAGAACAGAATAGAATAGAATAGAATAGAATAGAATATAGAAAAAGACTAGATTAGACTAGACTACATGGGTGGGGTGGGGTGGGATGAAATGGGATGGCTAAGTGACAGTGTACATTCAACAATAGTGATAGATCATTAGCATAGTCATTGTGAAAATACATTCATCATAAAACATTAGATACAACACTTAGTGATGCTCATGGATACTAAATAAGCAATTAACATAAATCACACTAGGATACTAAGTAAACACTATAAATCATAAGATACTAGCCACAAAGTTATAGTCATAAGAAGATAAGGAGATGGGAAATCGGGAAGATGAGAATAATGATAGTAATACTGCCTTTCTAGCTAGTTTGACATTGTTGTGAGAATTAGTTGTTTAGTAGATGGTCCTCAACTTATAACCAGTTGCATGCTGACTGTTCTAAGTGATGGACCCACAAAAAAGGGATTTATAACCCAGATTTGAAATTCTGACATCCAGGCACCATTTCATGCTGTCACCTGATTGCATTTAATTCTCACATGCATATATCCTCTTATGTATCTGTGTATGCATAGATACGCACGGATTTAATTTTTCCGTATCACTTTTGTCAATGCAACTTTATGCATTTATTTACAACTTAGTCCCCAGCTTAAATCCATAACTGAGCCCAACATTTCTGTTGCTAAGTAAATGAGACAACTGTTACTTGAGTTTTGCTCCATTTTACAACTTTTCTTGCCCCAGTTGTTAAGGGAGTCACAGCCGCTGTAAAGGTAGTAACAAAGCCGCTAACTGAATCTGCCTCCCCCACTGATTTTGCTGGTCACAAGGACACAAAAGCAGATCACATGACCCTTGGGACATGGCGGCAGTCATAAGTATGAACCAGTTGCCAAGTATCGGAATGTTGATCACATGATCATGGCGTTGCTCCAAAAGTCATAACTGTGAAAAACAGTCATAAGTCACTTTTCTCAGTACTGTTGTAACTTGGAATGGTCACTAAATGAACAGTTGTAATCTGAGGACCACTGTATTCCTATAGGGCAGGAGAGTCAAACTCAAGGCCCAGGGGCTGGATCTGGCCCACCGGGTGCTTGGATCTGTCCCACAGGGCTGTCCTGGAAACAGTGCAGGACTGGTCCGCGATGCCTCCGCCAGTGAAAACAGAGCTCCGGAGAGCACCAAGCGGCCCTCCCCAGCTCCATTTTCATTGGCAGAGTGTTGCAGGAAGCCGTCACAGCCAAAAACAGAGCTCGGGAGCCTGTTTTCGCTGGCAGAGCACTTGGGCCGCCACAGGCACCCCCGATACAAGTGACGTCAAGCTGGCCACGCCCGCCCTGGCCTCCCCCAAAGTCAAACACAACCCTGATGCATCCCTCAATGAAATCGAGTTTGACACCCCGGATCTAGTTCATTGCGAAGCCCTGTGTCAAGGGGATGGATGCTACAGCCAATGGAATCTTAATGATGAGGTGTTCTCTTCCTACCAGAATGGCTACTGCCACAGCAACGAGACTCACCTCGTGAGCAAGCTCTCAGGTTACGTCAATGTCACCTCTGGGAACACCACTGCTCTGAAGGCCGCCATTTACAAGCACGGACCTGTCTCGGTCAGCATTGATGCCTCCCACCGGACGTTCTCTTTCTATTCTAATGGGGTCTACTACGAGCCCAAATGCAGTAAGTTTCCGAGCCCCTGCCTGCTCCATGGGGTGTCCGTCCTGATCTCCACCATGTCTCTTTCCTTAAGCTTCTGAGCCAATTTTCTTCTGAGTTTTTTTAAATGTACTTCTATTATAGATGATAGCAGGTTTAGCAAGCCAAAAATGACATAATGACATAGTTGACTTAAATACATGGATGGAGCAAAAATAATGCTGTGTGGAAGTACTCATGGCTTACCACATGAATGTGGAACTGGTAAATCAAGATGCATTCTTGAAATTACATTCCAAGAATAGTTCATATTTAGCAGAAACTGGGCCCAAATTCTGCCCTTAGGAGAAATCTACTTGTGTCATATTTCAGCCAGATCCTTCCTTTTTCTACTGCTAAGTTGGCTTCCACTCTGAAGGAGGAAAACCTTCCTTCCTTCCTTCCTCCCTCCCTCCCTCTCTCCCTCCCCCTTTTTCTTTCCTTCCTCCTTTCTTCCCTCCATCCCCCTTTTTCTTTCCTCCTTCTTTCTTCCCTCTCTCCCCCTTTTTCTTTCCTTCCTTCCTTCCAAGATAATTTCAATGTAAAATTTCCCAATGTAAAAAATGCATTCATGATTGTTTATATAAAACTTTTAGAAGCATGTTGGTTTTGGGGGAAGGGGAGAGAGGGTATGTAGACATTTTGGGTGTGTTTGCAAATTTTCGATTGCAGAAAGAATGCTGATGGATGTTATTTGATGCCATTGGTTATAACACTGAGGTTTCCCGAATTCTCAATTGGTTAATTGTAATTCACATCCCTAAAAGATAATACTCTGAATCATGGCACAGCAATGAAGATAGAGAGAAGCAGAGAAATTGCATTGTTGATAACTGCGGTTGTGAAGCCTACAATCGGCATTTTCATAACTGCAGTAATAACCAGGTCCATTTAATCTCCACAAGTTCTGTAAATTCAGGATTTAAGAGTCCCAGCCTGGGTATTTTAGCCTCAATTATGCTGGTGCATTGTTTTGCCTAATCACACATATTAAAAAAAACATCATTTTGTTCTGGGTTGACTTTTCTTATTTCCATCTTTTTTTTTTAGAAAACAAGAGGGGTGAGCTAGATCATGCGGTCCTGGCTGTTGGTTATGGTGTCCTTCAAGGAGAGCTTTACTGGCTCATCAAGAACTCTTGGTCCACCTACTGGGGCAATGATGGTTACATCCTCATGTCCATGAAAGACAACAACTGCGGTGTCACTACTGATGCTGTTTTCCCAATTGTTGCTTAACGGGAACACGACTTGGCCAATTTCAAAGAAAAGGCAAATCCAGACCTTTCTTCCTTCTTTTACTCAAGCAGGGCCACGTTCTTCTCATCTCCTGGACTTCGTCTTAAATCATAGATCTGGAAGAAACTCAAGAGATACATGTCAATGAAATTTTCAGTCCGGAAATTCTCCGTTGCCTGGAAGTTGGGTCATGTCAACTGGACTACTTTCCCTTCTGGTTGTAACGTTTCACTGCTTATCCAAGTAGCTTTTTCAGTCTAAGCAAATTGGTTAGAGGGAATCCTCTAACCAACCAACTAACATAGATGTGCCTCCTCTAGACCAGGGGGTCTCCAACCTTGGGAACTTTAAGACTTGTAGACTTCAACTCCCAGTGTTGGGAGTTGAAGTCCACAGGTCTTAAAGTTACTAAGGTTGGAGACCCCTGCTCTACCCAACTTGCTCAGACTGAAGAAGCTATTTGGAAAAGCAACGGAACCTTTCAAACCCAAAAAGGAAAGAAGTCCAGTTGCTATGCCTCAATTTCCAGTCAAGAGGTAGATATTTTTTGGAACGACTTAGTTGCTACCCTTGATGAGGTTTTTTTGAGAACACAGGCCATTTTACAAGGGATGTTTTGCCTTGAAAAGCTGGGAAGGGGTGCCCCAAATAAATAAAATGGCCACACCCATCTTCCTTGGCAGCACCCAAATAAAATGTAAGCAGGATTTTAGCTCTCCCTCCCCCATAGTTTAGATATCTCCAAATCTTCCTAGAACTTTCTCCCAAAAATATGCAGAAGGAAAATTCATTCTATATTTATAGGCATGAATATACATTCCTCTAGTGATTCCAGATTGTTTCCTTAGCAGAGGTGTAGATAAGTAGTGGTGTAGATAATTGACTTCTTCCAGTCTAGCCTACATCCTTGGATGTTCTTTTGGTCTTCCATTCCAGTAATATCATTAACTAACTAACTAATTGGCTAACAGGTCTATTGTTGAAACCAATTACAGACAGAGAAATGCTGCCATTATTTTTTAGCCTATCAGTTTTTTATGGCATAGCCTAAAGTACCCGAACTGCATTTATTCCTCAAAGCTTTAACTGTGACCTGCAGAATTCTCTCAAAATTGCTGCTAAATTGTAGTTTTTAATAGAAGGGGAGGGAATAAAAATGTGGAAATAAGTTGTTACTGTAATTGAACTAATTTAATATAATTTTCATGACGTGTTTAAATAAAACCAAGTTTATATCCATGTAAACATTTAGTGTGGTTTCTAGCAAACAGCTCTTAAGTGTTACTGTCACTTGGAAGAACACTGCTATTTTAGGTTAAAACACACACACACACACACACACACACAAAACACCAAATTCCCCTTCATCGGCAGTCTTCAGAAACTTGCCGGGAAGAAAGGCACAGGTATCAACCAAATCCTATCATTTGGAGCAGATTCCCCGAAGACACAATTGTTGAAACTTGTTTTTGTTACTTGCAAAGATGTGCCCGACCCATCGAGGCCCCATGGACAACATTCCTGCAGGCCTTCCCCACCTCATGCCGACTGCTTCAGTGCCTCCATCTAGCCACCTCATTCTCTGTCGTCCCCTTCTTCTTTTGCCTCAATGGTTTCCAGCATGAGGCTCTTCTCCAGGGAGTCCACCCTTCTCATTAGGTGGCCAAAGTATTTGAGTTTCCTCTTCAGGATCTGGCTTTCTAACGAGCAGTCAGGGTTGATCTCCTCTAGGACAGACTGATTGGATCACCTTGCAGTCCAAGGGACTCACAGGAGTCTTCTCCAGCACCAGAGTTCAAAGATTTAGTTCATAGTTCAAATAGTTTCATTGTTGAAACTACCTATGTCCATATTCCAGGCCTTTTCTAATGGTGTAGCTGAATAGTAATCAAAGGATGATTAATTTATGATCAAAAGGTCAGGTTCAAAAAAAAAGGTGAGACATGGAAGTTGTGCAAGAAGATTTAATCATCTGTAACTTAAGCCAACCATGAACATGTCACCTTCATAGGAGCTATTGTGTTGTTGTTTTATCACCTTGGACGGATTAAAATATGAACATGAAAATGTACTGCAAAATGGAAACATTCTTGTACGTTTTGCTGTACTTTCAGGGCATGTAAAGCTTGGCATCCAGTTAGTCTGAGGATGTCAGCTCAAAGACCAAGAAAGAAAAGAGACACAAAGTTTCTTCTAAGCAGTTTCCTCACCTGTAGACAGAAATCTTTCCAGACTGAAGCAAACCACTTGCGCTATTAAATATATACTCTGAGAACTCCTGGGAAAGGCCTTCTTGGTTCTCTTTCTCCTGACCAATATTGTGGCCCACCAGTGGCCAGCAAAGCTGGCAGCAGATTCAGAATTCTGCTCATTTACATCCAGCAAAGTCTTTCAAGGGAGGATTTATAGTCACAGACCTTCTCTGGCTTGGAGAGCTGCCAGGCCGATATCTACAAAACCTGGCAAGGAATCTTGGAGAGTCATGAACCAATGAAGCAAACTAATTGTCTCCTGTAAACTACACTCACCTGTGGCCTTACTCCCAAGTCGGCCCCTGATCTTTAGCTCTTCCCTTTGCCTGGCATGCGCACACTGGGAACAGGCTCCAGCTGTTCATCTGTCTCACTGATGTCTGACTCCGAAGGCAGCTGTTAACTGGCATACGGCTCTGGCCCCCTCTCTGCCTCCGACACAGAGCCCTCATCAGAGCCTTCCCCAGACTCTAGGACTGGCCCATGTTCCTCCCCAACCTCCTCACTGTCCGCATCTGCTACCAGCTCTGCAGGCCGGTGGTGGGCCACAGCACTTAAGACATCTGGAAGCGGCTGAATTGTAGGAACTGCAATAGTGTCATCTATTTTGCAACCAAAAAGTCTACCAAGTTGTATTATTCTGGGCATTCTGGCTTCTCAGGGATTCTCATTGGGGTGGGGGATGAGGGCAGTGCTTTTCTTACTAGCTCTAGCATCTGAATCGCTTCGAGGAGGAAACTCCAGAGGTTGGATTGTCATAAACTGCATTGGGAACATTTTGCTTTGGCGTAAGTTGCTTTGGAAACAGCAGATCTCCAAAACTATCCTATATAATAATCTTCAGAGACACTCATTTAAAATAACAAAAGCCTGGTTCACACATCATTTGTTTACACCCTGGCTGCTTTTTTTAACGCAAACACTTCAGGCGCTTTCACAGCAATTTTAAAAATACAGGCTATATAGAACGTAAGTATGAAGTCAAGGCAATTATCCAAATCAGAAATTAAAACAAATATAATTAAGGTGATTTAAAAAAAAATTGGCAAAAGGAACACAGGCTGCCATTTGCCAAAACACCAAATGCCATCCATAGTCTGGGACTCACGCTGAAGGTCCTCTGATGCCTGAGTTCAAATCCCACCAGGCTCAAGGTTGACTCAGCCTTCCATCCTTCCGAGGTCATTAAAATGGGGAGCCAGATTGTTGGGGGCAAGAGGCTGACTCTGTAAACTGCTTAGAGGGGGCTGTAGAGTACTGTGAAGCAGTATATTAGTCTAAGTGTTATTGCTATCTCCAAAAAAGTCCTCCTTTCAACATCACTCCAAATCAGAGGTGGTATTCAGCCAGTTCTGACCAGTGTGTGAGAACCAGTAGCGGAAATTTTGAGTAGTTCAGAGAACCGGTAAATACCACCTCTGACTGGTCACGCCCCCATCTATTCTCTGCCTCCCGAGTCCTAGTTGATCGGGAGGAAATGGGGATTTTACAGTATCCTTCCGCCCACCAAGCCACGCACACAGAACCGGTAGTAAAAAAAATTGAATCTCACCACTGCTACAAATCATGATGGGTGGGTGGGTGGAAGGAAGGATGGAAGGGTTCTCTACTACTGGGGAAACAAAGTCTCCTTAAACATGCTCAGAGGCACAATTATCTTCATTTGAATTGCTAGTCCGGAACCTTAATTTTCGTCTGGATGCTTTCAAAGACAAGTTTATTGGTGCATCCCTTAGGTAGTGATGCTGCCGAACTTGATCCTTAATCTTTTCATCTGGTGTGTTAGATACTTGACAGAAGCTCCCACGGTTTTTTCAAACCAGGGTGGATGGTTCTCTGCTGGAGTTTCTTTCGCTGTCTTTTTCCAACAAAATTTCTGCTCAGTGCACACATTTAGTGGAACTATTCCAAAACGATCACCTTGGTGTGAGATGGGCAGTACATAAATCTAAAAAATAAATGATGAAATGCCACAATTCAACACAGAATGTTGCAGTCGAGGAATTAGAGGGGCTTCAAAGAGCTTCATTATCTGCATTTCTAGTGCAAATTCACCTCTACTAGCCATTCCACATTACTATAGGAGCAGACCATGTCATCCGTCAGTTGCCAAATCACATTCGTTTATGCTTCAATACAACGCAGTGACAGTCTGCCATGAACGATGGGGAAGGTGGGTGGGAGGGGAAATGCTTAGGGGGAAATGAAAGTAATTGCTGCATCTCACCAAGATGCTCCTTCAAGGTCAACTGGCTGGGAGAAGAACGCAGCTGCAGTGCATACCAACCTACACTCAAAACACCTTGCTTGAACTTAATTGGTCAGGAGGCAGCTAAGGGAGGGAAATGTTGAATTTAGGATTTTGGCATGTGATTCTCAGTTCTGGCTATGCCCTCCTGGAGTACACATTTCCATTTAGAGGTTTAAGTTACAGCAGGTCTGACATTGCCAGTGGTTGTCCAGTCAGAAAGCACATCAGAATCAGTTTCCGTTCATGAAGCTAGGTGCAAAATTAAAAATTATCTCAATGTTCATAACTGTGGAGCTATGTAGGTGGGCAGTGAAAAATAATTTTGGTGGGGGATGAGAAATCTAACAGCTGTATATTTTATCCTTAAGAAGCCTTATGACATACCTGAAATTAGAAGAAAAACTGCAAAGAGATTCAACTTTTTAAAAAAAAAATATCAATTTTATTAATTTTCTATGAGATTCAACTTTTAAATGACTGCCCCAGTCTTTAAAGCCACCTTCACTGATATGAGTTGTGATAACAATAGGTGAATTCACACATATTTCAGAACACAAACTAAAATCATGGAACAGGGAATAACAGAATAACAGAGTTGGAAGGGACCTTGGAGGAGCCCTATAGGAGCCCTATACCGCTCCAGACAAATGGCTGTCCAGGCTCTTCTTAAAATTGTCCAGTGTTGGAGCACCCACAACTTCTGGAGGGAAATCATTCCACTGATTTAATTGTTGGAAGTGGAGCCTAGAATTGGCTTGGGAGAAAACATGGAATATTGAGAGATAAATTGTGAAAGTTGGAAAGCTGAGAAAGTGACTTGAGCCTGAATTTTACATTATCTGCATAATCGTCAAGCCACGGTCTACTTTCTTGTTTAGCTACCAGTGATGACAAATGTTGTGAGCTTAACGTGTCAAAAATTCAGAAGATGACTAACTTGACTCTGCCACTGTGTCTCTCACACACACATATTTATTTTTATTTTTTATTAAGTTGATACGCTGACCATCTCACTGTCTGAGGAGACTTTGGGTTCTTTACAATAAAATAAAAAATAGATAATTTTTTTTTGGGTCTTTTCATCCCGAAAAGAAGAGCTCTATCTCCTTTCTCCAAACTAGGCCACCCTGAACAATGGCAGTTGGCAGTAGAGTCAAGTCTGACCTTCAGATAGAGGCCTGGGTTTCAATTTTAGCCCTGGCGCCACTGCGGCCCACTCAAAATGGCTGCCACCATTCTGGAGGCCGCTTAAGAGCACATCCCATTCTTGTGTGGTCTTCACAGCCCCTGAAAATCCCATGAGAACAGGGCAAACATTGGTGAATAGTTGTTGTCAGAGGTCGGTGAAAGTTGGCATGTCATCCAAAATTTTCTGACGTGCCACCTTTAACATACATGTCATAGGTTCATCATCACTGATCTGGACTGTTTAAGGCCCTGAACTTTGAAGAATAATAAAAACGACCTCATTTGCATGCAAGAATTGCCTCTTTCTTCTGCTTCTTCAAGGGAAGCTGGATTTGAAGCCCGAGAAGGACCCATAAAGCCATGGAAATGTCCGTGTGGGTGGTGGCTGCACTTTTATGCTCAGCATGTTGCATGTTCCCAGTGTCAGTTTCCAGACACACCAAAGCTTCAGTTCTAGGAATCGGCTGCAAAATGTCCCCCTTGCCACTCTTGGGTGTGTCTCCTGCAACCCTTCCAGAAACAGCGGCTAATCATAATTTTAATATGACCAATTTTTTTTTTAATGTGGCAGAGATTATTACATGGCGCAGGGTGTGCTTACATTAACTGTTTTATTAATACAGCTGTCATTACCGTGTAGTTGTAACTGAAATCTAATTAAGGTTTTTCCCTACAACCCAAGCCAGATCCTAACTCTGCTACCTTAATTGAAGGATCTGGAATGCCACTGAGAGGGTGGCCCTTGGGCTGGAAAACAAGGAAGACGTTTTTGTTCCTACGCACTGTAGATGACAATGAGAACTTCCAGGGAAGTTCTGAGTCCCATCCATGGGAGATTGCCATCCTCAAAGACCACAAAGCCATGTTCTCGCTTCACCTGCCCCGCTCTTCTTTGAATGTATCACTGCATCTCGGATCAACATCATCTGCATTGGTGTTCAGGAAAACCATCACAAACTTTGGGAGTGGTGATGCAGCAAACCCCATCCTATCTTACGTGATTATTATTTTTTTGCTCTTTTATTGCTGTGTCAATGGTTAGGAAGTTGAGATTTGGAATTTGACCTTTTGAAAAAAAATTAATTATTTCTGACTTACTAAGTTTGTATGCTAACTAGGGTATACAAAACCTTTGCCAGACCAATTCTCGAATACAGCTCGTCTGCCTGGAATCCACACTGTCTATCGGACATTGATACAATTGAGTGACTCCAGAAGTACTTAAAGAGAAGAGTCCTCCACTCCTCTACTCACAATAGAATTCCCTATGCCACCAGGCTCAAAATTCTGGGCTTGGACAATCTGGAACTGCACCACTTGCGGTATGAACTAAGCACAGTACCCAAAATTGTCTGTTACAATGTCTTACCTGTCAACGACTACTTCAGCTTCAACCACAATAATACATGGGCAAGCTATTGATACAAACTCAAAGTAAACCATTCCAAACTCGATTGCGGAAAATATGACTTCAGCAACAGAGCGGTCAACGCCTGGAATGCTCTACCAGACTCCATTGTTACCTCTTCTAACCTTCTAACCTTCAACCTTAAACTGTCTAGTGTGGACCTCACCCTATTCCTAAGAGGTCTGTAAAGGGGGTGTGCAGAAACGCACCAGTGTACCTACAGTCCCTGTCCTACTGTCCCCATTTATCTGTATTTACTTTCTTTGTTCATGTTTATGCTCATACCTATACTTGTTATCTTGTTCAGGTTTGACAAACTAATAAATACAATAAATGCAATATAATACTTATGTATTATCTGGAAGCCACTCAGGAATTGAGCAGCATGGGCCATTGATGGATGGATGGATGGATGGATGGATGGATGGATGGATGGATGGATGGAAGGAAGGAAGGAAGGAAGGAAGGAAGGAAGGAAGGAAGGAAGGAAAATTGGTTCAGAAAAGCTCAACTGCAAAGTGGTTCCAATGGCGTTTTTTCCAAAGTCAATTGGACTTTCTTGCTTTTCCTTGAAGACATTTCACTTCTGATCCAAGAAGCTTCTTCAATTTCATTCTTCTTGGATGAGAAGTGAAAGATTGTCAAGGAAAAACATAGAAAGCCCAGTTGCCTCTGGAAAAAGCACCATTGGCACAAGATGTTTTACAGCTGGCATTTTCCACTGGCAAGGTTGGCAACAATGTTTAAAGATAAATCAACAAAATGTTGGAAATGCCACCAGACACTGGGGTCATATTATCATGTGTGGTGGACATGCGTAAAAGCAAAAAAATAATAATATGGATATGTACATAGTTGGAGGAGATGATACAACAGCATATTGATCTGAAACCTGAATTATTTTTGTTGGTGATTTTACCAGAAATTTACAGTAAAGAAAATGTACTTGATAATTCACATAATAACTGCAGCTAGGATTGTATTTGCACAAAGTTGGAAAAATGAAGATTTCTCTATGGATGAGAATGTGTTTAGAAAATATTAGAATGTGCAGAAATGAATAAGTTAACACTTGAAATTAAAGAGAAGGAACAATCTGCTTATTATAACATATGGCAATTATTTTATCAATGGTTAGAGAATAAATATGAAAAGTGGAAAAGAACAGGAGTGAAATAGAGAAATGATTTAACAAAGTTAAATAAGCTAAGAGGTTTGTTATAGTATTAGGTATGGTATATATTAGTATTAAGTTAAGAATAGATAAAATAATAAATATGGCTGTAAATTGTAATTGTTCTTGTATAAAATATTTGCACAAAGTATATCTACCCAGACAACACACTGTTTAATGGAAGATGATGTTTGAATTAAAATTAAAATTAAAAGAAAAAGAAAAAGCACTGTTGGGATAACCATGATCTGGATGACTGGGAATCTCTATAGACAGAGCTGCAAGATTGTAATTCTTCTTTTTTTTATCTCAAAGTTGAATTGCTGCACATATGAGTCACCTTTGCCAGGAGGAAAAGGTATCAGTATATCAGTAAATCAATGTTGGGAAGAAGGAAGTTTTCCTAAAAAATGCAACGCATGGTGCTTCCCTCCCACAAAACAAGTCCTTGATTTGTTTTTGGGGTTGATGGAGAAGATAGTGGAGCTTCAGTCTATAATCACCTTCGTTTTTGGGAGGACCCAACATTTGGTTTCCTCCTGAACAAATCGGTCTCACCACTGAAATTGTTCTTCCCCAGCCTCCAGATATTGTATGGCAGCTCCCATCATTCTTAACTTGCTTACTCAACTGTCTTCATCATTTCCATACAAAAAGACCAACATTTGTTGAAGTTGAAGAACGGTTGCAGGAACTGGGCATGGCTAGTCTAGTGAAATGAAGGACCAGGGGAGACAGGATAGCAGCCTTCCAATATTTGAGGGGCTTTCACAGAGAGGAAGGGGTCAAGCTATTTTCCAAAGCACCTGAACGCCAGCAAGGAATAATGGATGGAAACTGACCAAGGAGAGATTCAACCTAGGCATAAGGAGGAACTTTCTGACAGTGAGAGCAATCAAGCAATGGAACAGAAGTTGCCTTCGGAAGTTGTGGGAGCTTCATCACTGGAGACTTTCAAGAAGAGATTGGAAGGCCATTTGTCAGAAATGGTGTAGGGTCTCCTGCTTGAGTGGGGGGTTGGACTAGATGACCTAAAATGTCCCTTCCAACTCTGTTAATCTGTTTAAAGTTTCCCCTACAGGTAGTCCTTTACTTACAACAGTTCATTTTTGACCGTTCAAAGTTCCAATGGTACTGAAGAAAGTGACTTATGACCATTTTTCACACTTACAACCATTGCAGCATCCTTAAGGTCACATGATCAAAAATCCAGATGCTTGGCAACTGGTTCATATTTATGACGGTTGTAGTGTCGGGGGTCATGTGATCACCTTTTGTGACCTTCTGACAAGCAAAGTCCGTGGGGAAGCCAGATTCACTTAACAACCATGTGACTAACTTTAACAAGTGCAGTGATTCACTTAACAACTGTGACAAGAAAGATCGTAAAATGGGGCAAAACTCACTTAGCAAATGTTTCTCTTAGCAACATAAATTTTGGGCTTAGTGGTAGCCGTAACTGGAGGATTTTCTGTAGTCTTGATAGATATATTTTGCTTGGGGTAATCTCTCTGCACTTGTTCCATTTATTCATAGTAATTGGCTTTTGTGCATTATTTTAAGCCTTTATTTATCTAATCATAGATTATTGCATTTTCTAGATTCACTTCTACATTAACCCTCACAGTGCTGCGTTTACACATGGTATGAAGCCAAAACCAACTAGGCTATGTCATTGCTTAATGCGAGTTTCAATCAAATGTTTCTTTTAGCAGATCTAGAAACCGGACCAAATAACAGAACAGAATAACTGAATTAGAAGGGACCTTTGAGGTCTTCTAGTCCAACCCTTATACCAGTGATGACTAACGTTTTTCTGGCCAAAAGGGCATGTGTGTTGCACAACAGAGCGCATGTGCGTGCCCACACCAAAATGCAATATCCTTCCCCCACAGGTGTGCACACAATCCACCTCCCCCCCCCCCCATGTGCATGTGCTCAGGCCTCACTGATGCCTCCGGACTTCCAATAGGCCCCTTGGGCCATTTTTCACCCTCCCCAGGCTTCAGGAGACTTTTCTGAAGACTGGAGAGGGCGAAAACTGCCTCCCCCCACCCTCCGGAAGGCTGAAAATCAGCTGCGCATGCGCGCTGGAGATGACATAGGACAATGCCTCGCATGCCCTCAGTTCTCCATCATGGCCATATACCATTTCAGACAAATAATTGTCCAGTCTCTTCTTAAAACGAAGAGCATCCACATCTTTTTGAGGCCAATTGTTCTGTTGATTAATTGTTCTAAGTGTCAGGAAATTTCTTCCTAATTCTATGTTGGTTCTTTTCTTGATTAGTTCCGAAGACATCCTTCGTTTAACCAGATGCTATTACAGTCAGGCTTATCCCTGGATATTATTCTTAAATCTGGACTTAGCAGATTCGTTCCAACATTTCAGGTTCCATGAAATCTGTTGATCCATGAGATCAAAAGAAACTGAAAGGAATGGAACCTAAAGTGCAGAGCCTCAGCTTGGGCATTATTTGGACCATTCAGATTCACATCCTGAATCAAGTGTTGTTTCTCTAACGTTTTACACTGAGTTATCAAAAACGTATCACATACATACACCTTGCCCAATCAGGTCTTCTCCAGGTGTGATACACAAAAACACTCTTTTTTTCCCCAGTCAACATCAGTGGTGAGCTACAAGGTTTAAGGCATGTGGAAGCACCTAGTTGGAGGTGGCAATAGCAGGTAAGACTGCTGATAACCTACTCATTCCAGAGAGTAGGCCAATATTTGAAGTCAGCCTTAATGAGAATGAAACCCATTAGAAATTTTTGATGATTCCTTATGCTTCATTAATCTCACCCTTAGCCCAGGTAACCTAATGTATTTAATGATGGGAGGAGAAGAGAAAAGAAAAGGGAGTGCTGTAAAAAGACACAAGACTTCTCCCTTACTCTCTGAAACCATACCAACTACTCCCTGAGGATAATTCTACCTGTACCGATAATGTTATAATGCTATTAAAAGAGCACTTTCATGGGATGGATGGATGGATGGATGGATGGATGGATGGATAAATAGATGGATGGATGGATGGATGGATGGATGGATGGAAAGACGGATAGACGGATAGACAGAAAGATGGATAGACTGATAGATGGATAGACGGATAGACGGGTAGACGGGTAGACGGAAGGATGGGTGGATGGATGGATGGATAGATGGATAGATGGATAGATGGATAGATGGATAGATGGATAGATGGATAGATGGATAGATGGATAGATGGATAGATGGACAGATGGACAGACGGACAGACGGCTAGACGGCTAGATGGCTAGACTGAAAGACGGACCGACGGACAGACAGATGGATAGACGGGTAGATGGGTAGATGGGTAGACGGAAAGACAGAAAGACGGATAGCCGGATGGACGGATGGACAGATGGACAGATGGGCGGATGGGCGGATGGCTAGATGGATGGATGGATGGATGGATGGATGGATGGATGGATGGATGGATGGATAGATGGATAGATGGATAGATGGATAGATGGATAGATGGATAGATGGATAGATGGATAGATGGATAGATGGATGGATCCATGGATTTATTTATTTATTTATTTATTTAATTTTGCATTTCTAAACTACCCATCTCCTCAAGGAATGACAGTGGGGCAGTGTACAGGGCAACATAGGCAATATATAAAATTAAAATACTCAAATTAATTCAAGGTTAATTTTTTTTAAAAATTATAAAATTCTAAGAAATTTCAAAGAGACAAAAAGAGAAGAAGGCTGTTTAACCCTTTTCAAATTGGTTGGTAAAAGCAGGCAGAGGTCTGTCCTTGGCATCAACCCACCCCACGATTCCATATCTTTTGTGACTCTCACACAAGGCCGCCATGGAGCCATGCCAGGTTTTGTCCCTCTTTTTGGAAGGCCAGGAGAGTAGGGGTCCACTTCACCTCTGGGGGAAGGACATTTGAGACTCTAGAAGGAGTGCAAAGAAGAACAACAAAGGTGATTAGGAGATAGTGGGCTAAGAGTCATGGTGGTGCAGTGGTTAGAATGCAGTATTGCAGGCTAATTCTGCTGACTGCCAGCAATTCGACTCAGCCTTCCATCCTTCCAAACTCAGTAAAATGAGGACCCAAATTGTTTGGGGTAAATATGCTGATTCTGTAAACCACTTAGAGAGGGCTGTAAAGCACTGTGAAGCGATATATAAGTTTAAGTGCTATGGCTATTGCTAAAACATACTGCAGAAATTGGGCATATCTAGTTTAATGAAAAGAAGGGCTGGGGGTGACATAATAGCAGTGTCCAATATCTGAAGGGCTGCCACAAAGAAGAAGTGTCAACCTTCTCCAAAAGATCTGAGGGCAGGACAAGAAGCAATGAATGGAAAGTAATCAAGGAGAGACCCCCAACTTTAGAACTAAGCAGGAATTTCCCGACAGTCAGAACAATTGAGGTGGAGTGACTTGCTTCCAAAAATTGTGAGGGCTCCAAAACTGGAGGTCTTTAAGAGGAGATTGGATAACCATTTGTCTGAAATGGCATAGAATTTCCTGCTTGAGCAGTGAGTTGGATTAGAAGAACTCCAAGGTCCTTTCCAATTCTGTTATTCTATGATTTCACAGAGCGAGGTCAACAGTGGAGAAGGCTCTCTACCAACACCCAGCCAGTCAGAATTCTTTGACTGCAACATATCTCTGTGCAAATGATACCATGGAAAGCAGTGGTGGGTTTCAAAAATTGTTTGAACCTACTCTGTGGGTGTGGCCTCCTTTGTGGGAGTGGCTTGCCACCCATGTGACCGGATGGGAGTGGCTTGCCGCCCATGTGACCGGATATGAAGATGCCGACGACACTTGTCAGAACCACCTTAAATTACCTCACACATAGCACTGGCATGCATAAGAATATGATGTAAACTTGTTTTTTAAAAGGCAACTTTGGTTTGCGTTAAAACATCTTCAACACTCTCAATGTTCTGATTGCACCACAAACGCAGTAGTCATCCTTACCTTTCACAGAGGCCCTGAGTTTTATAAATATGAGCATGATAGTGTAGAATAATCATATCCAAGGACCAGTGGTGGGTTTCAAAAAAATTTGGGAACCTCTTCTGTAGGTGTGGCCTGCTTTCCGGGTCCACTGGTGGAACCTCTTCTAACCGATTCAGTAGATTTGATGAACCGGTTCTACCGAACAGGTGCAAACTGGTAGGAACCCATCTCTGGTGGAAAGATGAGGAAAGCAGGAAACCCAAAAGGCCACAGAGCAATTTGGGCAAAATCAAAACTGTAAACATAGTTGCGATGTAGAGATTTTTTTTTTCCCCCTTAGCGGTGAGATCTATTGAGTCGAATGCTTTTTAGCTGCTCTCTGCAGCTCTGCCTTTCAGGGCCAAGCAATATGTAAACATTAGGTGGTAATGATATTTCCTTACCGGCTGTTTTCATTTCTCACTAGCGGCTATTAATAGTACGAAGGCTGGATGAGATACCCTACTTTTCTGCTCTGTTTATTGCCTTATCCTAGAATGGGATAATTGCCAGCATTGATCATTGTATAAACTTTCTCCTTGGTTGATATAAGGATGTAGCTAAGTTTGCTCCAGGATCAGAATTCTTGATTAGCAGCTATCTATTTTCAGCAGATACCTTATTAATCCACAACCAGCACACAAACCACAACTACACAACCATCACAGCATTTTTTTATTTTTGTTTTCTATTAGGAACATCCAATAGGCTGCTATTCATTGAAATTAAAGACATGTTTGTGATGGGAACTGCCAAAGAGAAGAACATACAAGTATTTAACTGGACTGCAATCTATAGGCGCAGCTGGTCTGTTTTTTCCCCGTCTATGTTGGATGATGGGTGGATAGCAAGGTTTGTTTCGAGAAAGGCGAATGGTCTGCTATCGCCACCTCGTGGCCAAGCTGTTGCAAAACCCCATTGCAGCTCAGCAAGGAATTAAACCCCTACAGCTGTATGGAATCCTTCTTTTTGTAAAATGAAATTGCTGTCCCCCCACAAAACAAAAGCAGAACCAGGTGATGTAGATTTGACTAAAAAGATCTATGGACTGCTTCCGAAGTAGGAAACCTGGAGGAAATTAAAAGTTTTATGCTAAACAGTTTTTTTTTTTTAATTTTAAGCTTTTAATTTTAAATCAGTCATGGCAATGTAGCTTATTTTCCCCATCCCAAGCCTGGGAACTATAAGTGGTTGTGGGGTGCTGACCTTTATCTACAAGAGTGTCCTAATGAATGACTTCAAGAGGAACTTATGTTAAAAAAAAATCTCACCAGGCTCAAGGTTGACTCATCCTTCCAAGGTGGGTAAAATGAAGACCCAAATTGTTGGTGGGGGGGAATATGCTGACTCTATAAACTGCTTAGAGAGGGCTGGAAAGCACTATAAAGCAGTATATAAGTCTAAGTGCTATTGCTATTAATGTTCCTACACCAAATTAGCTCTCTCTAACCCCCATTTCAATGAGCATCCAAGAAGCTATCTCTGCCCATCTTTAGGCTGTATAAAGTCTATGAGAAAACTAAGAAGGTATATCATAAAGTATAAAATCTAGAGGCATAGAGGACACAGAAATCTTCTAACCCAACTTCCTACTGCCTTTTGTTGCCAAGTTGCTAGAGTCAAGAACTCAGGAATGTCTTGGAAAGCACTCTGAATATTGTAGTCCCTATTTGCCCATTTAAAAGGAGCTCTTAGCCTTTTCTCAGCCTGAGAAGCAGTCTTATTCTTTGTAGACTATACAGGTGAAACTTGAAAAATTAGAATATCGTGCAAAAGTTTATTTATTTCAGTAATGAAACCTGAAAGGTGAAACTAATATATGAGATAGACTCATTACGTGCAAAGCAAGATAGTTCAAGCCGTGGTTTGTCATAATTGTAAGGATTATGGCTTACAGCTCATGAAAACCCCAAATCCTCAAACTCAGAAAATTAGAATATTTTAAATATAAAATTAGAAAAGGTGCAATATTCTAGGCTCAAAGTGTCCCACTCTAATCAGCTAATTAAGCCATAACACCTGCAAAGGGTTCCTGAACCTTTAAATGGTCTCTCAGTCTGGTTCAGTAGGAATCACAATCATGGGAAAGACTGCTGACCTGACAGTTGTGCAGAAAACCATCATTGATAGCGTCCATACGGAGGGAAAGCCTCAAAAGGTAATTGCAAAAGAAGTTGGATGTTCCTAAAGTGCTGTATCAAAGCACATTAATAGAAAGTTATGTGGAAGGGAAAAGTGTGGAAGAAAAAGGTGCACAAGCAGCAGGGATGACTGCAGCCTGGAGAGGAATGTCAGGAAAAGGCCATTCAAAAGTGTTGGGGACTTTCACAAGGAGTGGACTGAGGCTGAAGTCAGTGCATTCAGAGCCACCACACACAGACGGATCTTGGATATGGGCTTCAAATGTCGTATTCCTCTTGTCAAGCCACTCCTGAACAACAAACAATGTCAGAAGTGCCTTACCTGGGCTAAAGAAAAACAGATCTGGTCTGTTGCTCAGTGGCCCAAAGTCCCCTTTTCTGATGAGAGCAACTTTTGCATCTCATTTGGAAACCAAGGACCCAGAGTATGGAGGAAGAATGGAGAGGCAAGATGCTTGAAGTCCAGTGTGAAGTTTCCACAGTCTGTGTTGATTTGGGGAGCCATGTCATCTGCTGGTGTTGGTTCACTGTCCAGGGTCAACACAGCCGTCTACCAGGACATTTTGGAGCTTGCTTCTGCAGATGAGCTTTATGGGGATGCTGACTTCATTTTCCAGCAGGACTTGGCACCTGCCCACACTGCCCAAAGCACCAAAACCTGGTTCAATGACCGTGGGATTACTGTGCTTGATTGGCCAGCAAACTCACCTGACCTGAACCCCATAGAGAACCTATGGGGCATTGCCAAGAGAAAGATGAGAGACATGAGACCGAACAATGCAGAAGAGCTGAAGGCCGCTATTGAAGCATCCTGGTCTTCCATAACACCTCAGCAGTGCCACAGGCTGATAGCTTCCATGCCACGCCACCTTGAGGCAGTAATTGCTGCAAAAGGGGGCCCAAACCAAGTACTAAGTACATATGCATGCTTATACTTTTCAGACGTCCGATGATGTTCTATGTACAATCCTTGTTTTATTGATTGCATGTAATATTCTAATTTTCTGAGATTGTGGATTTGGGGTTTTCATGAGCTGTAAGCCATAATCATCACAATTATGACAAACCATGGCTTGAACTATCTTGCTTTGCACGTAATGAATCTATCTCATATATTAGTTTCACCTTTTAAGTTGCATTACTGAAATAAATGAACTTTTGCCCGATAGTCTAATTTTTCGAGTTTCACCTGTACAAACTTCACAGTACTGCAGCTATGATGTTTGAGGCTTGAAGATGGAGGTGGGGAATGGGGAAACCGAAAGCTTGCCGAAAGTTTTTTCATTGTCACATAAATTGTCATGGGGTAGTCTGATGACTCATTGCCTCCAGGATTATAATAGATGCCATAAGCAGAAAATACAGATTATCTGGGGGAGGCATTGGTGCTCACAGCCATAGGTCCATTCGTGATCATCTCAAAGCAGGGATATCACCATATGGCACATTAATGTATCTCAACACATTACCTAGGGAATCAGATTCATTGTAACAGATTCTGGGTGAGATGTGGGAAGGGAGTATTTATAAACGGTTGCAGATGACTTCCCAAGCACGCAGATGCTGGAGTAAAAATAAACTCAAGAGACACAATGCAACAAAAGTAAATGTGCTTAAATCGTCTCTATCTTCTTCTTTCCAAAGCTGTTTTGAGGGACAGAAGAGATCAAAGGATCTGCTCTCCAATCTGGCTGCCCTCCCAATGTTTGATGAGGCTATTGTGGAGAAATCTGGGATTTCAAGTTTTAGAAGATAAGAACGTTGGGAAAAGAAAGGTTAGACAAGTAGTCCTTCAGTTACGACTGTAATAGAGCCTGCCCATTGTGGTCGTAAGTCATAATAGATGTATTTTATTATCTTTGTTCGCAGCAGGCATTAAGCGAACACAGTGATTAAGTGAACACCACAGTCGTTCCCTATGAACCGATTTTGCCAAAACCCAGAAGTAAATGCCAGGTTTTGGCAAAACATGGGATGTGATTGTAGGAAGCAGCCATAGATGCAGATTGGTTGGCAAGATCATGAAGTGTGGTCATGGGATTGTGGGAATGGGCAATGATTGGAGCTTCAAATCCAGATTGTAAGTATCACCCAAGTAGGTTTGTCATAACCAAGTGACCAGTCATAAGTCAAGGACTTCCTATATAGATTGAAGCAGGGCTATTCAAAAGCAGTTGCTATTTAGTTGGATAAGATTCTATCTATCTATTATCTGTCTGCCTGTCCGTCTGTCCATCCATCCATATCTACCTCTAGCTCTCCTTTTCCCTCTCTCTCTCCCTCTCCATCCATCCATCCATCCATCCATCCATATCTACCTGTCTGTATCTATTTATCTATCTGTCTGTCTGTCTGTCTATCTATCTATCTACTTATCTACCTAACTGTAGCATCTGTAGCATCTATCTATCCATCCATCCAACCATCCATCAATCAATCCATCCATCCTACCTGTCTCTATCTATCTATCTATCTATCTATCTATCTATCTATCTATCTATCTATCTATCTATCTATCTATCTACCTATCTATCTACATACCTACCTACCTACCTACCTACCTATATATGCATCCATCCATCCATCTCTGTCTATCTACAGTATCTGTCTTGTCTGTCTGTCCGTCCATCCATCCATCCATCCATCCATCCATATCTACCTGTATCTATCTATCTATCTATCTATCTATCTATCTATCTATCTATCCATCCATCCATCCATCCATCCATATCTACCTGTATCTATCTATCTATCTATCTATCTATCTATCTATCTATCTATCTATCTATCTATCTATCTATCCATCCATCCATCCATCCATCCATCCATCCATCCATATCTACCTGTATCTATCTATCTATCTATCTATCTATCTATCTATCTATCTATCTATCTATCATCTATCATCTATCTATCTATCTATCTATCTATCTATCTATCTATCTATGCATCCATCCATCCATCCCTGTCTATCTAAAGTATCTATCTATCTATCTATCCATCCATCCATCCATCCATCCATCCATCCATCCATCCATATCTATCTGTATCATATATTATCCATCCAACCATCCATCAATCTATCCATCTATATCTATATCTATGTCTATGTCTATGTCTATGTCTATGTCTATGTCTATGTCTATACCTAAACCTATACCTATACCTATACTTATACCTATCTATCTATTTATATCAAATTTAGGCACTGCCCATCTCACTAAGTTGCTATCAGGATTTGCTGATAAACATACTAGATTATTAAACTTAGTAATTGATAGACTTTTAAAAATAGAGGATGAAAGGAAGTTATATATCTCCTATTGGAACCAATGAAAGATTACTCAGGCTAATCCAGTGTCAAAATCTATTTCTTGCTGTGTGGAGGTTTTTCTTTCTTTTCTTTTCTTTTCTTTTCTTTTCTTTTTCTTTTTCTTTTTTTTTTTTTTTGAGCTGATAAAGTTTTGAATGAAGATCCAGAATGTTGCACAAGGACTTCTTTTACTTGGAAATGTTTGTTCCTACATACTGCCCTTCAGCAGGTCAGTTGACAAGAACACGCTGAAATATACTAATTTGCAAAAATAACTCTGTTGGCACAACACACTGAGCCATCAGTCTGCCGGTTCAATTTTAGCCTTGTGGAATGCATAAACCTAGCCTGTGTGGTTAGTTTATGGTTAGCACAAAATCCAGCCACTGGGACTGGTAAACCGTTGCTTATGAAATAATTTGATTGGTGAACTCAACTCTTGTGGGTGATTCAACAGAAATAAATTATGGCTAATTCATTAAACCATTATTAGTACAAGCTGAAAGGATGAGTGCAGTCAACCTACAGCTGTGTTTAGACGTGAACCATCTAGCAGAATCATGGTTAATAATGGTTATTCAATAATGGAAATATATTGTGCAAAGAAAGTTAATAATATAGAATAGAACAACAGAGTTGGAAGGGACCTTGGAGGTGTTCTAGTCCAAAGCCTACACCACTTCAGAAAAATGGTTATCCAATCTCTTCTTAAAAACTTCCAGTGTTGGAGAATTCACCACCTCTGAAGGCAAGTTGTTCCACTGATTAATTGTTCTTACTGACAACAAATTTCTCCTTAGTTCTAAGTCAGCTGGGGTTCTGGTGATGCATGAGAAAATTTTGGTGGTCCGCAGAAAACTTATTTGCATTTTTATATTGCACTAAATACTATTTATCTTTTTTAAAAAATTCATATTAGTGGTCCATGGGATTTAAAATTATAAATTTAGTGGTTCCTGAGATCCAAAAGATTGGTGACCCCTGTTCTAAGTTGCTTCGCTCCTTGATTAATTTCCACCCATTGTTTCTTGCCCTGCCCTCAGGTGCTTTGGAGAATAGCTTGACTCCCTCTTCTTTGTGGCAACCCCTGAGATATAGGAAGACTGCTATCATGTCACCCCTACTCCTTCTTATATACCGTACTTCCTAGATATAGATATTTATATTTCAAAGCAAGAAAGACTACTTTTATTTCAGGGCTCTCCAAACTTAGCAACTTTAAGACTTATGGGCTTCAATGGCCAGAATTCAGCCAGCATGCCTTTTGAATTGATCAAATCTTCCAAAGATGCAGCCAGAAGATAGACAGACGTGATCTAGCATGTCAAGTCAGGAGAAGCGGCAGTTCCTATGCATTAATCAAACACCACCACATCTATCAAAGCTACCCAGATCTCTAGAATAAAACTGAGTTTGGCATGACCACATTAGCCATGTCAAAACAAAATCAGTATGTTGTACAAACGCAGCTGCTAAATGTGTAAGTGACTTTAAGAGTGCTGTGTGAACACAAACTCTTTCTTTAGGGAGGAAAGCTATCTTGCTGAGAACAGGATGAATATTGTCCTCCTGAGTAAACAAAATTCACCTTTCTGGAGAATCTCCATTTTGTTGGTGAGAGGAGGGGAGGGGAGGGGAGAGGAGAGGAGTTTGGTCTGATCTAGCAATAGCAGTTAGACTTATATACCGCTTCATAGGGCTTTCAGCCCTCTCTAAGCGGTTTACAGAGTCAGCATATCGCCCCCACAGTCTGGGTCCTCATTTCACCCACCTCGGAAGGATGGAAGGCTGAGTCAACCTTGAGCCGGTGAGATTAGAACCGCTGAACTGCAGATAACAGTCAGCTGAAGTGGCCTGCAGGACTGCACCCTAACCACTGCGCCACCTGATCTGGTCCATTATCTACCGATTATTGGTCTCAGGCCAGTGGTGGGATTCAGCCAGTTCGCACCACTTGGGGAGAACCGGTTGTTAAGTTTCCGAACAGTTTGGTGAACTGGTTGTTGGAAGAAATCATTAGGGCAGAGAACTGGTTGTTAAATTATTTGAATCCCACCACTGTCTCAGGCACTAATTTAGGACTTCTACTGACCCAGCTGAACTTAATAGAAATGAAGAGTAGGAGATGGAGCACCTCACCAAATTTTTCAATAATTTCACACATGCAAGATTGTATGGATTAACAAGGTAGAAATAAACCTCTGGACCAATAGGGTATTTTATCACCCTATTTAGAAACTGGCCTTCCGGTTCTGAAATACGGCATCTCTGATTCCCAGAAGTTTTATTGAGGCAATAAATCTCTGCTCTCCAGATCTTTAATCCCATTTTCGGGAACTTGTTTACAGCAGAAAGGTGCTGGGCGTGACACAGCAAGTTGATTTCAGCAAGTCACCCAAAAATGCAGAAAACCACTCTGTTGCAGAACCCTGATATCAAAGTGAGGTAAAGGATTCTGCCCCTTTCAAGGTTTGCCCTGACCTCCTTTTTCCAAGAGCTGAGAGAGCATGACTGGCCCAAGGTCAACCAACTGGGTTGATGCCCAAGGCAAGACCAGAAGCCACCATCTCTGAGTTTCTAGCCTGGGTGTCTTAACCACTACAACCGACTGGCTTCCTATATGAGGAAGCCAGTCGATTTAACCACTGAGCCGAGGTGGCGCAGTGGTTAAATGCAGCACTGCAGGCTACTTCAGCTGACTGCAGTTCTGCAGTTCGGCTGTTCAAATCTCACCGGCTCAGGGTTGACTCAGCCCTCCATCCTTCCGAGGTGGGTAAAATGAGGACCCGGATTGTTGTTGGGGGCAATATGCTGACTCTGTAAACCGCTTAGAGAGAGCTGAAAGCCCTATGAAGCGGTATATAAGTCTAACTGCTAACTGCTATTGCTATTGCTATATCCAATTCTTGGTAGAGCCAGTGACAAAACAGCTCAGGGAAAAAATGTTCCAGAAAACTCATCGGGAATGGGCATAATATGTAAACCGGACAAATATGAATCCATTGCCCCCCCGTTTGCAGTTGTTAATATATTAGACCAGAGATGGGTATTTACCAAATACAACCAATTTCGTTGTATTTAAGTACAATGACAATAAAAATTATACTTATACCGGTTTGTGTGAACTGGTAGTAGAATGTTGGTCTGGGTCACAGAACCAGCAGCAACCCAGGCTGGCCATGCCTCCGAATGGTTCCCCAGTCACTGTGGCATGTTGTTTTTGGGCATTTTTAAATGTTCTGCACATGCGCAGACCTATTTATAGGCAACTGCGCACACGCATGGAGCTGGCAAGAATGCCAGCAGGAATCCACCCCTGTATTAGACATTTGCCAATTTAAAACTAAATGATAGGAGTGTTCCGATATCTCAGGGGTTGCCACAAAGAAGAGGGAGTCAAGTTATTCTCCAAAGCACCTGAGGGCAGGACAAGAAGCAATGGGTGGAAACTAATCAAGGAAAGAAGCAACTTAGAACTAAGGAAAAAATTCCTGACAGTTAGAACAATTAATCAGTGGAACAAGTTGCCTCCAGAAGTTGTAAATGATCCAACACTTGACGTTTTTAAGAAGATGTTGGATATTCATTTGTCTGAAGTGATGTGGGGTTTCCTGCCTAAGCAGGGGGTTGGACTAGAAGACCTCCAAGGTCCCTTCCAACTCTTGTTATTCTATTCTAAATACATCTATTCTAATTCCTGACTTCAGGAATAGGGGAAACGGCTCTCTTTCCTCTCTGTTTCTATTGTGCCAAGTTATAATCGGAATTGATTCAGTGATGATTTTGGGGAAACTTATTTGACAGTGAAATTGGTCTCCTGTCGTTTTACGTTTTAATGAAGTCACCGTAAAGACCTTACCCATAGCAAAATTTTAATAAGTCAGCAACATAGCCATGATGCAACCCATTGGAAAACAGCAGGAGAGTGTGGCTGGAGAAGAACTTAGTAAGTTGTCAGTTGCGTAGCTGAAAGAAAAGACTGTAGACTAATACATAAGTTAAATGGTTGGATTTTAATAGGCCCTCTGCCTCTGCACGCTAGTCTCTTTAGAAATGGATGATAAAATAAGGCGACGCTACTCCATCAAAAAACACATTTTCAAATTAAAACAAATTAACCTACTGCATTCAGAGAAAGCATTCCTGTTTATGAGGGAGGAAGCACTTCTGGCAAGCCTGCAAAAACTGGAAATGATTATTGACCTTGTGTAGAGACTAGCAGTCTGCCTTTATCCTTCATTCTGTTCAGTTGTTCCACAGAAAAATGCTGGAATGGGGATGTTGTGGTTATAAGGCGGCTGTTACAATTGACCCTGGCTTGGTCTGATGGTAACTTCACTTCTGGCCTAATTTCTCTTTCTTCCAGCATCTGGCTTTGCAATTCATAGATTCTTTGAACAGCATACTCTCTACTTTTGAGGAGGGAGGGTATGGTGGTACTGGTTCCCTTGTTGCTTTTCATTTACCTAAATGAAATGTACTGGGCTAAACCATGGGTGAAATGCTGTATTTAAAAAATGCTACTGGTTCACCCAAACCTGTATTTTAAAAATGCTACCAGTTCGCCCAAACCTGTATTTTAAAAATTCTACTGGTTCGCCCGAACCTGTATTTTAAAAATATTACCGGTTTGCCGGAACCTGTATTTTAAAAATGCTACCAGTTCACCTGAACCAGTATTTTAAAAATGCTACCGGTTCGCCCGAACCTGTATTTTAAAAATGCTACCGGTTCGCCCGAACCTGTATTTTAAAAATGCTACCGGTTCGCCCGAACCGGTATTTTAAAAATGCTACCAGTTCGCCCGAACCTGTATTTTAAAAAGGCTACCGGTTCACCCAAACCTGTATTTAAAAAATGCTACCGGTTCGCCCGAACCTGTATTTTAAAAATGCTACCGGTTCACCCGAACCTGTATTTTAAAAATGCTACTGGTTCGCCCGAACCTGTATTTTAAAAATGCTACTGGTTTGCCCAAACCTGTATTTTAAAAATGCTACCGGTTCACCCAAACCTGCATTTTAAAAATGCTACCGGTTCACCCGAACCTGTGTTTTAAAAATGCTACCGGTTCGCCCGAGCCTGTATTTTAAAAATGCTACCGGTTTTCCCAAACCTGTAGTAAAAAATGCTACTAGTTCACTTGAACCTGTAGTAAAAAAATGCTATTGGTTCGCCTGAACCTGTATTTTAAAAATGATACCAGTTCACCCAAACCTGTAGTAAAAAATGCTGTTGGTTCAGGCGAACCAGTATTTCCGATGATCAGCTATGACGCATGATTTATATTAGCTAGAAAGCAGGATTTAGCTAATCTAAATCTCATGGCACAGTGTTTATGTTTATGTTTATTTCATTTGTATGCCGCCCTTTTCCCCCGAGGGGGACTCAGGGCAGCTCACAACTCAAAACAAGGGAAGGGGGGATACAAACAATTTGACAACAACACAAAACAATACATAATTTAAAAGCGCAACAATCATACCATTCGAGATAGGGGCACGGTTCTTTAGCCACAGGCCTGTCGGAACAGCCAGGTTTTAAGGGCTTTGCGGAAGGCCTGGAGGGTGCTGAGGGTGCGAATCTCCACGGGGAGTTCATACCAGAGGGTCGGAGCAGCCACAGAGAAGGCTCTCCTCCGGGTAGTTGCCAGTCGACACTGGCCAGCGGATGGAATTCGGAGGAGGCCTAGTCTGTGGGATCTAATCGGTCTGGTGGAGGTAATTGGCAGCAGGCAGTCTCTCAAGTACCCAGGTCCAATATGCAATTTGCTTACCTTTGCATGTGCGCTCGGTAGCTGGCTCTGCCTACCCGCCTGGACATCATCACATCCATTTCTGATGCTCTGTGCATGCATAGAAGGTCCTGCACATGCACGGAGGTGGTGTGCACACTCGCATTCCTACCAAACCAATTTCACCCCTGGGCTAAATGTTTCTCAAAAATTGCTGAAAAACGTACCCTTTCCAGAAACTGTCTGGGAATCCATCATGAAAAGCACATTACCAAAAGAACATTAAAGCCAAAGATGTGCTTAGAATTACAACTGCATCGATGAGGCTCACTACCTAATTCAAAGAGGTACATGTTTATGTTCTTTCTTTATTTTAGCTATCTATTTTTTTTACTCTTGGTGATTGCCTTGGCAAGTCCCTCCAGTTTTCTTGGCAATTTTAGGTGTTGTTAGTTTTTTTTAAATGGTTTTCCATTGCCTCCTTCCTAGCACTCACCCCTCTCCTAGAAGAATGAAATATTTTGAAAAACATTTAAAAGGCAGAATATTATATTTCCCTGGATGAGAAATGGAGAAACGTTCTCTTGGAAAGCAGCCCCCACCTTCCTTAATAGCAGCAGATGTCAGCACTTTAGAGATAAAGTGGTAGATAGTAGATAGTTCTATTCATAAGCAAATTCCCTGCAGCAAGTCTGAACAAGGGTAGGGTTAGCCCTCAGTCACAATAGGAATTGCCCAACAAGCCCCTTCATTGCATCAGCCAAACCTCAACCAAACCTAGCTCAGACAAACTCCTCCCTGGTACCATGGGAGTCTGACAACAGGCACTAGAATATATGTTCTTGCACAGGAACAGGAAGCTCAAGTGCAAAGCCCAAGAGAAGGTATAAATACCCCCACACACTCTCAACTCCATGTGGTCAGCTGCACCAGAAACACCCATGTGGCTCTGCTTCTTCATTAAACCATCTTTCCAATCAGCCTCATGTTTCCAGTGACTTTCTCCTGACTTGGAACTGAACCAGATGGGTATTTCCTCCCACAGAAAGAGAGACTGGTCTAATCACCCAGCTGGTTTTGTTCCTATGGTGGGACTAGAACTCACTGTCTCCCAGTTTCTAGCCTGGTGCCTTCACCACTGCACTAAACTGCATGTCATATCCATGCATCGTTTAAAAATAGATTATTTCACATAGCTTTGACCAGATAAAACCGCTGATTTTATAAAGCAAGGATAGCCATATACCTTTCAAACAACCTGTCTCAATCTGGTCTCTGGTAGAATCCCTACTGCCAGAAATTGTAGACACTGTGAGTCCCAAAATATCTGGAAGGCACAAAACTGGGAAGGCTATTCTTAAAATAACATAGATAACTTTTCAACAAGTTTATGACATGATGGGTTCAAACTGATAAGAATGCTTGGATGCAGGTTAAGAAATATTGATAAATATAGGTAATCCTCGATTTACATCACCAATTTATATACACCAATTTTATATACACCAAAAATTTATATACCCCAATGACTGCATCTCAAAAGATCCCTCTGTTAAAATACTGAAATTTGCAGATGATACAACAGTGATTGGTCTCATTCAAGACAATGATGAATCTGCATATAGACAGGTGGTTGAACAACTAGCCTTATAGTGCAACCAGAACAATCTTGAACTAAATATACTCAAAACGGTAGAAATGGTGGTAGATTTTAGGAGGAACCCTCCTATACTACCATTTCTTACAATACTAGACAACACAGTATCAACAGTAGAGACATTCAAGTTTCTAGGTTCTATCATATCTCAAGACTTAAAATGGACACCTAACATCAAAAAATGTCATCAAAAAATTAGCATATTACCTACTAAAACTGTATTACTATTATTCTTCTCTTCCTTCCTAGTACCTATCTCTTCCCACTTACGATTATAACCATGTTCCATGTATCTTTAAATTTTAAATTGTTTTATTTGTTTTCTAATATAATTTGATTGCTTATTAATAACCTATGGCTATCACTAAGTGTTGCATCTTACGATTCTTGATGAATGTATTCTATTTTATTTTTCTTTATGTACACTGAGAGCATCTGCACCAAAAACAAATTCCTTGTGTGTCCGAACACACTTGGCCAATAAAGAATTCTATTCTATTCTATTCTATTCTATTCTATTCTATTCTATTCCATTCCATTCTATTCCATTCCATTCTATTTGCAATCATTCATTTAGTGACCATTGAAAATGACAATAGCACTGAAAAATGTAATGTATGACTGGTCCTTGCTATTGGCCTATCCCAGTGGGGTGAGATTTCTTTATAAGAATAAAAGAATTTTTTTATGACTGATTGGTCATAAATTTCTTTTCAGACAATAATTTAATTCCCAAGTCTGCCGATATTTGTTTAATTGTTGATTTAGGTTCATGCGTTTAGTTTTCATATGTTTGAAATCTATAGAATTAAGTGCTATAATTTTATATTTGTGCTTTCTCAGGGTATTTCTTCTTTACAGACTATCTTGTCTCTTACATCCACTTCAAGTAACATGGGCCAAATGGAAGCTAAGATAGAATTTTTATGAACAAGTTCATGCAGAGTTTGTCTGAAAGAGCTGGGTACCCTCGCTAGATCTGTTTTGACTTCCAAAAGAACATACTGACATAAGTGCAGATTGGACCCAACCTTGGGATATAAACCAGCTAGATTTGCAGGAGGAAGAGTAATGAGAGAAGATAACATTGGCCCAAATCTTAAACATTTTATTTTTCTTGCGTGGCTGCCAACCAAGGCAGATGATACGCTTGGAAGAACACAGCTTTATCTGTGACCTTTCAACACAGAAAAACGGGCGCCGAAGCTAGCAAGATCTTAAAGACTTGGCCTTGTGCAGCTGGGCTCATGATCGTCTTCATCCATCTTCTGAATGAGTTTACCCTAATTCAAGAGGAGGTTCAAACCACAATATCACGCTCCAACTTTTCAGCTCCGAATTCAGGGATTTTTCTTCCTTGCTTTAGCACAGTGCTCTGTAAAGCCCCAGTTTGCTTTTGATAGATGGGTGTAAGAGGAGGATAGATGGGCACATTTCCAAATATAATATCATAGCCATCCACTGCTTATTTCTTAAGACTAATTTTATTTATATCGCTTAGTTTGTAAGAATGTCCACAGATAGTTTTGGAAATAAAATGATAGTAAAGGCTGCTTCTTTCTTTACAATCCTTCCTTCCTTCTTTCCTTCCTTCCTTCTTTCTTTCCAACAAAGCCAAGTGAGACAGATTTATGAGAATTATGCTGAACCTGTTCATTTCTGCCCCCTTTTTATGTCATGGCATGGACTTGGAGAGAAAAGGATTACATTGACTATATTGTAAGATCCTCTATGAATACTTTATTGTCTGAAGAGTGGTAAAAAGTTGGGTGGATAGATGGATGAATAGATGGATGGATAGATGTTTGCTGGCAGAATAGCCAGAATAGAAAGTTTGGGAATAATAATTCCAGCTTTTATGCAATTGATGGAGATGTTACAGGCTTCAGAGTTGCCTATTCAGCTCATTTTCCCAATACTGACTCCCAAGAATAAATTAACAATCAACTATCTTGGCGTATGATTGGATATTTTTCTTGCTATCCAGCATGCAGCGAATCAGATCAGAGACTGTTCCATGCAATTCTTGCAAGCCATTGCATTTTTAATCCCACCCATTTGGGAGGTCCTAGTTTATCCATTGGTTAGCTGAGCATGGCTGGCTTTATAAGACCCTTGCTTTCTGTGCCTCCCAGTAGTAGAGAGTCTGGCCTGGGACAAGAATGGAAAAACTGCTTCTGCTAACATGGGCAACCTGTTTCCTTGGTAAGCTGATCTTAACTGCTTATTATTATGGTGGGTCACACGGTCAGCCAGATATTTAAACTGGATGGGGCATTTTTATCCACCTATCGAGTTCTTCCCAATGACCTAGGATAGGAAGAAGTTGTTTTATGGTGTTAAAGATAACATCATAAGATATTATTGTATTATTATGTGTATTATTATGTGATCTTTCAGTTTCTGGGGAGGTATAGTAGCTCTCTTAATTTTCTTAAATCAAACATCAACAAATAAAAAGTAATATTTTGTTTATGGCCACTTCAGATTTTGTAGATCCCAGTCCATTTTTAAAGTTTGCAAAACTTTATTGATTTTCCATTTGTCAGGTGTGATATTGTACTATGTTATATTATATTATGTTGTGTTGTGATGTATTATATTATATTAATTATATTAATTCAATTCAATTCTACTCTACTACTCTATTCTACTCTACTCTACTCTTAAATTCAATTATATCAAGCTATCCTTTTGGTTTTTGCATTTCAGTGGTGAATGGTGCAGAGTTACCCAAACAATTGCAGATGCTTCCCATGTTAGGGGATGTCTATCATGTTACAGGTAAAGTGAGAACATTACACGATTCACAAAGAAGTGGTCTGCAAAGATCTAGTGGTGGAACTGTTCAGAATAAAAGGGATCTCAGTCAATATTTTCTGTTGTTGCTTGTTTTGTGAGTTTGCCTCTTTTTTTCCCAGGGATACTTAAACTGCCTTATGCTGAAATAGAAGAGCCGTTTGAAGCCTGGTTCAACAAGACTGGAGGGAAAAGTCGGATTCAGTATTATGACGGTAATCCATGTTTGATACCATGGGGGTGGGATCACCCAGTGAAAACCTTTTATGGCATTTTCACCATGAATGTAGATAGCGCTTCAAGGAGAAAGAATTGATCTAAAGTAAGGCTGCATGCCCAAACATACAAACTGCATTTCTGCAGGCGCTAAATATGTGTAGTCTAACAGAGAGAAGCAGTGGTGGGTTTCCATTTTTTTTACTATCTGTTTACTTGTGCGCGCTTGTGCGCACATGCAAAATTTCTGCACATGTGCAGAAGCATCCGGGTGGGTCAGAGGAGCCTCCCGCCACGGCTACTACTGGTTCACTCGATCCGGGCTGAATGGGGAGCAACCCACCTCTGGAGAGAAGTGTTGGGATGATGTGATAGCATTCTTCCAATATGTGAGGGGCTGTCAAGAGAAGAAGAGGTGAACCTATTCTTCAAAGCAGTTGAGGGCAGGACCAGAAGTGACAGGTGCAAGATCATTAAAGAGAGGTCCAATCTAGAACTAAGGAGAAATATCCTGACAGTGAAATTTATCAATGGAACGGCTTACCTCCAGAAGTTATGGGTGCTCCATCACTGGTGGATTTTAAGAAGAGATTGGATACCCATTTGTGCAGACTGGTATAGGGTCTCCTGCTTGAGAAGGGGGTTGGACTAGTGTTGGAATTCATTCCGGGTGTTTGCGTGCAGGGCAGTTTCTGCTGTCTGAAACACACATACACAGGGATGCAAAAACATCGCATCAGAAACATCTTTCTGGCCTAACGGTCATAACTCACTATGCAGCCTCATGTAACAAGAACTATGTGAGCCAGCTACTCCCACACATGCCCTTTCTCCCCCCTATGCTGTGCTATAACTTTCTATTCCCTCTCTCCCCCTCCCAATGCCATGCAGCTTGTAATCTTCTGTTCCCCCTTTGCCCACCCTTTGCCATGATGTGATTTTCTATTGGTTTATTTGTAGAATGCTGTGAACTTTTCATTAGTTTACTTGTACCATGTGTGATTATATATGCCTTTTGATACGCTCCTTTTTGATGACGCTGTAACTAACTTTTCTAATAAAAGAGCCCTTCGACGATCATTCGAAGCTTTTGCTCATCCCAAGGAATTTCGTCTGGTGTTTTCCTTTTGATTAGGCAAGGACACATGAGCAGCCCGCCAGTGTGGCGACAACGCCGCAGACTAGAAGACCTCGAAGGTCTTTTCCAACTTATTTTGTATTCTGTATCTTGGACTGCCCAGATGTGTTGAGTTTCAATTGCACAATTTCACAGCTGTACTAAGTTGAACAGAGCTGGTAAAGACTCGTATTATCTGCTTTGCTTTCTGGGGTGCCTTTCAGATAAATGTTTCTATCATCATCATCATCATAATCATCATCATCATCATTACTTTTATTTTATATTCCATCTTATCTCCAAGGAAAGAAGGTAGTTAGAGATACTGTACATACCCCATTACTTTTTAAATTTGTACTGGAATTCTGTGATATAAGTTAGCTCCCAGGCTCTGGCCCCGAGCCTTTCTCCAAAGCATGTACTCCGCCACTGACCTATTTTTCCTCCCCATCTGTTCTCCTCACATGCATGCCACATGTGTTCTCTTATAGAGTTCATTTGAATGCACTGCCTACACTAATGCACTCTGACAGCCAAGAGTCTTCTGGAAATGTCGGGAGTTGTGGTCCCAGCACACCTAGAGGGCACCAGAGCCAGCCACAATTATCCTAATGAAATAAGAAAGGATAGGGTAGAGTTGGGTAGGGTAGGGTAGGGTAGAATGGAGTAGAGTAGAGTAGGGTAGGGTAGGGTAGGGTAGGGAATGGAATAGGAATAGGAATAGGAATAGGAATAGGAATAGGAATAGGAATAGGAATAGAATAGGAATAGGAATAGGAATAGGAATAGGAATAGGAATAGGAATAGAATAACAGACTTGGGAAGGACCTCAGAGGTCTTCTAGTCCAACCCCCTGCTTAGGCAGGAAACCCTACACCACTTCAGACAAATGGTTATCCAACATCATCTTAAAAACTTCCATTGTTGGAGCCTTCACAACTTCTGGAGGCAAGTTGTTCCACTGATTGATTGTTCTATCAGGAAATTTCTCCTTAGTTCTAAGTTGCTTCTCTCCTTGATTAGTTTCCACCCATTGCTTCTTGTCCTACCCTCAGGTGCTTTGCTTGACTCCCTCTTCTTTATGGCAACCCCTGAGATATTGGAAGACTGCTATCATGTCTCCCCTAGTCCTTCTTTTCATAAACTAGACATGCCAAGTTCCTGCAACCGTTCTTCGTATGTTTTAGCCTCCAGTCCCCTAATCATCTTTGTTGCTCTTCTCTGCACTCTTCCTAGAGTCTCAGCATCTTTTTTACATTGTGGTGACCAAAACTGAATGCAGTGTTCAGTGTACCCTTACCAAGGCCTTATAAAGTGGTGTTGGCTTTTTTGGCAGCTGTTGCACATGGCTGGCTCGTATTTAAATGGTTGTCCATATTGTCAGAGGCAATCAAATATTTGGTCTAATTCTGTTTTTCCCTTTTCTCCAGGCCAAGTTATCACTTACCAGTTAAGCTACGTAAAACCTTTTGGAGCCAGCTTCAAAGTAACCCCAGAAACTACTGAAACGGAAGTCAATTTTAAGGAATGTTTTCAGATCAATGGGACGTCTGAGAATCCCGTTACACCTCAAAGCGTGTTTCCTAACTTAACAGACTTCCAGGTGAGGCTTTTTTTGTCCATCTTCTCATCTCTCTGAGTTCTTCATGTGTCACATCAAACCTGAATTATGTTAACTGTAATTAAGGCATGCACCAAAAATCATGGCTAGATCTCTTCATTTGCTTTTATGTCCCACCATCTCAGTGTTCATCTGCATAGGTTCCCCCCCCCCCATCATAGTTTGTCAATGAACTGTGAAAACAGTGACATCTAACATGAGCTGCTTCCCCAAATGGGAGAGATGAGTGAATGTGTCTCCTCCTTATCATGACATTTCTAATAAATCTGGCTGAGGTATGTAAATCTCATTTAAATGGGGGAAACTTCTTAAAAGATTTTTTTTTTTAAATCATGAATTAAGGCTGCAGTGTCTATATCTGCTGACTTTGGAATATTGAAGTCAATTGTAACAATGTATAGTTATCCATAGTTGCACTGAAAAGTTTGCAGTACAAAGCCACACATATTGTGTAGAGCAGGGATGTCAAACTCAATTTCATTGAGGGTTGTGTTTGAACTTGGGCGGCTGGGGTGTGTGTGGCCAGGGTGTGTGTGGCCAGGGTGTGTGTGGCCAGGGTGTGTGTGGCCAGCTCAAGGTCACTCATGTCAGGAGGCACCTGTTGTGGCCAAGTGCTAAGGCAGGACTTTCCTCAGATCCTCCCTCACTGTCATTATAATATCCTTCCTTCCTTCCTTCCTTCCTTCCTTCCTTCCTTCCTTCCTTCCTTCCTTCCTTCCTTCCTTTTTCCCTTCCTTCTCTTTGCTTCCCTCTTTATTCTCCTTTCTTCTTCCTTCCCCTCCTTCCTTATTTTTCCTTCCTTGTTCTCTTCCCTTCTTTTTCTTTCTCTTTCCTCTTTCCCTTTCTCCTTTCCTGCCCCTTCTTGAATGCTCAAATGCAAAAGGGGAAATATTTCTCCTTTTATTTTTGTTTTTTTAGTTTGTTTTGCTAGCCCTCTGCCAGCGAAAGCAGAGCTTGGGGGAACTGCACACAGCCCCCCCCCAGCCCCATTTTCGGCTGCAATGGCCTCCTGCAGCCCCGTGCCAGTAAAAACCAAGCCCAGGCACGCACCCCAAGCTCCCTTTTTGCTGACAGAGGCACCGCGGACCAGTCCTTTGCTGTTTCCAGTGCCCCGCAAGCCGAATCTAAGCACCCCACGGGTCAGATCCGGCCCCCGGGCCTTGAGTTTGACACCCTTGGTGTAGAGATTAAATACTTGTGCTGAACAGCAACCTATATTACTGTATTTTTCGGAATATGACGCACCTTTTTCCCTCAAAAAAGAGGCTGAAAATCTGGGTGCATCTTATACACTGAATACAGTATTTTTTGCCTCCTGAAACTCCACCCCCTTCTCCAAATTGGTCATGCATAGCCTTTCAGAGTGCTCCTGGGGGCTGGGGAGGGCAGAAATGAACAAAAAACGGGCCATTTTTGCCCCCCCCCCAGTCCCCCGCAGCACTCTATAAGCTTCCTAAAGGCTACCCATGCCCTTTTTTTGACAAAAATGGGGGTGTTTTTTGCTTGTTTGGAGGGGCACCCCCCAGAAGCATTGTACAAGCCTCCTAAGGACTATTCATGCCATTTTTTGGAATAAAAATGGGCCCATTTTTGCAAAAAAAGGGCCATTTTTGGGAGGTTTGCAGAGTGCAAAACCTTTTTTAAAAAAAATTCTTCTTCAAAACCTTGCTGCGTCTTATACTCCAGTGCATCTTATACTTTGGAAAAATACGGTATCTTTTAACTGACCCTTCCATTAATGTACTGGCAAACCTTACTCCTATTCTTCTCTCTTACACTAGCATGTACAACACGAGCATTACAATGGACAGAATTGCACAGTCTTAGAGAGTGTCTCCTATTGGGGTAAGAAGAAGAACACCTACAAGCTGTGGGTGACAGATGGTTCCGATGGGCCTTTGCCAGTCCATTATGAAATGAAAGGCTACAACACTCTCCTGGGCTCCCACTATGACAAGTATGAAATAGATTATACCAGCTACTCTCACAGTTTCTCACCCAGTATCTTTAATCTCCCTCCTGGTAAGTAAGGACAAAAACATTTTCTGGAATATTGTCAGTATCTGGCCTCCTCTTCCTGATCCATTGCATTGGTCAACTTCCTCCAGTCGAGTCAATTTCCCTGACCCAGCTGTCTCCAGGTGAATGGAAACTCTAGAAGCTGAAGCCCCAAACATATGGAAAGCACCAAATTAGGATAAGCTCAGTGGCTAAGACGCTGAGCTTGTTGATCAGAAAGGTTGGCAGTTCGGTGGTTCGAATCCCTAGCACTGCGTAACAAAAGTGAGCTTCCGTGACTTGTCCCAGCTTCTGCCAACCTAGCAGTTCGAAAGCATGTAAAAGATGCAAGTAGAAAAAATAGGAACCACCTTTGGTGGCAAGGTAACAGTGTTCCATGTGCCTTCGGCGTTTAGTCATGCCAGCCACATGACCATGGAGACGTCTTCGGGCAATGCTGGCTCTTCAGCTTTGAAACGGAGATGAGCATCGCCCCCTAGAGTTGGGAATGACTAGCACATATGTACGAGGGAAACCTTTACCTTTACACCCACCCAGCAACCAGGCAAAAAACCCCTTGTTAAATTTTTGAAGCCCACCCCTGCCTCCAAGCCAAAGATTCTGAAGTCTTTCCTAAATGCCTGTGATTCATGGTCCAGGTCTTCCCACTTCCTTCTCAAGGTCACCTTCTCGATGACCAGACTATGGTGATGTCAAAATGAAATCACAAGATTCTACTAACTATAATATCTTGAAACAATATCGATATTGTTAATATTGGTCTTCTTGGCACATAGCACACAACAGAGAACTCCAGAAGACATGTTTTTTCTTGGTTGATTTTCTGATTCCCTTCTCATAGGCATCAAGTGTGCACACTGGCCAAGCTTAGGACCAGAACACAGGATCTTGGCCAACCCAATGCAGGAATTCGTTGGGAAAACTGGAGAAGTCAGACAACACCATGAGCATTTGTTTCATCACTACAAGAAAAAATTCCAAAAGACCTACAAGAACAAAAAAGAGATAGAGCACAGGCGACACAACTTCATCCACAATATGAGGTAAAGGAACCAGCAGAGATAGCAATAGCACTAAAACTTATATACCACTTTACATTGATTTACAGCCCTCTCTAAACAGCTTACAGAGTCAGCATATTTCTCCCAAAAATCTGGGTCCTCATTTTACCGATCTTGGAAGGATGGAAGGCTGAGTCAACCTTGAGCTGGCGAGATTCGAACTGCCAAATTGCAGGCAGCCGGCAGTCAGCAGAATTAGCCTGCAGTACTGCATTCTAACCATTGCGCCACCAGAACTCAGATGCAGAGCAGGAAAACTTAGCTAGAATTCTACAATTTTCCAGATTTGGCTACTTGATCACCAAGCAGGTTCTACAATAAAGGAGGCTGGATCGACCTCTTATTGGTCAAGATCAAACCTAATAGTTTGAGGGCTTTTCTGTGGCTTCTTCAACAATTACATGTCAAGTAAATAACATGTTAATTAATTACATGCTAAGCTCCAAATAAACAAACCACAATACAGTTAACTGTGAAGGACGAAACCAGTAAATCTATTTATTTAGAAGATTGATATGGCTGCCTGCTCTCTTATATCTCTTCATCTTATGCAGGAAAAAGAAATGTAGCATGTCAGCTCCTTTATCTGGCAAACAGGATCGATGGGGCGCAACCTCTGGCATTTGGCTCTTGGATTCCAGCAATTAATTCACATTTAAATATTTAGTTAGTATTCTATTCACTGGTACCAATTGAATGCTTCTGTTTTCTACTCAGTCAGAATGGATGCTTCCAGTGGAACATCTCCTAGCATCAATTCAATGAAACTCAAGAGTTTCTCCTTAAAAGTATTAAAACAGGGGTCCTCAAACTACGGCCCATGGCCCGGATGTGCCCCACTGAAGCCATTAATCCGGCCCATGTGGGACCACAAGGCTGCCCTGCCCACATTGCCCCACCTAGAGAGAGAGACACACACACAAACACACAAACAGAAGTCCCTCACTCCCCCCACCCAAGATAGCCACATCCCTTCACTAACCTAATTTCCACCCCCAGGAGCATAATAAATTAAAGTTTAATCTGTATTGTTCAAAAGGCCAATCTGAAATAGGCAGGACTTGCAAGCAAGATATGCTGTTTTGACTGGAGACAGGAATGATTGCTACTATGTAGGCTGCTAAGAGTCACCAATGATTTGCTAACCCATAAACTAGTATCAGAACATGGTTAGATCAGTAATCAGTAATCATTACCAAGTGAAAGGCTATAAGGACTGCTAAATTGGGCACTCCCACCCAGTCACATGACCACCTAGCCACGCCCACCCAGTCACATGTCCACCTAGCCACACCTACCCAGCCTGTCGAGAGCCCCAACAGTCTGAGGGACCATGAATTGGCCCCCTGTTTAAAAAGTTTGAGGAACCCTGTATTAAATGAAAGCCTGGAAGACAAACGTGGAAGGCAATCTCTGTACAATTCCATACATAGGGCAGAATAAACACATAGTATGCCAGCTATACAAGCCCGTTTCGCTTCAGTTTTATCTGCCTCAGAATAAAACAGGAGAACCACCATATAACTATGTCTTCACAACCCTCTCCAACCGCAATTAAATAGAGTCTGCAGGATTTTTGGCAGAAATAAGAACACTAATGAGGTTAAATATGTCCAGTCCAGGCAACCGTCCACCCTCTTTCTTCTTCAAATGAGAATGCATCATCTTCTCTTTCTCCACATCCTTCTAGGTACATCCACTCCAAGAACCGAGCCAATCTCTCCTTCAAACTGGCCCTAAACCACTTGGCAGATCGAACACCGGAAGAGATGGCCGTGATGAGGGGGAGGCTACAGACTGAGGAACCCAGGAAAGGGTGGGCGTTCCCATCTGACAGCTACCGTGGTCTCCCCTTGCCGGAGAGCTTAGACTGGAGGCTTTACGGTAATTATGATGCCTAAGTGTCTTTTGAAGGACGCGGTGGCTCAGTGGCTAAGACGCTGAGCTTGTTGATCAAAAAGGTTGTCAGTTCGGCAGTTCGAATCCCTAGCGCCGCATAATGAAGTGAGCTCTCGTTACTTATCCCAGCTTCTGCCAACCTAGCAGTTTGAAAGCACGTAAAAAATGCAAGTAGAAAAATAGGGACCACCTTGGTGGGAAGGTAACAGTGTTCCATGCACCTTTGGCGTTTAGTCATGTTGCCCACCTGACCACAGAGACGTCTTCGGACAGCGCTGGGTCTTCAGCTTTGAAAATGAGATGAGTACCGGCCCCTAGAGTCGGGAACGACTAGCACATATGTGCAAGGGGAACCTTTACCTTTACCTAAGTATCTTTTGCTCAGCTCACGTTCCACACAGCAACTCCACAGAAAGTAACCACCACATTCTGTCCTTAGGGATTCCTTTGGTTGTCAAAAAAAAAAGTGCAGGTTGGGTGGAAACCACTTCTGAACTTTGTGCTTGAAGTGGAAACGAATGAAATTTAGGTCTTGGGTTTTACCAATTAGATTGATAGATCTTTGTAGAAATGACTTATTCATATTGTTATGAAAAAGCAAATATTTGGGATTTGATGTCAATGCCTTATTCTACTGCAACAGAGAGAGTTGGAAGTCGGTGTTTCTTTTCCTTTTTTCCCCCCTTATCCTCCCACACTTCTCTTCCCTCTCTTCCTCCCCACCCTTTTCCTATTTACTTTCCTATTTTGTATCTTGTTTTATTTTACAACCCAGTATAAAAAAATGTTAAACAAGAAACTGCAGGCTGGGGCAAAAGAGGATTTGGGACATCAGATTTCCCCCTCTGAAACTAAAGTCCTGTGTCTATCAGAGGAATAGAATTCAGATCTTCCACAGACCAGAATGGTTCCATCTAAGTCCTCCTTTTGGGTTTCAACCCATTAAAAGCCACTCTTTGGTTTAAGTTTTAGCCCAGAGAATTTTCATCTAGTCGAATGCCTTTTGCATGCTGCGTTACTTGGAATGCTGGAATCCTTAATTGTTATTTTGACAATCCTTCCCAATAAAGGCGCCGTGACACCTGTTAAAGACCAGGCTGTGTGTGGATCCTGCTGGAGTTTTGCCACAACAGGAGCTCTGGAAGGGGCCCTCTTTCTCAAGGTGAGACTACCAATGACCAATTGTTGACAGTGACTACTGTTTGGTCCAGTGCAGGGGGGTAAACTCAATGTCATTGAGAGCCACATCAGGGCTGTGATCAGTGGTGGGTTCCGGATTCTGTTCCAACCGGTATGGTTGGAACAGCCCCGGAGTCACCTACATGCACGTGCACGGTGTGCGCATGTGTTGTAATGCCAAATGACGCTTCCGCAAGCCTCTGCGATGCTCCAGCTGCTCGGCGGAGCATCATGCAGGCACCTTATGCGCCATGCGTGTTCGTGGAAGTGCCAAAAGCTTAAAGCACAGGTAAGGCGCACAGGCAGGCGGGTGGGCCCTCCGGAGCACTGTACTGGAATGGTATCGGTGCTCCGGGCAGGATCCAGTACGCCGTACCGGGGCGTACCGCCTGCAACCCAACACTGGCTGTGATTGACCTTGGGGGGGACAGGCAGGCATGGCCAACGGTTGTTAAGTGAATCAGGCATCCCCATTGACTTTGCTTGTTGGAAGGTAGCAAGAGGAGAACACATGACCTAAGGTCACACTAACAATCATAAATATGAGTCAGTTGCCAAGCATCTGAATTTTGATCACCTGACCATGGGGATGCTGCAAAGTGTAAGTGTGAAAATCGATCATGAAACACTTTTTTAAATGTCGTTGTAACTTTGAATGGTCACTAAATGAACTGCTGTAAGTTGAAGACTGCCTGTAGTTGGTTTCTAACCAGAGAGAGGTTCTCTTTTGTTCTTTCCATGCAGACAGGAGTGCTTACGCCACTATCTCAGCAAATCCTGATTGATTGTTCTTGGGGTTTTGGGAACCGTGCTTGTGATGGGGGCCAGGAACCACAGGCATTTGAATGGATTATGAAGCACGGAGGGATTGCCACCGCTGAGGCTTATGGGCCATACATGGGTCAGGTTAGTGGTGCAATTCAGCCGGCTCTATCCGGTTCGGGCAAACCAGTAGTGGCAATGGTGGGAGGCTCCGCCCACCTGGCTGGACATCATCACGTCCTGTTTTTAATGCTCTGCATATGTGTGGAAGGTCCTGCGCAACCTGATCTGGTTGTCAACCCTGAAGCTGATCTGGCTGAAGCCATCTTGAGGCTTCAGTGTTGCCACACTGGAGCGAATAATAGGGAGGGGGGATTAGAGATAGCTGGGGTTGTGTAGCCAAAATAAAATGCTTTCTCATGGGAACCAAGGACATTCTCACACCTGCCCAGAGGGAGGAGGAGTGATGTTACCAGACCTGAGGAGGCTGCCATGATTGGACCATGTGACTGATCATTTGGGGTTGAGGGGAAAAATTTTATTTTAATTAGATGAAACCCAAGGAGCCCTTCAGAGTTGGTTTTCACCAGATGTGTGCCAATATCCTGTTTCCAACAAAGCTATTCTTTGGGGATCCCACCTGCCTCAAGGATTTTGCTTGCAATGTGTTTATTACTTGGAACCCTGACACTGGTAGCCTCCTAGGTTGATAACCAAGCTGCATGTTAGTGGCTGAGATTATTGTACCTTCTGTGAAGTGAATGGGGGTACTTTGTCTCTTCTGCCCCCACAGAATGGCTACTGCCATTACAACCAATCGGAGCTGATGGCACCAATCACCGGCTTCGTAGCTATTACCTCCCAAAACATCAGTGACCTCAAAGCTGCTCTGTACAAGCATGGCCCCATCGCAGTGAACATCGATGCCTCCCACAAGTCCTTTGCCTTCTACTCCAATGGCATCTATTATGAGCCCAACTGTGGTGAGTATTCTTTCGCTTCTTGGTTTGTGGTCTTTTCCCCAAGCGGGGATCTGGATGTAGCAAATCTGTTGGAACAACGCACTGAACCATTGAGTTTCTTAATGATAGGGATGCTCATTGTCTTTTGTGATGGTGGGCACCTTGGGAATTTTGAGAGTTATCTCATCAGCTTGCTGTGAGAAGAATGGTTGTCCTGGAGAAGAGCTGTCTTCTGTTTAGAAAAGGGCTCTCATAGGGAGAGTTGCCAGTAGACAAAAGGAGTGTCAGCTAGGTGTGGCCAGCTATACAATTTACTAAAGGGCACAGTGAAGTGAATGTTCCACACCAGCTATGCTAAATCCTCTAGAACAGGGGTCTTCAACCTTGGCAACTTTAAGCCTGGTGAACTTCAACTCCCAGAATTCCCCAGCCAGCATTGCTGGGAATTGAAGCCTCTTCAGAATTTATGGTGAATCTCTTGTATTTCATTAAAATATGAAATTTGCTCAAACTCAATCTCTACATTCTAACCAAACCAGTCTTTTTCTGAAAGGATCAAAATAATCGAAGGCAGGTTTGACTATTGAGTTAGGGACTTGCGGTTTACAGCAAAAAGAACAGCAATAGAAAAAGTGAGAATCTACCTCTCTGGGGAAAAAATCAGAAATACCTTTAAACCTGTTGTTTCTTCATATATATATGAGTTGTCAAAGAAGATGATAAGTTAATTATCACACTTATTCTTCTAGGAAATGCAACCATGGAGTTAGATCATGCTGTCCTAGCTGTAGGCTACGGAGACCTCCAGGGGGAACCTTACTGGCTCATTAAGAACTCTTGGTCTACATATTGGGGCAATGATGGCTACATCCTCATGTCCATGAAGGAAAACAACTGCGGGGTGACTTCTAGTGCCACCTATCCAATCCTGGCCTAACAACAATGGCTGTCACGTTCAGCAAAAGACATCTGGTTGTATTGCATTGGAAATTCCATAGCAAAAGGTCCTCATTTTACAGATCACTCAGCTGAGTCGCCATTCATGCTGCAAAATGCTACTGCATTGCAAGGCAAAAACTGAAGTTTGAACATGTGTCTGTATGCACTTATCTTAACCTATCATTCCACCCTAGCTTTTTGAATCATTGAGACCACTGAACAGTGGGTAATACAGCCATTCACACACTTGTGTAAGATCGCAACCCTTCAGACTACTGGGATAGAAAATGGAAGGGAAAACATATTAAATTATCATAAAATCCATTTCCGAGAGCATAGTAGACTTCATGTAGCAAACAAATGTGGGTAGATGGAATTGAGTTATTTGCACTGTGATCCCTGAACAATATTGTTAAGGTGGCTACTATGCAAAAAGCTAATAATTCTCCATCAATTCTAATGAAGCAGCTTTTTTTTTAGTACCTTTGCATTTTAATGAAAACAACCAGAAGGTCCTATACAAGTACTATGTTACTGATATTGTTAGCCTTCCCATTGTGGTTTGTAAACTATACCTTACGGTGATTTGGCACATTGCAAAATTAGCCAATTATGGCAGATTTATAAACCATGGCTAAACAAATAATAGTGTAATATCTGAAGCAAATCAATAAAAAAAACCTTGAATTATATGGCTGATCTCGTCTTTTTCTTAAGAAACACGTAGCTCATAACATAAGATTTGGCCTTAAGATCTGGAGTTTATGCTCGAATTTATGTTTTGCAACAAATAGTGGCTATGTTCAAGGCATATGTTAAGTAAAATGTTCAGGTGGGAGTGGACTAGAGGAGCTCTAAGGTCCCTTCCACGACTGTGATTCTAAGGCTCGCTTTCTGCACGCCCAAAACACGGAAGGAGCAAGAACAATGCAGGGGAGAAAGCTCTTCCGACGCAACACAAGATTTTGTTCCTTTCGAGGCAGAATTTCCTCCACTATTCCGGTATCTATCTTTGAACCAGACTGTGAGGCACTCTAGCCTCATTTCTTCCCTGCTCTCTATGGTAAAAGACACCTCACGCGGGTCACCTGATGTTTATCTCCACCACCACCTCCCTCCGGATGGCGCCCTCTTATGACGTCAGAGCGGAGCTCGTGTTTTTTTTCCCCCTTGCCGTTTCCCCAAACACCCAAATCCACCCCGCCTCCCGCTTCTGAGTGACGTCTGGAGAGCCTCAATGAGCCTCAAGATAAGGCCGAAGCGCCCGCCTACCAACTGCTGAATGGCGTCAAGGTTAGCCAATGACGTCGAGAGGAGGGAAAGGGACACCACCTCGGGTTGGGTGAAGGCTGCTCCTCCTGTCGACGAAGGCGGCGGAATGGCGGCGCTTTACGCTTGTACCAAGTGCCACCAGCGGTTCCCCTTCGAAGCGCTCAGCCAGGGGCAGCAGCTCTGTAAGGTCAGGGCCGGGTCTGTGGGATCGGGGGAAGCCGAAGAGTGATCCGGGGAGGGGGCGGCGGAGGGGAAATGTATCGGGTTTGCGAGCAGAAGCCCTGAATTTGAATGTAGGTTCGATTCCCTCCACCGAATCCATCCTTTCCGCTGGGGATGAGGTGAGGCTGAGGGCTCTTGGGGTTGCGCTGTCCGTTGCCGCCCCGAATTTTGAAACCGAACAGCGCGGTGGCCCCCTTCACAGGGTTGTTAGTTAGGCAAAAATGGGTATCTGAAGACGTGACTTGGGGCCAATCCTCCCCCCCCCCCCTCTCTCAACCCAACCCAGATCACGGGGTGGTTGTTCTGGGCAAAATAAGAGCAGGGCTATCGGGTAGGTCGCCACTTTGAGTGTAGTATTTACTGTTATTTTTTTAAATCCCGCTTTTATTTATATGAGATGAGTAGAGTAGAAATAGAATAAGAATAGAATAATAGAAAAGTAGAGTTGGAAGGGACCTTGGAGGTCTTCTAGTCCAACCCTCTGCCTAGATAGGAAACCCTATACCATTTCAGACAAATGGTTAGAATCTCTTCTTAAAAACCTCCCGTGTTGGAGCATTTATAACTTCTGGAGGCAAGTTGTTCCACTGATTGTTTTATCTGTCAAGAAATTCCTCCTCAGTTCTAAGTTGCTTCTCTCCTTGATTAGTTTCCACCCATTGCTTCTTATTCTGCCCTCAGGTGCTTTGGAGAATAGCTTGACTCCCTCTTCTTTGTGGCAGCCCCTGAGATATTGGAAGACTGCTATCCTGTCTCCCCTAGTCCTTCTTTTCATTAAACTAGACATACCCAGTTCCTGCAACTGTTCTTCATATGTTTTAGCCTCCAGTCCCCTAATCATCTTCGTTGCTCTTCTCTGCACTCTTTCTAGAGTCTCATAAAAAGACTGGGGGGAAAAAATCTAACAATATGTACTCCACTCTTTTTATATATGTAAAGCTAATTATAATAATTGGGATTGCTGAAGGAAGGAGGAAATAGTTCTGTAAAGGTGTATGTATGTATTTATTTATTGCATCTGTATCTTGTCTGTTCAGGACAATCAGATTTTGATTCACCTAAAGCCAATTGCATTAAAACATAATAAAATCAATCATGAGAGTATCAATGAGGTGTGTCCCCATTTCATTCACACAGGTTTTGTAGGATAAAGTTAACCTTTACTAATGTAACTTAGCAAAAAATTAAAAATTCAGTAAATGTCATCTTATTTAATTTCAGTTCCAGCTGTTTTTGGCAATGTATTTAACCTGGTTGTTGGTATAATCCTGTTTTGTTTCTACAAATGCTGAAAAATCAATAAGACAATCAAGTTTAATACATTGTATCAGTGTATTGTATCTGATCTGAAAATCAGGAATTTGGTAACATCTTTTCTGATACAGTAACAGATTTTATTAAAAGGCAGAAGCTTTTGGGAGTTGCATTTGATTAAGAAAACTGTTATTCTTGAAAGCTTTTGCCTTTACATATGTAGCAAATCAGCACCACCCCCACCCCCCCAGAAGAATGAAATGTTTTGGGAAATATTAAAAAGGCAGAATATTATATTTTCCTAAAGAAGAAATGGAGAAAACATGCTCTTAAAGACAGAAAGCAGTATTTCTTAACAGCCCCCAGCAGATATTTTATACATCAAGAAAGATTGGGTCAGCCTATTCAGAAACCAGCCCCAGTTTTCCTGCCCCAAGCAGAAACTGAGGAGACCACCTTTTAGAAATGCAGATTTGGTAATCCAGTCACAAAGACTGGGTCAAGAGAGAAACTCAGATAAGCAACAAAGAAAAGGTTGAAAAAATTAGCTCAGACAAACACCTAGGATTTGCATTTTTTCTTTTGCCTATAGAGCCAGCAACATCACCCCTACATGACCCCCATAGGAATCTGACAGACAATAGAATATTAAAAGGCATGTTTTTGCACAGGAAGCTCAAATACAAAACCCAAAGAAGGTATAAAAACCCACCCATTTTGTCAGCTGCACAGAATCACATGTGATTTTGCTTCATCAATAAACCATCTTTCCAATCAGCCTCCATGTTTCCAATGTCTCTCTCCCAGCTTGGAACTGAACCAGAGGGATTTTCCTCCCAACACATAAAATATGTAAATCAGAAAAGGTGCTATTGATTCCTTCTGGTTTTTCTTTGATGACCTAGACTCATACAACTCCCCATTGGAACTGGTTAAGTGTGACCTGATTGTGTATTGTGTAAACATTACCAGTGAGTAGTCTAAGCCTCCACAGTTGGATAATGTGACTCATTACATCAGCCTTCTCCACTACTGTCCTTCCCTTATATGTCCTAGCTTCATTTTGGAGAGCTGAAATCCAGCATATTTCGAGGGCATCAGGTGTAGGAAAGCTTTATCTTAAATTTAACCATTCTTGTCAACCAGTCATAATGGCTTGTAGATTAGTACTGTACACACCTAGCTAATTATAGTTGATTCAACAAATTCTGGTTAATGAAAGCATGATTTAATGATATGTGAAATCAGCTTCATATGACTACTGTGCTACACTGGTTCTCCAGGTTTCATATCTCTAAGGAGGAAATGTATTGAAAAGGAGATGAAGGGTGTCCTGAAACTAAGGCCAGTGCCCCAGTGCTGATTTCTAACCTTTTCTAGAGCCCAGGCATCAAACCTGTGGCATCACGTGACATATCATGATGTTTTTTCCTTTGCAGAGATGGATGGATGTGGTCCGCACGTGGCGCATTCAGCCCGCTGGCCACCAGTTTGACACTCCTGTCCAACCATCATTGTGCCCATATAATAATCAGGAAGATGGTTTTTTTTAAAAAAAAACACCTTAATTGTGTGAAATAGCAATATAACTTACTAGTGAGAAAATTGCCCTCATAATTCATAAATATATGTATTTACCTGTGAATAAATTCCACTAATTTCAACAATACCGTATTTTTTGGAGTATAAGACGCACCAAGGTTTTGAAGAGGCAGGTTTTTTTAAAGAAAGAGAGGGAGAGAGAGGGAGAGAGAGAGAAATACAATAGGTAGGTGGGGTACAGAGAGAGTAGGGAGAGAAGGAGAGTAGGGAGGGAGGGGGAGGGAGAGAGAGAAATACAGTAGGTAGGTAGGGAGAGAGAGAGTAGGGAAGTAGATGTTTCCAGGTGTATTTATCCATGTGCTGGAGAAGGAAATCACTGACAACCTGCAGCACCTAAAACCTTGTTTCTGCTGGCACAGCACTTGAGCAGTGTAATTCTCATCAATCACTCTAACTAAAGAGCTTTCCGAAAGGAAAAAAAAGTTTTTGCACTCTGCAAACCTCCCCAAAACAGCCCATTTTTTGTGAAAACAGGCCCGTTATTCTCAAATAAAAGGCATGAATAGCTTTGGGGGGCGGCTTGCAGAGTGCTCCTGGGGGAGCGGGGGGGCAAAAATGAGGAAAAAATGGCCCATTTTTTGTCAAAAAAATTGCATGCATAGCCTTATGGGGGCTTATAAAGTGCGGTTGGGGGAGCAAAAACAGTTTTTTGCTCATTTCTGCCCTCTCCAGCCCTCAGGAGCTCTCTGAAAGCCTCATACAGGCATGGCCATTTTTGTGAAGGGGGCGGTGCTTTGGGAGGCAAAAAAATGCTGTATTCGATGTATAAGACGTATCCAGATTTTCAGCCTCTTTTTTGAGGAAAAAAGGTGCATCTTATACTCCCAAAAATACGGTACTTATTTCTAAAAAAAAATTGATTATTTGGGCCATGGATGATGAGAGATTACCTTGGAATGGTAATTTGGAATTGAATGAACAGATGCTTTGTGGTTTTAACCCTATGACCATTTAATAGTTTAGCTATTCCTCCATGCACTTATTGTTCATTAGCCACTGATTTAATTAAGTTGTGTTATCCAGCAAAATAAATTCTGAATGATGCTTGTTAAATTAGATTTGGGGTATAGTCATTGCGAGTTATTACCTTTTTGTATACCATCCTTGTACTAAATTGTTCCTGTTTGAAACCGGTGTACAATAAAGTATACAGTCATAAGATCTAGGCAATAAAATTAATACTATAGATAAATATCCTGCAGAGGTTAAAACCAGTTAGATAAGAGTAAGAAGAACAATAATGTCTGATGTTCTGGATTAAATTAAACTGAAGGAGAAAAGACTCCAGGAGGACAGTTTAAGGATGGGGGAAAATAATGGTTGATTAGAGGGAAGATTACTATTTCAGAATTCTTGGGGGCAAAACAGGATTTTAAGTGAATCATTAAATTGCATTGGATATTATTATGTTATGTTGCTTCAGTGATTTTCTTATTCTTTGTACTCTTGCTTAGAGTTCAATGCAGCTTTCTATGCTATGTGATACCTAGTGAAGTTTATATTAAATGTCCATTGTTTCTTCTAATCTAAGGTACTGATTATGATCAAGAGCAGCTGTGTAAGAACCATAAATTTCACTATAAACTGCTTCCTAGGGAGAGCCTTTATTATTCTTAATAACAGCTGAATTCAAGCAATCCATTGATTTTAGATATACGGGACATTATCTATGCTATTTACAGTAAAATTTCCTTGGTCCTGCTGATGCTTTTCTCTGGGAATTTATATGCATTTCTAGTCTTTTTAACCCATCCTTTCTTCTTCAGGAATGTCGAATTGCACACCCAATGGTTAAATGTACCTACTGTAGAACTGAATTCCAGCAGGAGAGGTAAATATTGCATATGATAAATTATTAAGAAGTAGTAACATGAAATGACATGGGCGGGGGTTATGTTTGTATGGAAAACAACTGATGTTTTCCACACAAAAACTTTTTTACGATGTTCTCTTCTTTTATTTCCAATGTGTTTTGAATACCAGTAATAGTTCTAAATGTTTTATGACTTGTTAATGTTCAGCCGGCAGAAGAACAGATACCTCACACTAGTGTTCTAAATTATGTTTATAGCAATTTAGAGATAAATTCCGCTGAAAGAGATAGCACTTCCAAGAGAAGAAGTACGGGAAGTACTGCTTGCCTTCTATCCACGTACGCAATGTTCCCTCTAATTTTTTTTCAGTGTGAGCAGAAAAGTATAGTGTTATAAAAGTATAGAGGAGCACAGTTTCATGCCTGAGCACCTAAGAGAGCAACAGTTTGAACTGCTGTCACGTCTGCTGGACATTTGCACAACATTCCAAGCGTCAAGCACCGATTGCGAGCGAGGTTTCAGCCTGATGAATGCCAGGCATGAAAATGTGCCACTCAAACACTATACTTTTCCACTCACACTGGGGGGGGGGGGGGGAAGTGCCTCTGCTTAGCTTTTACATTGTTAGACTGGCTAGAGAGAGACATGGCACCAACAGCCTGGGTCCTGGCATTTTGCAGGCAACCTGTCCTCTCACATTCCTTTAGAATGCAACCCATCACATTTGAATTAGATTTTGCCATTTATCATCTTAAAATATAATCCTATTATTCTAAAATATGACTAACTCAATATTAAAAACTGTAAATATTTAATCTGATAACTAATAGCAATAATTGTTATTTAGAATGACTAAAATCAGTATTGATATATCAATATATTTATCAAAATTGACAATAAACACTAAAATAACAATACAAATATATAATGTGGAATATAAATATAATATATAAATGCAAAATAAATATAATAAAATAATTTATCATGAAACTCTCCCCTTTTAAAGTAATGATCAATTAAATAGTCTAGCAAGTTTGGACTATGTGCTATATGTTATGTTACTTAAGAATATACATACTTCAGAATCAGATACAACATCCACATCATTTCGAACTGAGTCAATAAAATCATATGCCATGTCAAAACTATTTTAAATAAAGATATGAAATTAATCAAGTATTGCATTTATTTTTCAAAATGAATGTACGAATTTTTTATTATTTCAGTTTTGTACCCCATCTTTTCATCTCCAAAGCATTCAAAGCAGCTAACAGATTTATTTTAATTGAAATCTACTTAAAAACTGGTGTTATCACCATAATCTAATTCAAAAAGCCTGACTAAAAAGGGAATTATCCTTTTCTAAAACCAAAAAAGAAAGAACTGCAGTAGGATTGTATTCCATAGTATTTAATCAATGCATAGCTTTCAAATGTAATCCAAATTATATATCTAAACAACATTATAAATCATTTAAATATCAGAAGATTCCAGCATTGTTTTTTCTGATCTCTTGGCAGAAAGGATGTGTACTAGCATTTTATGGAATTTAAAATGATTAAATCCATGACACAAATTGCACAATAGGAAATCCAGGCCAGAATGCATTTAACTCATTGTATCACCGGGGACCAGAATTTAGCAGGCCCAGGAAAAAAAAAAAGTAGGTAAGGCCACTTTATAGCTAAATTTGATACCATTAAAATTAAACAGGATTAAAATCTGTGGTTTATAATTTACCCAGTTGTGCCATGCCGCCCGCCCCACTCCTTTCGCCGGCGTTAGCCTGCTGCACCAAGAAGGAGGGGAAGAAACAGGAGGAGATACGCATGCAGCTAAGCACGCAGCAGCCTCGGCGTCTAAGCAAGCGAGTCCACAGCATGCGCGCCCGCATGTCCGAGACAGGGCATAAAAAGGGAGGGAAAGGCGGGGAGGAGACGACCGGACCCAGCCCCATTTGGGGCGCCAGCTTGCACACAAGCAAGTCCCCCGACGCAGGATGTGGAAAGGCTTTGTTGACAGGTCCGAAGCGCGGAGAATCAGGAGGTGCCACCCACGTGCAACCGCATAATAAATCGCACCAATTTCGCCCAAACTTAAAAAAAATGTTGTTCAAGACTCCTGTTTAGCTGGAGGGGGTTTCATTCACAATTCCGTGGCCGTTCTACAGAGTGCAGAGACTGGCAAATGACCTTAGAGGGAACATTGCATGTATGATAGCTGTTATGAAAAAATTAAATTGAAATATTTTCTTCTCTATTGCTCCACTGCAACTGTAACACTAGTCATGACTCTAGAACAGTGTTTTTCAACCTTTTTTGTGCAAAGGCACACTTTTTTCATGAAAAAAATCACGAGGCACACCACCATTAGAAAATGTTAAAAAAATTTAACTCTGTGCCTATATTGACTATATATAAAGTAATTCTCCCACGGCACACCTTACACTATGTCACGGCACACTAGTGTGCCGCGGCACAGTGGTTGAAAAACACTGCTCTAGAACAACTCATCCCTTCCTTTAGTAGCTCCCTGGGATGCTGTTAGTGTCAGCTCCAACTTTATGGAAGTTCAACTAGCATTGGCAGTAACTTTAGGATTGGGATTCCCATATATATGGCTGCATCCTCAATGAAGTCAGATGGGAATTTTTTTATGGCAGCTCTGTACATTCAATATGCCAAATTGCTATTGTGATTTGAACCCCAGATTTTGGCCAGAAGGGAATTAAAACCTACCATATCTGTATGCTTGAACTCTACGAACAATGGCAGCCAGCAAGATTACAGTAATTTGTAAAGATAGTTAGTCCTTGACTTAAACCGCAATTGAGACCAGAATTTCCATTGCTAAGCAAGATCTTTGTTAAGTAAATCACCCTGGATTTTATGACTTGCCTGTTAAGTGGATCAGGAGGTCGTTAAGCAAATCCTGCTTCCCCCATTAACTTCCAGGAAGATGATTGCAAAAGTCATAAATCCCAATCATTTCACCCCAGGACACTGTAACTGTTGTAAATATTTGCCAAGTGCCCAAATAGTGTGACCTTGGGAATGCTGCAATAGATACAAGAATGAGCACTTGCTGTAAATCACTTTTTTCAGGCCTGCTGTAACTTCAAAAGGTCACTGAATGGTTGTAAGGCAAGGACTGACTGTAAATGGAGATTTTGCAGTAATTCAGCTCTGTTGTTTAGAAGAATGCGTCACTGAATGAGTTCAGTGGGACTTCTTGGGAAAGGGATTATGGATTGCTACTTCAGTTATATTGATCTAAGAAGGAATTACTTTTGTGATAGGATTGCTGTATGCTGTAGATAGTAATTTTGGGAACTTTTAGCAGCTTCAGTTAATTTAAATATGAATACTTCAACACGCAATGCCTTCTCTTTGTATTGAGTTCTTAAATTGGGAGAATATTTACACTTTTACACCTAAAAACTGGACCTCAGGCATAAGTCATCAACAACCATATAATGAAGGGCACTAAACCTGTGGATTCCCAGATGTAGCCCATGATGTATTCATAATTATTAAGGGATAATGAAAAATGAAATCTAACCAACTGGAAATGGATATGTTTTATATAAGATAAAACAGTGTGAAAGCCACAATTTTGCCTTCTCTATTTAATCAGTATACATTGGGGCTGTGCAGCTGTTCAGCTATAAACTCCTAAAGGTGCTTAGCATCTATTTGCAATCCCTTTTTAAAAATTACCTTTGTTTAAATCAAAATTCTTTTACATCAACTGACATTAGAGTTTGTAACTTTTATTTTAAAACCTGTACATCAGTCCATGTCTTAAAATAAGAGATAACAGAAATAAAAATTAAAAATATTCCAAGGCATTTGAACACTGAACAGGTGTTACAAGAATTCCCTTATTTGATGTTTGAAACCCAGTTTATATAAATTACAAGAAATAGCTTTCCAAGAAAGAAAGAAAAACCAGAATAATCCTCATTTTAGGAGGAGTGGCTAAAACACTGAGCTTGTCAATCAGAAAGGTCAGCAGTTTGGCAGTTCAAATCCTTAGCACTGCATAACGGAGTGAGCTCCTGTTACTTGTCCCAGCTTCTGCCAACCTAGCAATTTGAAAGCACGTAAAAATGCAAGTAGAAAAAATAGGAACTCCCTTTGGAGGGAAGGTAACAGTGTTCCGTGTGCCTTCGGCATTTAGTCATGCTGGCCACATGACAATGGAGTCTTTGGACAGCACTGGCTCTTTGGCTTTGAAACGGAGATGAACACCATCCCCTAGAGTCGGGAACGACTAGCACATATGTGCGAGGGGAACCTTTACCTTTAATGTCCTCATTTGCTAGAGATCTTTATGGTGAACAAAGCCCTGGCTGCAAACTGGCTGCTTTCAGTGATTTATGAATCAGCTCATTGATTTTATGAGCGTAGTCTGATTTTTCTGCATAGTCGCACCTAGAAGTAACAGCTTTTGCAAACCTTTGATTCTTTGGCTCTGTAGCAAGCAGGTCAGTCTCTTTATCATAATTCAGTTTGCAAATCTGTTTAACTTTCTTTTTGAGCTTCTCAGCAAAGACATGATGCCTTAAAAGTTTTAATATCTGATTAATTTGAGAGGCTGCATCACTGGTTGCTCTAGTCTAGCTTAATGACAGAAATTGATGTCTTTTACCTCTTTGCAGAATTTCAAAAGATCCCCCCCAATACTTTTGGTGTGAACTCAATCTCCTTCTCTGGTGGAGCACAATATCGCATTCCCAGGAATGACAACACACACTTCGTGGTCTCCCTCTTTGCAGAGTGTAGCTGTTTCTGCAAAATGGAGAGCAGGATTAAAAACCAGTGCAGCCCGGAGCCCAATAGCTGCCAAAATGCTACTTCTTGTAACTCATCTCAAACATTGATATAGCTCACCCATTTGCATCCATTAAAGCAGCTTCATCTTTTTCTGCAGTTGTTACACAATCCCAAGAGAATGATGCAGCCGCTTTAAGGGATTGCAAATAGATGCTAAATTTGCACTCCTGTATGTCTTAAAACAGGACTGTCAAACCCATGGCCCATGGTCCGGGTGCATCATGTGATGTCCACACCCATGCCTGCTTTAGTGAAGGGAGGAAAAGTCGTGATACGTCACATGACGAGGCGGTGATGACACGAGTTTGACCCCCCTTCTTAAACTAACCTTTGAAGATGGAATCTGAATAGCTGCATGGACCTAAGCCACATTGCCCGGTTTCATTTTTTTTAATACTCTTTTTTTTCTTTTGATAGTAAAACCAATACAATATGCAAGAAGTGTGCTCAGAACGTGAAACTTTATGGGACGGTATGTATTAAAACTCTTTTTTTTCTTTCAGCAATTTGGAATGGTTACCGATAATAAAAAATAATCACTAATAGAAGTAGCAATAGAGCAGAGAAAAAGTCATTCATAGAAATGTGTAGTATTATTATAAATTGCTATTAAATTCGTATGCTGCCCAACTCTCAACAAACTAAGGGTTAGCTGAAGTGGGTTGATAGCCTGGTAGTGCAATGTTTCTCAACCTCAGCTACTTTAAAATACATGGATTTCAACTCCGTAGATTCCCCTAGGCCAGGGTTGTTAAACTCGATGTCATTGGGAGCTGCATCAAAGTTGTGTTTGACTTTGGGGGGGGGGGCTGGCCAGCATGATGTCACTTGTGTCAGCGGGCACGTGCGTTGGCCGAGTGCTCTTCCAACGAAAAAAGACTGTTTTCGGCTGGGACAGCCTCCTGCAACCCGCTGCCAGCAAAAATGGAATGGCAGGCGGTCCTCACAAGCTCCATTTTCACCGGCAAAGGCACCATAGGCCTGACGTTTACTATTTCTAGGGTGGCCCGCGGGCCAGATCTAAGCACCCCAGGGGCCAGATCTCTGGCCCCCAGGCCTTGAGTTTGACACCCCTGCCCTAGGTGGAATGCTGACTGGGGAATCCTGGAAGTTGGAAGTCCACATATTTCAAAGTTCCTGAAGCTGAAAAATACAATGACAGTAGAAAGTATAACACTTAGTGATTTCTGGTAAACCATTATAGCTCATGTAGCTTGTAGTGAGAGTTGCTCAGAATGACTGACTGCTGATATATGTTTTCCATCACTGGCCCAGTGAGTGCTAAACAACTGAGGTGGTCACCAAGAATGTCTTCATGTAAGCCAGCTAAGGCATTTGAGTGTTAATTGAAGTTACATTCTTAAGTATATTTCTTAACATTTCAAGTGCCTAAAGATCTTTAAAGGTGCACTCTTGCTTTGTAAGTTTAAAACATTTTAGTAGAAAATAAGACTTTAAAAAAAATTAAGCTGTGTGAGGGCTATAATACTGTTTCAGTATGTAAGAGGATTATTTTCCATGGTTGATCAAAGAAAAGTAACTATAGAGAAGTTAAATACTTGTGTCATTATCAGTCCCTCCATCTCCCCCCCCCCCTACTTTTACTTAATTATTTCATTGGAAAAAAAGCTTGGAATGCATAGTGAGGAGCATTTGAGCAGGTGGGAATTATATTCCAAAGTGATGCTAATCCCCTTGTTTCATCTTCTTTATTACTTAAGCCAAAACCATGCCAGTACTGCAACATAATTGCAGCATTTATTGGCAACAAGTGCCAGCGGTGTACGAACTCAGAGAAGAAATATGGGCCACCCCATTCATGCGAACAGTGTAAGCAACAGTGTGCCTTCGACAGGAAGGATGATAGGAAAAAAGTGAGTATCTATGTATGTCCAGTTCAGGTAGTCCTCAACTTACAACAGTCCAGTTAATGATTGTTCAAAATTACAGAGGTACTGAAAAAACTAACTTGTGACTGTTTTTCACACTTGTGACCATTGCAGCATCCCCATGGTCACATGGTCAAAATTCCGACGCTTAGACAACTGGTTCATATTTATGACCATTGCAGTGTCCTGGGGTCATATGATACACAGGGGTCACCTATGATGATGGCTCCCATCATAAATGACACCTAAAAGGGCTCATGTTTCTACAGGTAGTCCTCAACTTGCAACCGTTTGTTTAATGACCATTCAAAGTCACAACTGCTTTGAAGAAAGTTATTTATGACACTTTTTCACGCTTACAACCATTGTGGCATCCACATGATCAAAGTCCAGACACTTAACCATTTGGTTCATGTTTACGATGGATGGTCGCAGTGTCCCGGGGTCATGGGATCAACTTTTGCGACCTTCCGACAAGCAAAGTCAATGGGGAAGCCAAATTCACTTGACAACTGGGTTAATAACTTATCAACTGCAGTGATTCGCTTATCAACTCTGGCAAGAAAGGTCATAAAATGGGGATAAACTCACTTAACAAATGATTCACTTAACAAATTTTGGGCTCAATTGTGTTTGTGGGTCAAGGGCTACCTGTATAGAAAGGTTACTTTACTATAGGTAGATGTGAAGCACACTTAAATGTACCTGCCAGGATTCTGGCAGCAGTTGACTTTGGTGCTAGCCATTTTTTCTAGCTGCACCTCAGTCATTAAGACCAAACTGAAATCATGAATAACAAATTTTACAACTTTTAGAGGGGAAAGCATTGTTTTTCCCCCCAATAAGGTGTGAGTTGAATAAAATATCATTTTCCTCAGGTGGGAATTGAAGAGTTGGTCTGAATTAAACAGAAGATTTTTTTATTTTTAATTTTTTTTTTAATTTATTGGTTTTCAGAATGGGGTGATGGTTTCAGAATGGTTTTATTGGGAAAGATGGGTGAGCCTGTTTCTTTATTCCTGTTGGGTTCACATGCCTCTTCTATCCTGTTTTGGCAACATTTTTCAATTGTTTGGAACCACATTCAAATTTGCATTCATGTTTTCTCTGAAATGACCTTTTGATGCACATTTCTAAGCTGCAAACTATGTTTTATATCACACAATACTATAATATGCAGCCTGGTTTCCTCTGTGCACATGAAGCTGTTGACAAAATCTATTAATAAAAAGCCATTTCTCTGTTGTTTTCCTTCATTTCAGGTAGATGGGAAGTTACTCTGCTGGCTTTGCACACTCTCTTATAAGCGAGTGCTACAGAAAACCAAAGAACAGCGTAAACATTTAAGCACCTCCTCTCGGACAAGCTTGCCAGAAAAGGAGCAATATGGCCGACTTAACTGTGGCAGCCACTACAGCAGGTATCTTTGCTTTGCACGCTGTTTTTTGGTGCTCGTTCTTTTTTTAAATTCAGTGATCTTGCTGATCCTTATGCTAAGCCGGGGGTGTCAAATTGGCAGCCTGTGGGCTGAATGCATCACCCACAGGCCATGCCCATCCCATGTGATATGATCATGTGACATGATCAATTTTGACACCCATGTGCTAAGCCAAGCTTTGCTTAAGTATAGCTCAGGGGTTGGCAACCTTAAACACTCAAAGAGCCACAAAGGTCCCAAAAAAGCCCCCCATTCAATTCTGGAGCTGACCGGAAGTCTGGTTCCTCCTACCATAGAGTCTCCTCCTAGTGCGGTGTTCTTTTTCCTCTGCTGACCAGAAGTCCAATTCCCCCACCATAGAGTCTCCTCCTAGCGCAACGTCCCTTTTCCTCTACCTGTCCTAACCGAAAGCCCTATCAATTGTGGAGCCAATTGGCAACAGGGAGCCACAGCAGAGGGATGAAAGAGCCACCTGCGGCTCCAGAACCACGGATTGCTGACCCCTGGTATAGCTAGTCCTCATTTAATAATGATTAAATTGCTAAATGATGTGGTTGTAAAATACAACATAATGTCACTGTGTCAACTTACAACAGTTGTGACAGTTCCACTTACCATTGTTAAGCAAATATTGTGGGGCAGTTAGGCCCGACATCACATAGTCAGCATTCGTAAACTCCTGCCAGCTTTCCCCTATCACTGATGGATGTTACCTAGTTTGGGTAATGAAACGTCTGAAAGAAAAGAGCCAAGCTTAGAGAGCACCAAGGACCTCTCATTTCAACCCTGAGCTTCAAACATCCTTTATTGGTAAGGGCTGAAAATTTTCAACTCGTGGTTTCGAATTAGCTAGTTTACAGGCTGTGGTTAATTTTTCCACTCTGCTCTTTTTTGCAGCCAGAAAACCTTATCTACATCTTCTATTCAGAATGAACTCCCAAAGAAAAAACCCAAGTTTGATGCCATATTAGCCAATGGGGACAGGTAAGCTACTTAAAGGGCTATTGGAGTTTGTCTTTATTTAAAAAAAGAAGGGAAAGAAAGCATGTGAATACACATTCTGGTGTTTCCAGATGAAAAGTAGAAGTTCCTCAAAATTAATCGTGGGTCATTCTGAAAAGGAAGATGAAGACACCCCTGTTACTCCTTCCCCCACCCCACCCTCCATGCCACAATTTCACTCATATGTCTCCTGCAGAGCTGTTCTTTGCCTCCACCTATGGAGGCTCTCATTGGCTTGCAAACCATTTAAAGACAGGCTTTTCAATAGGCCTGTGAGACAGGAAAAAAAATCAATGCAGTGTGCTCTCCCCTGTCCTTTATGATTTGTCTTGTTCAGTCTTTCTATTTATGTAACAGAACTGTGCATATTAACTGTGCAAAATAAACATAACGTTTATTTTACTCTGTGTATATTGTAGTTCAGATACTCAAATTATTTCATTTATATCAACTCAGCACAGGTAGGCCTCCTTTAGTGACAACAACTGGGAGCAGTTATTCCATTGTTAAACATTACACCTACCTAAGCAAAACATCATACTTTAGAATAGAATAGAATTCTTTATTGGCCATGTGTGGTTGAACACACAAGGAATTTGTCTTGGTGCCTATGCTCTCAGTATACATAAAAGAAAAAATACATTTGTCACAAATCATAAGTTGCAACACTTAATGATAGTCATAGGGTACAAGTAAGCAATCAAATCATACTACGAAACAATCATTATAAATCGTAAGGATAACGGCAAGAAAGTTACAGTCATAAGGGGGAGAAAATGGGTGATAGAACAATGAGAAGATTAATAGTAGTGCAGACATAGTGAATAGTTTGACAGTGTTGAGGGGATTATTTGTTTGGCAGAGTGATGGCGTTCAGGGAAAAACTGTCCTTGTGTCTAGTAGTTCTGCTTTGCAGTGCCCTATAGCTTCGTTTTGAGGATAGAAGTTGAAACAATTTATGTCCCCATAGAGATTCGTACCCTCACCACCCTCCAGGCCTTCCGCATAGCCCTTAAAAGCTGGCTGTTCCGACAGGCCTGGGGCTAAAGACTTGCAACCCCACTCGAATGGTATGACTGTTGTGCTTTTAACGGTGTAGGGTTTTCATGTTTGTAACTTGTCTGTTTTTCCCCTCCCTTGAATTGTGAGCCGCCCTGAGTCCCCTCAGGGAAAAGGGCAGCATACAAATAAAGTAAAATCTAAAAATCTAAATGTCTAGGGTGTGAGGGGTCTGTAAATATTTTCACAGCCCTCTTTTTGACTCATGCAGTATACAGGAAGAACTTACAAACTCACTTCCCCTTAGGTTAAAGGAAACATCACATGACCACAACTTATGATTTGATTTTCCCCTTCTCTATTAACACTACTTAGTTATTAACATAACTTGTTAAGCCAGTTGCAGAGCACATAAATGATGATCTTTCAACTGGGGGTTGCTGCAGTGGTTGTAAATGCAATGATTATTCACAGTTATTGTTTTAACACCATCAGAACTTCAGTCATTCAACGAGGCAGGCATTAAGAAAGGACTGCCTGTAATTGTTAAGTTAAAACTTGCAGAGCAGTCTAGCATTGTTATCCACAGGGCGGGGATGAAGGCTGAGGAAGCAAAGCTACTCTATGGAATCCTCCTTTATCATGGCCTCCAGTCTGCCTGGAGAGTCCTTGGTGTTGTACTCACAACATATCTGAAAAATATCCGATTGGGGAAACTTGGCCCGTGGCCACCAAGAGTGGACATTCTGACACAAGAATTTAATTAAGAGCTTCCCAGGACACTCCTTGGCCTAACGCTGTACCATATTCAACTACAAGTTTGCAGGTTTGCGTTTAGGCGCAAATGATCAGGCTCAAATTATTCTTGTTTGAACCAATTTTATGAAAACCAACTTTGAACCAACTCTCTGGAGAAGGCTGTAATGTTAGGAAAAATGGAAGGAAGGAGAAGAAGAGCAAGGTGGGTGGACTCAGTTACAGAGACAATGAGTGGACTGTTGGGGGGAGGGAGAGATATGGAAAAAACCGATTAAGGATAGATCATCTTGGAAAAAATCTATGTGGTTGCCAGGAGTCAGAAACTACTTGATGACATAATCAGCTTGCAGCTAATCTCAACAAATATTTATGCAGATTCTCAGTCGTGTTTGTCCCCAAGGTGCTTTTTCAAGAGGCAACTGGACTTTCTGGTCCAGTTGTCTCTTGAAAAAAGTACCTTTGGGATCCAAAAAATATTCTTCAGTTTATGTAAGCAAACATAGTTTCTGGGTATCAAATTATCTAAAACCAAAGTATTTCAAGCCTCTATATTAAATTATAGAGGCATCTCTTAATGTTTTGCATCATCTGAAATTTTCAACATTATTAATATCCCTACAACTTCTAGAGTACTTTTGGGGGAGACGTGGAAACCAGCTTAGCCTAGTGGTTAAGGCATCAGGTTAGAAACCAGGAGACTGTGAGTTCTAGTTCTAAACAGGAAAGAGGGCTGGGTGACTTTCGGGCAGTCACTTACCTCACAGGGTTGTTATTATGAGGGAAATGAGAGGAGGGAGGAATGTTATTTTATGTTCACTGACTTGCGTTACTTATAAAATAATAAAGGCAGGATAATCTAATATGTGCACAAATAAATTTGATTGGAAGTCCTTGCAGTGTTCATACATAACCACTGGAGGGCAGCCATAAACTGTGAGAAAGAAATTACAAGTGGTCCTCGACTTACGACCACCATTGAGCCCACATTTTTTTCTTTTTAAGTGAGACATTTGTTAAGTGAATTTTGTTCCATTTTACAACCTTTCTTGCCTCAATTGTTAAGTGAACAACTGCAGTTGATAAGTTAGTAGGTTGGTCGTTAAGAGAAATCTGACTTTCACACTGACTTCGCTTGCCAGAAGGTTGCAAAAGGGGATCACATGACCTTGGGGCCCAACAACAGTCATAAATGTGAGCCAATGGCCAAGCATTGAATTTTGATCACATGATCATGGGGAATGCTGCAAAGGTCGTAACTGAAAAATGGTACTAGGTCACTTTTTTCAGTGTTGTAACTTTGAAAGGTCACTAAATGAACTGTTGTAAATTGAGGACTGCCTATACTGGCTTGCAGTCAAGCAAAGTTGAGTCAGCAGGAATCTGACTGCAACTATTCTTGCACTCAGGCATGCAAGATTTCTGTCCCAGACCTGTCTGTGATATGGAGGTTAATACAGCAGGAAATTGCATCAGGTTTGCATCAGATCAGCAAACTTGGAAGGTGACTAGGACTACATTTAAGATGAACAATCCAGCCTTGTTTTTAAGTACAGGTATTCCTCAACTTACACTACAATTGGGACCAGGATTTTTGTTGCTAAGCAAAGTGGTTGTTAAGTAAGCCATGCCTGATTTAAAACCCCTTTTTTTAACCACAGTTTTTAAGCAAAATCACTGCAGTTATGTGAATCAAGCGCTTGTTAAGTGATTCCAACTTTCCCCATTGACTTTACTTGTTGGAAGCCAGCTGGTGGCCATCAAGGGACCCCAGGATGTTGCAGCCATTGTAAATACATGCCAGTTGCCTTGTGGCTGAATTTTGATTGTGTGCCTATGGAGATGCTCCAGTTGTCATAACTGCAATGACCATCCAGTTAGGGTTGTTGTTTTTTTTGTGACATTGTTAGTTGCAAAGTCGTATCCGACCCATCACAACCCCAGGGACAATTTTCCTCCAGGCCTTCCTGTTGTCTACCATCCTCTGGAGCCTATTTAAGCTCAGGCCGACTGTTTTGGTGACTCCATCCAGCCACCTCATTCTCTGTCGTCCCCTTCTTCTCTTGCCTTCAATCTTTTCCAGCATTAGACTCTTCTCCAGTGAGTCCTTCCTCATTAGGTGGCCAAAGTATTTGAGTTTCCTCTTCAGGATCTGGCCTTCTAAAGAGCAGTCAGGGTTGATCTCCTCTAGGACTGATTGGTTTGATTGCCTTGCAGTCCAAAGGGACTCACAGGAGTTTTCTCCAGCACCATAATTCAAAGGCCTCCATTCTTTGGTGCTCAGCCTTCCTTATGTGACATTGAACAATCATTAAAAGCTTGCCATTGGTTACTTTCCTGCATACATTATAGGCTTAATTAATTAATGCTCATCCTAGATCTTATATTTGAGGCTGATTTTAACCATATTATTGTAATGTAGGTACAGATGAGTCAATATAAAATGCTTGCATCTACTTCTGTTCATCTTGTTTAAATCATTAAATGAATGTAAATTGAGGACTACATGTACTTCTTTGATATCTGTAGACACTAAGGCATTAACAAGAGGGACCAGAAAATGGCTATTCTATGTTTCTTTGCTACCTAGCAGAGAAATCACCCTGATTGTTGCATGGCAATGATGGCCATTTTAAATTGCCTTGGGCTGTGTAAGTGGAGCTCTTTCTTCCTTCCTGGCTAGTTTCCCATAATGTTCCAGAGTAATAATTTTTAGTGGGTTTATGCGCGAGTCTGAAATAGTCAGCAAGCAAGGGCTATATACTGGTAGCTATAGTTTATCTTGCCCAACTATAATTCTGCTATGTTTACTGCTGAGTGTAAGAACATTTTCTACTTCAGATAAAGTTGATAGGCTCAGAATTGCTTTTCAGGTCACTGTACTAAAACAAAAATCTAAAACTATGTTGCACTTGTGTATTGTTCTATTGCTTATTGCTCGGTAGAGTTTTCAGCGTTCCAGTAAAAATATTTTTATTCATACATCAAAGCACATTCTACAAATATGTAATGTTCAAATCTCATAGATCGAGGGCATGTTTATTTTTAATCTAATAATGTGGTCAGTACTTGTGCAAACTTTGGATAAAAAGGAGATAAATACAGATAATCCTCAAGTTATGACCACAATTGTCAGAAAGTTGCAAAAGGGGATCACATGATCTTGGGACACGGCAACGGTCATAAGTATGAACCAGTTGTCAAGCATCTGAATTTTGATCTACAAAGATCGTAAGTGAAAAATGGTCAAAAGTCACTTTTTTCAGTGTTCTAACTTCGAACAGTTACTACCTGTCTTTTAATTTGAATCATTCTCTGGAAATTTTTCTGATTCAATTTTTTCTGGCAACTCACATTTCTAATGAAAGTATTAAGTTGAAAGGAGGCTGCTATAGATTTAGAGTTATACTTTTTGCCTCATACGACTTCCGGAGTCTGCAATTAATTAATGCAGAAAAAATCAAAATAGAAAGCACCTGATCTATTTGATGGTGTGGCAAGGAATTATTACTATGACTACAGGCAGAGTTATCTAACTGAGGGAAGGAATTAGAAATTTTGGAAAATTAAGTATTTTTTCTTGGAAAGAAAAAAATGAGTTTCACTATTTTCCAGATAATTTCATTGCATTGTTTATTTTTTTTAATTAGAATTTTAAACAACAAGTATAAAAACTAACAGAAAGTAATATTTAAGGTAAAAAAGTCAAAAGTGCAGGAAAAAAACACATATAAAGAAGTGACAAAAAGAAATATGTAAAAAAATATTTTAAGTCTATTTGCTAAAATCATTGTCAACAATTTATAATCTTTATCCAGTAATGACATTGGTCTATAATTTCTTCTTAGATCTTACCCCTCCTTAGGAATTAATGCTGCATTTAGCCTCTTTTCTGGCATCTTTCCTCCCTGTAAAATAGAATTCATCATTTTTGGAGGGGTTGTAAAGGTTAATCCTCAAAGGATTTGCAATAGGAATCTGATAATCCATCTGGTCCTAGTACTTTTCCTGGATTAATCTTTTTATGACTTCAGAAACTTCCCTTGTTTTTATGGGTTCAGCTTCTTTGTAAGCTTTGCTAAACATTGGTTTTCTAAGTATTATCTATTTTCCAAAGAAATATGATGTCCCTTATACAAATTAGAATAATAGTGAGGAAATGTTTTTTGTATAACTGCATTGTCCATTAATACAGTATCTCCTTCTTGAAGTTTCAAAATCATTTTCTTTTCTTTCTCTTTTCTTAGTTTATATGGTAGCCATTTCCCTGGTTTATCTGCAAATTCAAAATTATTTTGCTTTATTTTTATTTCCATTTTTCCTAGAGTTAACATTGACAATTGTTTCTTTAAAGTTTAATTTGATGTAAAATGCTTAATTTCTCTAGCAAATTCTTTCTTTTCTTTTTATCACATCCAAAATAGCCTTTGTTTTATCTTGGGTCTTCTTTGTAAGATTAGTGTTATTTTATGTGAAATAACATCTTTTGAAAGTTTTCTTGTTTCCCAAATGATTCTTAAATTAGTAACTATTTATAAAAACTTTCTATTTGCAATATTTTACTATCAATTCTTTCTATAATAGCTTATATTTAATTTCCATGTGAAAGAAGTAGGTTTCCTTTTATCAGCCAAATTCACAGGGTTATGATCAGAAAAAGTCTTTGGGAACATCTCAGTTTTAGAAATCGTAGCCAAATTAATGTTTTTTATATCTCCAGACATTTATTTTACAGAATTTTCCATCTTATCAAGCCTTTCATCTTTTTTTAAGGGCTTGAATTCAAGTGATTGAGCCAATTTAGTTCCTAATTGATCGAGCATTGTCTGAAGTAACGTCAAATTGCTTTATCATCTTTCTTGACCAGCTGTTCCAAAGAAACTCTTCTACTCTAATCTTGCAGCCCAGATGTTAAGCACAAAGAATCAGGACCATAGGTTAAATTGCAGTTCAGAAGATTTATTGCTCAATCCTATACATAAGAATGCAGTCAACTAAAGTTCAATACTAAATTTGGTTCCAGATAAGGATCAACAAAATTCGAGAGGCTGGAGTTAGACTATTTATGGGAAGATAACGATTCTAGGCTAATGACTTGTTTAATTCCACCTCCAGCTTTGTCTGCTTTTTTCCTACACTTAAAAATAAAAGTGCTAAAGAAGATAAACAAACTTCACACACTCTTTATGTTTTTTAAAGCTGTAATTGCAAACACACGTCATATTTGCATCTCCATGGTTACCATCAAGTACTCAGTCTACTCAAGTTATCTTCATAGTTTGTTTTGAAAATTCAGGCAATTATCAGGAGTCTTTTAGTGCAAAGCAAGCAGCATTCCCACAGAATGTCTGAGTCAGTTGTTTAATTCGGATATGATTTTGGCAATGCATTTTCATAGAAAAATTAAATCTTTTCCAAATAACTTTCCCCTTCATCCAATTTAAAGTTACTTATATCATCTCTTGTTAAGCTTTCTGCCAAAAATCACCAAGATAAGTCCTTATCTGTTGTGAAAGGGAATCTCTCTCAGACTGTACAGTAATTATATCAAAATGTGATTAAGAAATGCAGAATGGCTGGTTGTTTGGTCCATTTTTGACTGTTCCCCAGCTGTGTACGTAGATGGAATCCCACACCTCACAACCACTCAATTCACAACCAAATGGCAAAAGCTTCCAGTTTTGCAGTTAACTTATAGGCGCATCAATCCAGAGTCAGATAGATTATTCTATCTTCCTTTCTTTGTCTGGAGAGAATTTGGTGCCTCCAGGTGCTGATTTTTGCTGAAATACTGTCTCCGCTCCCTGTAGATGATGAAACCCCTCTTAATCCTCACCAGAAACCCTACTGCAACTTTTAGATGTATATAACTCAGTATGCCTGTTTATGAAGTCTTGTGAAGATTGTCAAGTTTCAGGATTATGTTAATTAGACTGGTAAAGAGTAGCAGCAGCTTGCTGTGCGTTACTGAAACGTAACCTCATGTTACAGAAATGCAAAACACAGTTTTGCTTTGCAGAAGCAATGGTTAAGAATATAATTCTCTATTTAGAGCAGATGTTGAAATAAAAGGTTGTACCAGATACCATACATGGGCATGACCAGCACAACTCATTTATGTTATTATTTTTTAATGCCTCCCTGAAGCAATTGAATAAGAGGTATGGAAATTATGCCCTATGAAATACGTCACTCAAGAGTTTCAGATTAACAGTTGGAAGAGACCTTCTAGGTCATCTAGTCCAGCCCCCGCCCAAGCAAGAGACTCTACATCATTTCTGACAGATGGCAGTCCAATCTTTCTTGAAAGCTTCCAGTGATGAAGCTTCCACAACTTCCAAAGGCAACTTCTGTTCCATTGGTGATTGCTCTCACTGTCAGAAAGCTCCTCCTTATTTCCAGATTGAATCTCTCCTTGGTCAGTTTCCATCCATTATTCCTTGTCTGGCCTTCAGGTGCTTTGGAAAATAGCTCAACCCCCTCCTCTCTTTGGCAGCCCCTCGACTGCTATTAAGCCTGGTTTCACCCAGTCTCTATGTGTATCTTTTGGTTTTTCTTGCCTAAGTGTAAGACTTTACCTTTCTCTGCATTGAATTTCATTTTGTTAGATAGCGCCCATTGTTCAAGGGTTCCTTTCCAAACGTATAACTTTATGAGTCCAACCCTCTCTTGTTCATGGATCCATTGCGATGGGTGTTGGGTTGTAGTAATGAGCAGAGTGAAGTCACTCCAATGGTCTCCTTCAGTTTTTCTCCAGACCTCGCCTTGGATTCCCCTGGCACCGATCACTTTGTCATCATAGCCCAACTGAAGGAAGAAGTAGCTACTTTGAAGAAAATGCTACACCAGAAGGATCAGATGATCCTGGAGAAAGAAAAGAAGGTAACACCTTGGAGCTCCCTGCTGGGATGCTTTGCTTCACCACAGGCTCTCCTGTATTGCTCACTGTCCTGCTCACTGAGTGTTACTTGAAGAGGAGGCGTCAGGATCTAGCACCTTGATGAGTCTCTAAGCCAGTGTTTCTCAGCCTTAGCAATTATAACCCAGCTATGCTACTGAGTGGGGAATTCTGGGAACTGAAGTCCAGAAATCTTAAAAGTTGCAAAGGTTGAGAAACACTGCTCTAAGACGGGAAGGGCTATGGGGGTGGACCCATGCTGTCTTTTCAGGGTTTGCATTTGAAAGTGATTGATGAATTTGATTTTGATTTGATTTTATTAACATTTGTAGGCCGCCCTTTTCCCTGAGGGGACTCAGGGCGGCTCACATAAAATCAGGGAGGGGAAGTACAAACAGTAACATAGACACATATAATAAAAGTAATAGGCAACATTCATTCATCATTCGGGAGGGGCAACTATCCTTGTCCCCAGGCCTGACGGGCTAGCCAGTTCTTGAGGGCTGTAATGTCTGTTGAGTAATGAAGTAATGTCTGTTGAGTATAACTTCATACTCACTAATCTGAGAAAAGCAAAGAAAAATCATTTCTTTTTCTGATTATTGTTTAATACATACAGCCGCCTTTCCAACCAGCGGTCATGCATCAACTTATCCCTCCTTCCCTCCCCCTCTCTCTCGTATTAAAAGAATAAACATTAAAAATCCAGCACCAAAGTTAAACTTTCACATGCAGTCCATCACTGAGTCCTCTTATCAATCTCACCCTCTTTCACATTTGGAAGACTAGGAGGGTGGGGGACTGCCGAAATTCAGAGGAGAGGTGTTCCATAGGTAGAAGCTGTCACCAAAAAAATCACACTTCCTAAAGCCTGTAAGATAGCAACATTTAAGGGAATGGAATATACATTTTTATTCATAAACACTTTTTTTGAAAAACAGTGAGTTGTCAGGTTATACCATTTACAAATAAAAAAGGCCAAAAGAAGAAGAGCGGTGTTAAACATTGATATACAAGCTAATAACAATAAGAATACTATAGTAACAATAGAGTAACTATAACAAAAAAGCTTTTAGCTAAGTTTCTTCTTACATTAAAGTATTGTAATTATTTACCTTCTTATTGTCTTAATTTATCATCTTACTTTTCTCTGATTCCTACCTCTTGCTTCTATCCATTCATAGAATTTATTCCAAATCATATAATATTCTGTTATCTTCTTGATCTTTAATTTTAAAGATTAGTCTAACCATTTCGGCACAATCAAAAAAATTTCAAACTACACCCTCCTCTGGTGGGCTATTCACATTTTTCCAATATTTAGCATATATGATCCTAGCTGCTGTTAGTATGTGTAAAACTAAATATGTGGTCCCTTTAACATAGCCCTCTGGTAGTATACCTAGGAGAATGTTTCTGGTTTCAAAATATTCTGTTTGACTATCATTTCCAGCCAGTTTTCTATTTTCTCCCAATATTCTCTTCCTTTACTAAACGTCCACTACATGTGGTAGTAGGTACATGGGGTCTGATTACATTTTCAGCACTTAGCAGATGCCACTTGTAAAACATTTTATAAAGATTTTCTTTGTAAGCTGAAGCCATAGTCAATTTGTAGTTTCTGTCCTTAACCCTAACCCAGCAATCTCTTGTGCCTGGTGGCCACCAGTGACTCACAAATGACAACAGTCACACCCTTATCCCTGCCCTAGAGTCATGCTTGGTGCCACGGTTGAAGCCCAGAAGAGCACGTTTCAGGGAGGGGAATCTTCCTTTGATGTTTTTGTTTCCTTTCTTCTCACTATCATTTTTATTACTATTTTATCTTTTAAACTGTTCTTCTATATTGTTGCCAAGAAAACAATGTGGGGCTTATCCATAAATTTACCAGGAGTCTAGCTTCATTTGAAGTTGGTTTTTATCTTTTCCCTGTTTCCTCTTAAATCATCACTTTTGAATGAGATGATTGAAATGACTGATGAAATCATGACATTGGGGAAAAAAGAATAGGATTGAACAGGCAAGATAATTGTCCAACAAATAAGTAAACTTGTTTGAAGTTTAAAGCTGGAATTTATTGGTAGACAAATAAAATACTGGGTTGTGTTTTATTTTGCCAGTTCTATGGGGTAGAAATAAGAACAGGGACCAAAATGACAATCAAGAAAATAGAAACTTTGAAATGTTGAGTTACAAAAGATGACCAAAACTAACTCATTTTGAACGTGAATAAACTGTGCTAATCCTCCATATTATGGGAAAGATGGAGAAGTTGTAAATAATATCCAAAACAGAAATAGGAATATTTAGGACATATAATCATCACCATCATTTAAAGACCCCATAATCCCTTGCGGGGTGGAGTCTGGGCAACTGAATGGAGTTAGCAGAGCATTTAATGGCCAGGTGCCTTTCCTGTCGCCAATGCAGAACTTTGTTCAACAGATATATTCCCATGGTGCCCAGAGAGAGAAATAGCTGCCTCTACCTAGGATTGAACTCACAGCCTCCTGATTGTGAGGCTAGAGCTCCACTTCTAGGCCATCGCACCATTCTATTTAGGACATATAATATACCCCAAAAATCCTGATTTTATCCATATCTATCCATCTCCATCCATCCATCCAGGTATCTATCCATCCATCTAGGTATCTTAACTCGCACTGCAATCATAGGACTAAGAATAAACCCTAAACACAATACATGGCATTAGGCCTTAAAAGCTCCTCAGAAAAGCTGTATCTTCAGCTTTTTCTGGAAGACAATTTTGGAGATAAATGAATCTCCCGTGGGAGATGATTTCAGAGGTCCTGCCCCATCATTGAATAACATTTCTGCAAAAAATGGGGACAGCTAGCTACTTGTCCCAGGATGATTGAAGTTGACTTGAATTAGGATTGTATGGTCCTACAGGTAACCAGGCACCAATCCACAAAGGGGTTTATGGATTGAAATCAGCACTAATTAATTCAGCAGAGTCATGGGAGATGCAGCCCTCAAAAATGATACATATTCTGGCTAAAATATTTTAACTGCATGGTTTGGCCAAAAAAATCATGTCCTTCCTTTGGACAGCAACCCAAAATAACAAATAGTAATGATAGTCATCAATGTCCAGTAGAAGACAGCATCATTTTTCTGAGGTGCTTTTCTTCCTCTTTCTCTTCTTTTTCTTTTTCTGAAATATATAGTGTTATTATTTCACTGGATATTTAATAGGATGAGGCTCCAGTGTTAGTATATTTCATGTGTTTGAAAAATTATTTACTGTAACAAAATACACATGCATCACCAATGTAATCATTTCTTTATCTATTGTTACTTCTTAACTTTTTGTGTGGGTGCTCAAATACAGTAAACTTCATGTCTAGGCACGTATTTCACGGATGCACTGCCCAAGGACAGAGGCAATATTCAGCTCCCGGAAAGTGATAACAAAATGGATTAATTTTTCACTATCACTCCAAAATACAGATTAGAGAAATGGAACCGAGGTACCTTTGAGGGGTAAACCAATCCAAACTCCACCTTTTTTTAAAAATTTTCTGCCATCACCTATTAGTTCATAATTATTTCTAGTGTTTAAAATGTTTAAATCCATTGTTCTCAATAGGATGGTAGTATTAAAAGAGACAAGGAAATGGCTTCATGTTCTGCAAGTCTGGAAGACATCAGAAGGAAATTGGCCTCAGCTAGGCTAGGTACCTGTTTCAGTTTTCCAGAAAAATATATTTAGAGGTTAATAAAACACCTAGGGACACAGTGGCTAGGACGCTGAGCTTGTCATTCAGAAAGGTCGGCAGTTTGGTGGTTCGAATCCCTAGTGCCGCGTTACTTGTCCCAGTTTCTACCAACCTAACAATTAGAAAGTGTGTAAAAAAATGAAAGTAGAAAAATAGGAACCACCTTTGGTGGGAAGGTAACAGCGTTCTGTGCACCTTCAGCATTTAATCATGCCAGCCAGATGACCAGAGAGATGCCTTGGGACAGCGCTGGCTCTTTGGCTTTGAAATGGAGATGAGCACCACCCCCTAGAGTTGGGAACAATTAACACATATCTGTGAGGGAAACCTTTACCTAAAATACCTTCTGTTATTCTTCAGCCTGGAACTGACTTATTGATTCCCCTGGGGAGGGATGGCATTATATTAGTTCACTTCACTGCAAATGCATCTCAGTAGCCCTATTTTCTTTGTTTTGGTTTGCAGATAACAGAACTGAAGGCTGACCTGCAATACCAGGAATCCCAAATGAGGGTGAAAATGAACCAGATGGAAAAAACTCACAAAGAAGTTACAGAACATTTGCAGGTAACCTTGATTTCATTTGGACTTTTTACAAGGATTCACGTGATTCAGTAGACTTGATTGCTACACCGGGCTGTGCCAAAATGTTGCTTTTTCTTCAGTTTTGGCTTGATGTTCAGTGCATTGCATGAACCCAGCCATTGTGGTTTATAATGTCCCGTATTATGAAAGTGTTTCCAGTCCCAGCAACTCAGGTGTGGGTCACTAGGAATCAGGATCCAATTTGGATCAATCACAGAGGTTTAATCTTTTAAGTTTTTGGACTCCTGCTGGAGCCCATCCTCGGAGAATTTCTCTCTCACCAGAATGAGGTTCCCTGAGGATGGGCTCCAGTAGGAGTCCAAAAACTCAGAAGATTCAACCTCTGGTCCTGGTGACTGATCCAGATTAGATCCTGCAACATTATCCTAGGATAATCTCTATCTGTCTTCATTCACCAGAAATCAGGTTTGATTCAAGAGACCATAGCAGTGTTAAAATAACAGATTAGCAGTAAGCAAATCCAGCCATTTTGGCTTATTCCAGGGTAGTTAGCCATGGTTTAGCATGCTGAAATGCACATTTTATACACACCTCTCTTCCTTTCTCCCTGCAGGCCAAGAACCGAGAGCTCCTGAAACAGGCTGCAGCTTTATCCAAGGGCAAAAAATCAGAGAAATCAGGAACAATAACTTCCCCTTGAATTCATCAGATCTCTTGCCCTAAGATGTCTGGAGTTTAAAGCCCCGTGGTTCCAGAACCACACATGGATTGCTACTCCTGTGCACATGACAGAATCTTTTGAGATTGGCTATTTAATAGAGTGCCCCAGTGCTGGTCTATAAGATCTCTTCCTCCTGTCATAGTACAGTGATGAGAATGATTGGGAGGCTTGGTCCTCCTGTCCTCCAAGCTCAAGAACAAACCCTTTTTAGCTCAGATGTTCCTCTCCAACCATTTTTACCATCACTGCCTTGGGATTGATGAAGCAAGAGGGCCTCCTTGCCAATTGGATCCTTTACTAGACAAGAGAGCCAGGTTTTTTTAAAAAAATGTAAAAGCATTTTTAAAATGAAAATTCTGCCTATTGGGGGATGTGTCTACCCCTCAATTTTTAAGGACAGCGTGAGACTTTTTCTCACAGGTTTGTAAATGGAGAACGGAGTTTCAATCAGCAATTCTCTCTCCAGCTTCTAAAAATTCAAGAGTTTCTTGGCAGAATAGTTGAATATACTCATGTGGAGGCCCAGCAGTTATGAATTGGTGTTTGCTCATGTTTTTATGCTCCTTTAGGTAGCACAGCTGTTTAGGCTGGTTCAACAGCTCCTTCCGTTTGGAGTGATATCAGGAATCAGAAGTAGGCTAAAATTACTTTCCAGGTACACGAGGTGAATTAGTAACAAGTGTACATCTATGCAGTTTTTCTGAAGAAAAGCAAAACAATCATTTTGACTGCCTTGGCAGCAGAATTAAAGGAATTGGGGGAAATGCTGAAACTAGAGGACAAAGATTTTCTGAAATCCTGATCTATTTTTTTAAAAAAAGACACCCTCAAGTCAGGTTTATGTGGCTTGCAAGAAAATGAGACAGCTTTAAGTGCTGAGTGAGAACTCTTGATGCCTGTAAAGGTAGAGATGAAAAGAATCCAATGAGTTTTTCAGCTATGGTCCCTCGCTGAATTTTCTGGGAAATGGTAAGTGTTCAAAAGCATTGAGAAGCTGCTAGTTTGTTTTCAGTTTGCTCCAGGCTGATTGAATTAGGGAGAAGGGGGGGGGGGAATGAAGAAAATCATTGCCCCCCAAAAAATGCCTCACACAGCAATTTGAGATGAATTAATCACCTTTTTATATATAAATAAGAGAAGAAACTTGTGCTGCTGTTGATTTTCTGATGCCTATCTCTTTAAAAAAAGGAAGACAACCTTGAACGGGGAAGCATGCAGAAATTGACGCTGTACTTTAGGTTATTTATTTTTTCATCTTTGCTCTTTTTGGCAAGAACCCATTGCCTAAGAAAGAACATACTAAATAGAACCTAATTTTTATACTTAATATATATATTTTTAGGAAGAATTCATTCATAGAGATTTAAGTAGGGGGGTTTTCAGCAATCTTTTCCCCATCCCACCCAATTAAGAGGAGAATAATATTTCTGGAATAATTTAGGTTCCCCCCCCCCCCTTTGTTGTGACAGTTCAATCATGCATTAAAGTGATGCTTTGCCGTGATGCTGTTCTTTCTGGAATGTATTAATTTGATTTGTACAAAAACATGCTAAAATATGCATCTGGGGGAAGGGGGAATCTTACAGCAACTTTTTGTTTTGGATATTTTGTTTATGGCTTTCTGGAGTGGTCCAGACAAAATAAGCTTTATTTTCTTTCTCGCTGAACTTGGGCCTGGTTTAGGCATTGCTGTCCTCATGACACACAAAAAGCTTTGGTGCTAGGGTTGAATTCACTGTCTGTAGCAAATTAAACACTTTTTTCTTCATGATTAGGATTTATTGTTTGGTGCACCCTCTTAAATCTTCTTTGCCTATCTCTGTAACTGTTGTTATTGCTTTAAAAGCTTCTGGGGATTTTAATAGACTGAATTGTTTTCTACCTGCGCTACAGTTGAAAAGGCCTCTCAGTTTGGAAGATGACATTTCCTGATCAGCATTCTTCCCACCACACCCCCATGCCCAGAGTGATGTTTCATGAATTAAGCAGATAGCTGCACCTTTGATAAAGGACACAAAATGACAGTCCCTTAGGGAAATCCATACCCTCATTGCCTTACTCCTTCAGGAGGTCCCCAACAGATGAGTAACTGATCACACCCTTCACCAACTCAGTGCTGAAGAAAAAGGTGTGATGTTTGATGTGGCAGATTGTGGGGGCCATCAAAAAGAAATTATATATTCCTAGACTGATTATGAGCCACAGTGGTGCAGTGGCTAGAGTGCACTACTGCAGGCTATTTCTGCTGACTGCCGGCAATTTGGCAGTTCAAATCTCATCACGCTCAAGGTTGACTCACCCTTCCATCCTTCCAAGATGGGTAAAATGAGGCCCAAATTGTTGGGGGCAATAGGCTGACTCTGTAAACTGCTTAGATGGGGCTAAGCACTGTGAAGTGGTATATAAGTCTCAGTGCTGTTGCTATTATAGTTTAATAGTAACAATTATTTTTTTCCTGCACAAGTGAATAAACAGGCTACTTTGGTTGAGGTCAGAAAACCTAGGCAGAGGTGTAGCTTAATGGGAATTTGATGGCAGACCACCACACAACTTCCCAGGTGTGTGCAGACTAGACTGGGAAGTTAAAATACATCCCTGAAGCAGGAGCTCACTTCTGTATTGTTGCCAAGAAAGCTACATTGTAGCACTCAGGTGTCTCAACTTAAGGACATCCTTACCTGTTTATACCTGTTCTTTCTTCATATCAAGTGCAATGGCATACATGGGGCATCCTAAATGCAGGAAAGGGCAGGTAAGGTTTATGACATTTGTTTTGGTGGTTTGGGTTTGCTTTTTGTTTCTTAAATGGGCCCATGAAATCTTTCTGTGAAAAGTTAGTGGAAATGATTGATGTGTTAGAATTAAGGAGCTCTATTCTCACAAACGAAGATAATTTTTTAAAAATAGAATGAAATGGAAAAATAGGATTTTAAAGCATAATTTTAAGGAGAAATGCCAACACTTTAATTATTTCCAAGAGTTCATAACATTTTACAGATGATGGCAATAGTTAATATAGCTAACAAATGACAACCTTTGAATATAATGTATCTTTCATTGTAAGGTTTTTTAAACTTGTTCTTTGGTTACTTTTTTTTTAGCAAGAACAATTGATAATGTTTAAATACCTCTGAAAGATGTAGTTTAGCCTTCCAGTATTTTGTGAAAACAAAGGAAGAATCATTTCTTATACGCTTAAGAAAATGTGGATTAAAAAATCAAAATTAGAATTCATAATGAAATGTTGGATGCTTATTTGTTTTCACAGTTCCTTCAGGCTGTTTTCATTTTGTTGTTACTAAAATTATAATTTCGTCACTAACACTGTCCAAAATATAAATACATTTAAATGGAATATTGTGCCATTTATGGATTACTTCCATGATCAATTCTCTTTTTCCTCACTTTTTAATGTTGAAGTAGATTTAAAAGGAATTCCATATTGCGAAGAATTTGCACAAGCTTCATTGGACTTCACATCAGTGTCTCAGAGGTTTTTTAAAGACTTTCAAGAAAATATAACATTTTTAACAAAAAATTTTATCACTGACAAAATTCTTTTGGCATTAAATAAAGTTGATGTACATCATTGTTCAAATATTAATGGTCTTAATTGATGAGATTTAAAGAGCTTGTAGAATGACTTAACTTGGATTATTTGTAGCCAATTTAAAACTTGTGACCAATCCTTTTGCAAAGTATATTCAACATAACAGCATAATCTTCAGCTCTATAAAATCCCCATTCCTTGTGCTGAGTAAATTTATCCTCATAGTTGAGAAGAGAATAATTGGAGAATAAGAAAATATCAGGCACTATTAATAGATTCTACTTTTCCAGACTTCTTAAATAATATTTGAGGATTTTGAGACAGTAGATAATTAATGCTTTTGTATTCAGGTGAAACAGTATCACTTTAATCAAATCCAGAGGGAGAATGTATTTATCCTTTAATTATTATTTTAATATGTAATCACTTTTCATTTTAATTCCATAGCAACAAAATAATATTCCAAATTGGGTACGTCTAAGCCTCTCTCATGCTTTTATTAATATTCTGTGGTCAACCTAATCTGTTTTTCACTGTACGTAACTGAAGAAAACTTGCCAAATATGATATAAAAGTAGGTAATAAATTGGGATGCTTGGAATAACATAGAATTTTAGAGGAAAAGACATTTTAAGCTGTTTTACCAAATAATGAAAGCAGAAAATATTGCCCTGACTTAAATCCTCTTTTAATCTTGTGCAGAAGAGCATCGTTAAGGATTAAAGCTTCTTTAGCTGGTGCCAATTGTTTGAAAAACTATGCCTAATTAAACTCACATGAATTAACGTAAAATCCAGTAACTTTTTAAAGCCCATTTTATGCTTGCTTAATGTTAATTAAACAGAGTTGTTTGTTTATTCTGCTATTCTGTTTTAATCATTTTATAGTAGTATTCAACAAAGTAGTCAGGTTCAACCAAATTTATTTGGAACTTTTATTTATTTACAAAAAATGTGTATATAATCATTGGTGGTAATTGCTATTCTACTTAACATCTTCAGGGCCCAGGAATTAGATCAAAGAAGTGCTGCTTATTTAGTAGGGGCAGGGGAATCTTCCTGGTTGTCTTCCTTCATAAGTTCTGAACCAATAAATTTACAATTCCCATCATGCCTGACCTAAGGTACCCCTCTTCACCTGTCACACAGCTGGCAGCTCCCTGGCTCTTTCTTCAAGTGACAGGATGGGTTGTAAGAACTGGGTTTTTGTTATTGCTTGGCTTTGCAGTCTGTCCCCTGCTATAGCAGAATTAGGGCAGTGAGCTCATTGGGAAAGGATGGCATGCATGTTAATAGCTGTCTACTGGATACGCTTCCAACTGTACTGTCTGGTAGCTGACTTGTCCTGTTACAAAGAAATGGTAAGTGTGAGAGTCATCCAGAAGATTAAAAAGCATAAGGGGGTAATTATTAAAGGAATACAGTGCCCCTTAATACTATAATGTGACGAAGCAGCATGATGGCTTAGAAGTGAAGCCCTCGCCTCACAATCGGGAGGCTGTGAGTTCAGTCCTAGGGCAGCAACAGATATTTCTGTGTGTGCAAAGAGAAAATATGCTGGGAACTCTGCATAGGCATCAGGAAGGGCATCTGGCCAGTAAATGCTCAGCTCCATTCAATGGTCTCAATTCCACCCAGATGCAAAGGATTATAGAGTCATTAAAAGAGAAAGAAATTCTAGAGTGTGACCATTCTGCCCAATTCTGAGGTCTTGACTTGGCTTTTCAAGCTCTGTGAAGCAGGTCATCCTGTGAGATCAAAGGAAAGAGCCAAGAAGAAGCAATGGACACCAGGGTACTGATTTCTGTTCCCCATCCCTCGGGTCTTTCTTAAAATGGTCTGACGTTCCTCAGAAGCTCTCGTGTTGGAACTGCATAAAATGCTTCTCCCACTAATGAGTCCAAACATTGTCCTTTCAAAGAGATGGGTATGGTGCTTAAGATTGCAATAAGCCAATGGTATACAGGTTAAAGAGAACAGAAATAACAAAATGTATTACCGTATTTTTCAGAGTATAAGATGCACCTTTCCTCAAAAAAGGCTGAAAATCTGGGTGTGTCTTATACACAGAATACAGCCTTTTTTACCTCCCAAAACCCCGCCCCCTTCACCAAAATGGTCATGCATACCCTTATAGAGTCAGAGAGCTCCTGGGGGCTGAGGAGGGCAGAAATGAGCGAAAAATGGAACATTTTTTGCTCAATTTTGCCCAGCCCCCAGGAGCACTCTATAAGCTTCTTAAAAGCTATCCATGCCTCTTTTTAAAAAGGGGGGCTCTTTTTTCACAAAATACGGGACGTTTTTGGGAGGTTTGCAGAGTATAAAACTTTTTTTTAATTGCCTCTTCAAAACCTTGGTGCATCTTATACTCCGGTGTACCTTATAGTCCTAAAAATACAGTAAATCCTAAAACAACATTTTCATTTGTGGATCCTAATTGATGTTAACCTTGTAGTCTAGCTTGAATGTAAAGAAATGGTTCCAAAGTAGCAAACTATCTAGAACACCAGTGTCAAACTCAAAGCCTGAGGTCTAGCTCCAGCTCGTGAGGTGCTTAGATCTGGCCCACAAGGCCGCCCTGGAAATAGCGAAGGACTGGCCCACGGTGCTTCTGCCAGTGAAACCGGAGCTCGGGAGCCAGTTTCCACTGGCAGAGCACTCAGGCCACCACAGGAGCCCCTGACATACAATACAACAGCAGAGTTGGAAGGGACCTTAGAGGTCTTCTAGTCCAACCCCCTGCCTAGGCAGGAAACCCTATACCACTTCAGGCAAATGGCTATCCAACATCTTCTTAAAGACTTCCAGTGTTGGAGCATTCACAACTTCTGGAGACAAGCTGTTCCACTGATTAATTGTTCTAACTGTCAGGAAATTTCTCCTCAGTTCTAAGTTGCTTCTCTCCTTGATTAGTTTCTACCTATTGCTTCTTGTTATGCCCTCAGGTGCTTTGGAGAATAGTTTGACTCCCTCTTCTTCGTGGAAACCCCTGAGATATTGGAACACTGCTATCATGTCTCCCCATGTCCTTCTTTTCACATGAGTGATGTTGAGCAGGCCATGCCCACCCTGACCCCCTAGGTCAGCACAACCCTGAAGCAGGTTCTTGCTTCAAGTGAGAGCTTGGAACCGAAATGATAAAAAAACAGATGTTCTTGGACTACAGCAAGATTATATAGAATAACATCTATAGATGCACACTTCATTAAGCATTGCTCATATGCCACACGTATTCATTGCCAGTACTCGTAGAAGTATTTTTTTCAAAGGAAAGCTCTCATATTTTTAAGATATGGCCTGTTCTAGTTTTTCTGTTTGCATGACCGAGCCAAGAATTCTCAGTGCAGAACATGATGAATTGATAAGGAAATCGATGAAGACAATTGCAAAAAGAAATTAAGTATATTTTCCCCCACCCTCGTTTATTTTAGATGAGTCTCTCCAGAGCCAGGCTTGGAAATTTCTCCTGTAGTATTTCCGTGTAGAGCAGAAAATAGCAACTATTCCGTGGCTGAGTCCATGCAATATGTTCAGCTACTTAAAGCTGAGTTATAGATCTAGCAGCTGTTTTGCAGAAGCTAAGCTTGGTTAGATTATTTGTGGCTTAGTGTGTTGTGCAAATCCTGTCTATTTGGACGGTGGTGTGAATACAAAACTTGAATAGTTTGAGTAAGCAGATCAAAAGCATCTTGTGAGTTCACCCCCTTTTTTTCCTAACTAAGGCAGCTGTATGAACTACCAATACATGGTATCATTGTATGACATAATTGAGTGTATTTCACCTACCTTTATTTGACACTCAAAAAACAGTTGGCAATTAATACTTTGGATATTCCCCTTCTAACATTTTTTAAAATGTTATTTGCTCATTTTATGTTCATTATTTATACTCTCCCTTTAAGGTTCAACAACCCAAGTTGCTGTGTTAATTTTTAAAAAAAACTGCAAGAGAGTGTAGTAAAAGAAATGCCCATTCTCCAAAATTTAGCTCCTTGTACAGAATTTTCAGAAGCAAATTATGACGAATATTCAAAAAATAGATACTGGCATCTTTAAGATGTATGGACTTCAACTCCCAAACTTCCTAGCCAAAGGTTAGCTTGTGTATGTGTGTGTGCACGTGTGTGTGAGTTTGATAGCAGATCCTTAGAAAGGACCAGTCTCCTGCAGACACATATATCCATCGTACAGAGCAGGCTGACCCTGGAAGCAGAGGCCAGGACAAGATAGAAGGGCCTGTATCAGATGCCTGTTTACTTGAATGAGCAAGATGGATGTGGAAATCACATCATTCCTTTCCATTTTAGATGCAGGGCGTTTAACTTCTAAGAAGCTGATATTTATAACGGGCCAGTTCTGTGAGGTGATGTCTCTTTTTAAACTTGATTCACATATGCAGTGTGTGGTAGGTAGTGGAAGAACTGTGACAAAAGCTTACAACAACAGTAAGCTTTGTGCAGCTGGGCAGCTAAAATTCAATCAACTACACTTTAAAAGAAAGGAATATGTATGATAATGTACTACCAACATAACGTCTGTGCAAACAAATTGGCGTGCTCATCGGTGTATATTCAACTCTTTAATTTTGGATTGGTTTCTGAAAATGGTTTGCTAAACAGACTTCCCCAGTGTAGAGTCTTGAACATTGGAGTATCTCTAGTGAGCATGATGGGTGGGTATTACTAATTGCATGATGGGACTTGCAGTCCCCCTGGAGGATACTAACCTAGAGGAAGCTGTTGTGACTTGAACAGGCTGGCTGAAGATTATGGGAGCTGCCGAACATCCTTTATACTTCTGGTCAAGAAAGGCTGCCTTATAAAGTTACTGTTCCTCTTTCTTGATTCCTATATCAAGATGTGGTACCCATGGTTTACCAAATAAAGGAGCTGGTGTGAGAGATTATGGAAAATAGTGAGAAATAGCTTGACTCTGTTCAGAGTCAAAACCAAAAAGACTATGGCTAAGCATAATGCACGCTAATTAGAAGCCATTGTGTTGGCATCTGCTTCAGGTTCTGGAGAGCTTGTGGTTAAGAGTTTCCATTCTCAAATGGTCTCTAATAATTACACTGATAAACCCTTGTTTGGTTCTTCCAAGATGTTTGCAGTCTCTGTGTACTTCTATATGTTTATGTGTGTGTGTGTGTATACATACACATCCATCTCTTTAGTATCCTATACATCCTATTAGTTTAGTGATGTATCTTATGATTCATGATGAATGTATTTATGATGACTATGATCATGATTCATCACATATCTTTTATGTACACTGAGAGCTTATGCACCGAAGACAAATTCCTTGTGTGTCCGATTACACTTGGCCAATAAAGAATTCTATGCTACTCTACTCTACTCTACTCTACTCTACTCTACTCTGTATCAGGTGAAGCCTGTCAAATTGAACTTGGCACCTAATAACTTTTGGGTATCTCCATATAGTTTCCTCGACAATCATATGGAAGTGGTTTTCCATGGTTCCTTTTGATATATTTTTCAACTTCTAGCCTTGGAATTCTTTTGTTGACTTCCATCCAAGTTGAAATCGGCTCGAAATCTTGCTTCACTTTTTCAAGATGAGACAAAGCTGGCTATCCCTTGCCTCCTGTGTGTTTGTGTACATCCATGTGTTTGCATCCAAATCAAAAGGATAAAAGATCCCACTAGAAAACTCACTAAAGCAGCATGGTCAGGATAAATACTGTTGGCAGAAATGTCTGTCTGGGTTCAGTTCCAAGTGGGGGAAAAGACACTGAATTCATGGAAGTTGATTGGAAGAAGGTTATTGATGATGGACAGGACCACGTGGTTTGAGGTCCTGGGAGAAGGGTAGAGAGTGCTGAGAGTGCCCTGGTTTTAAGCCCTCTCTGGGCTTTTGAATTTGAGCTTGTATTCTGATCAATTGTCAGACTCCCATGGGGTCATGCAGGGGCAACTCTGTAGGGTGTCCTGAGTCCCAGGCTTGATTGAGCCTTGCTAGGTGATGTAATCTCCCCAGGTGCCATGTGGTGAGATGGGTAGACAGTTAATCCTATCATGTCCTGAAGGCCATGTCTTAATCCCATCACCCTGGAGCTGAAAGGAGGAGCAGGGAGCTGCAGGAAACTATTTTGTCTTTAAAAACATGTTTCTCCTTTTCTCATCCAGGGAAACAATATCCTGCCTTTTTAATATTTCCTAGGATATTTCACTCTTCTAGGAGAGGTGTGGCTGCTAACTTCCTACAATACCTAGTCCATAATCTGTCTGGTGCAAGAAGACCTCATTTCTTCCTTCCCCCCTCAACAATTCAACCTTCCTCAACAATATCTCCCTGAGACAGTTCACAACAACAGCAACTGGTTCAACAAGTTCTTTTTCCAGCTATGTTGGTAAATCCTTATTGAGCCACTGTTGAGCAATCGTGAACTGTGGTTAAAAATAGCTCTTAGATGTGTGTGTGTGAGAGAGGGAAGGGAGCATTTTCTTCTGTCCTTTGCTATTACAGTAACAATTCCAGGTGCATTGGGACAAGCCAGCTTCAGCTAAACCATAAATCCCTCTCCTGCCCCTTTCTTTGTGCCCAAACGCACACACCACTACCCCTTTGCAGTGTGATTTGCCCAGATTGGAGGAAAAACCACCTTTCTCCATAGACTTTGGGTCTTCCTCTGCCCCTCCTCTGCTTCCAACCAATCACTCATTGGCTCTGCTGCAAAGCAGGAAGGCAAGACACAGAGATACGTTGCTCTAATTGGCAGACTGGCTTGATTCATATATAGAGAGAAAGGCTGTTGCTGGGCAAAGCAAAAAAAAGGCATTGAAATACTAGTTACAGCTTCTGCTTTATGGACTGTGCTGCATGAGCTCTTAACAATCAAAAAGCAGAACTTGTTTATCAGGGCGAGGTGCCCCAGTTAAAAATCCTTTTCTCCTGCTGAAAGGAAGCGCAAGCTAAAATAGGGTGAACGGCATCAAAACTGCAACAATCCACATAACCATAAGATGGCACCAAAGAGATAGAGCAAATTCCCATTCTTGGTGGCCATCTGATGGCCATCTGGGATTTAGCAGCCCAGACATACAGTAACCCTGTCAGAATAGCTGAGAAAGGCAAAGCCAAGCTTAGTAGTGTTTTATTGCTGCTGCTTCTAACCGTGATTTCTGGAATCAGAATGGCACAGTTACACCCACCCTTATTTTGGAAAGAGACAAAAGAGTTTGCACTGACTGCAGAGATGTGTGTAACTTAACACTTCTGGGAATTTTTCTTGGATCTCTCAAGAAATAGCAGCCTGGCCAATACACACTCCCACTTAGAGTTTCCATAACTCATATGCACAATTCCAAATGGCCACAAGATATTACCCAAAAAAAAAATTGTTTATTGATGCCATCTTGGTTGTGTCAACCTGTAGATGAAAGCCCTACATATTGGAATTTTGTCCCACTGAAATATGTGGCTCTGACTTTGCGGTATTCTAACAAGACAGTCAACTACAGTCCTCTATGTTCACTTTTTATTTCACAAAAATTGCCTGAGACGAAGGAGGAGGAGGCATTCTCATCTTTTTAATCTTATTTACAACCCTGTTTTTTGTGAATAATCCCTAACTCCCCCATCCAAGTATTAACTAGGATCAGCCCCTGTTTAGCCAAGGTCACGCTAACCATTCCATCCCAACAGTTGGCTTCGGTGCCCCATTCTCTGCTGAATACCCCAGCCAAAATGCTCCAGCATCTTCTATTAATTACTAAAGGGTGGGATGAGAGAGGATCAATCTTGGAAATTAGGTAATTCCCACATTGCACGTCTTTTGATTTAAACACATCCTCCTTGAGTACAGATGGTAAAAAAATTAAACATAACTTCTCTATTATGGCTTCTTTGTGCCTTTTTTGTTTTTAAAAAAAGACGATTGATTTCTTAATCTCACTAGAAATGCCCGACTATACTTATCTGTACCTTCTTGGAATTAAATTTGTTTTAACAGCTCACAAATTACCTTTTTTATCGATCTGCAAATATCCAAACATCTCTTTCTTCAGGAGAGTTTCAATCTGATGAGTCACGAGCTAATAAAAAGAGATGATTGCATTTTGTTTAATCTTGCCAATCCAGTTATATTTCAGGGGTGGGTGGGGAGAACCTTAATCCAAGGTTGCCATTGATAAATAATATATTTAAACTGACTGAAGTTTTGAGTTAACAAAACCTCATTAGATTAGAAAGTTAAAAAGTGGGGAGGTAGAAGAGAAAACCCAGCAAATATAAAGTGACGTTTAACTAGGAAAACATGTTTTTTAACCACTGTTAAGTCCAGAATAATGGGATGCAGTGGTTCAGTGGTTAAAATGCTGATCAGAAGGTGGGCAGTTTGACGGTTCAAATCCCTAGCGCACATAATAGGGTGCGCTCCTGTTACTTTCCCAGCTTTTGCCAACCTAGCAGTTCGAAAGCATGTAAAAAATGCAAGTAGAAAAATAGGAACCACCTTTGGTGGGAAGGTAACAGTGCTCCATGCACTTTTGGCATTTAGTCATGCGTGCCACATAACCACGGAGATGTCTTTGGACAGCGCTGGCTCTTCGACTTTGAAACGGAGATGAGCACCTCCCCTAGAGTCAGGAACGACTAGCACTTACGTGCGAGGGGAATCTTTATCTTTAAGTCCAGAATTGATGGATTAGCTTCATAATACAGTAGTGCAAAATGTGGGTTTCTCAATGAAATTCAGTTCCGAACATTAGGAAGAAATCTTCAATACCACACCAGCATAGCATATAAGGTAGTCCTTGCCCTTCAACAGTTCATTTAGTGACCGTTCAAAGTTATGTCATTTAAAAATGTGACATGACTATTTTCACATTTACAACAGTTGCAGTATCCCATGGTCATGGGATCAAAATTCAGATGCTTGGTTCATATTTATGATGTTGCAGTATCCTGAGGTCATGGATCACATTTTGTGATTTTCTGACAGTCAATGGGGAAGCCAGATTCACTTAAAAATCATATTACTAACTTAACAACTGTGGTGATTCACTTAACAACTGTGGCAAAATGGTCAAAAATGGGGCAAAACTCACATAACAAAAGGCTTAGCAACAGAAATGTTGGGCTCCATTGAGGTTGCAAAGCGAGGACTACCTGTAATCCCATTTGTTGAGATGCTAAATTGCTAATTCCAGTAAACTTCCAAATCAATAAAATACAGCTCCAAGATATACCAACTACTGCTAGGACTCAGCCACTTACTTACAAAAGACTTGTAAAAGTCTCCTTATGACGTTCATGGAGTATGGACTTGTCAGGGCCATCTCCTCTATATAATATGCTGCCTGAAAATGTTGTTGTTAGTTGCAAAGTTGTGTCCGACCCATCACGACCCCATGGACAACGTTCCTCCAGGCCTTCTGGTCCTCTACCATCCTCTGGAGTCCATTCAAGCTCACGCCTGCTGCTTCAGTGACTTCCTCCAGCCACCTCATTTCTCTGTCGTCCCCTTCTTTTGCCCTCAATTGTTCCCAGCATGAGGCTCTTCTCCAAGGATTTCTTCCTTCTCATTAGGTGGCCAAAGTATTTGAGTTTCCTCTTCAGGATCTGGCCTTCTAAAGAGCAGTCAAGGTTGATCGCCTCTAGGACTGACCGGTTTGATCAGCTTGCAGTCCAAGGGACTCCCAGGAGTCTTCTCCAGCACCAGAGTTCAAAGGCCTCCATTCTTGGCACTATGCCTTTCCTATGGTCCAACAGCCATACATTGCAATTGGAAAAACCATAACCTTGACTTTACGCACTTTTGTTGCCAGTGTATCCCTGAAAATACAGTTGGGCCAATCCTGCCTGAATATTACCAAAAAGTTAAGACTATCTTGACTGAAGGAGTTTTTAGCTCTTCATTGTTATTTGTGCATTGTTACATCTTTACATTTTTTGTCCTGTGTTGTTTTATCTTATTACTCACCCAGATGTTTTTCAGACTAGATGGAAATAAAATAAATACAGGATCTTTTTTCCTCCGTAAACCATTTAATAGATTGTCCCAATCTCCTGAGCCTTTTCTATGACATTCAGCTGTGGTAGTCCCTACATAAAAAGATTAACCAAACTTTATCTTAAATTTTATTTCAGGCAGCCTATGTAGAATGTGTCCATTCCTACAGGACCTTAGAATGATTATAATAGGAATATGAATTAATTCCACCTTTTGTTTTTAAAGCTGCTCGTCTCTTATCCTCAATTTATTCACAAGAACTGGAACTGAAGACCATGAAACTTGTCCTTCTCCTTGGAGAACCTTCATAAAGCCAAACTGTGATTCATAAACAATGATAGATGTCAAGAACAAAACTTGTTTATAAGGTGATTACTTGTTCCTGGGATTGCAGAAATGTGGGTTTTTAAGCATTCCCTATCTTGAAGACAAAATTTATGAGCTGGAATTAGTACTCCCCATGAACAAATATTATCGAAGAAAAGCAACTTTGACCTCTCTCTACATATCCTTTATCCCTCCGTGGGATTTTTGCCCCACTGCACTTGTTTTGCACATTCCACAGACAAAGACTGTCCCAACATATACACCTATCATCTGTCTGTGTTTGTTTCTTTATCATATCTCAGAAATGGAACGGAAGAAGAGACACCTATTTGTTTGTCACTCGCAAAACATCCCTATTCACAGTTGAGTCATAGCAAAGCAATATGGAAGATTATTAAGTCCATGTGTAGAGCAATAGTGGTAGCAGAGAGTGAGTTACAGTTCAGGCTGTTACAATTCAGTTCAATTCAGTTCCTTTGCATGCTTACTCAGAAGTAAGTACCTTAGTTTAGGAAATGGCTGATTGCTAAGTAAGAGTCTACTGAACTGCACCCCGGCTGAATAAAACTGCCATTCTACTATGTAATTAATTAGGAGCCTATCCTACTCAGTTTACCTAAGTACTGTGTTCTCCGAAAATAAGACCTCCCCGGATAATCCGCCCATCAGGTTTTTGAGTGCATGGGCTAAAATAAGCCCTCCCCAAAAATATTTAAATGCATGCGCAGCCAGTACCGCCATTTCCTCTGGTTGCTTGCTCAAACAACACGAGGTGAGGAGGCAAGGCAAGAGGGCGGGAAGGGAGGGGGAACATGCCCCATGCACCCCACAGGCCCTTACCTAACAGCCGCTCCCGCAACCCTAGCCACCGTGCTCCTTCTGTCACGCTAATGGCCGCCACAAAAAAGAGCAGCCTTGCACCTTGCTGCCACAGCAGTGCAACAGAACAGCAGCCATGAGGTCACCACACTGCCGCCTCCTGCACCTCAAAAATAATAAGACCTCCCTGAATATAAGGCAGTGCTTATTTCAGGGATCAAAAGAAAATAAGACCCTGTCTTATTTTTGACAAAACATAGTAGATGCACGTGGGACCATAGACCATTACGAGCCACTCTGAATTTCAGCAGGATGCAGTCTTGTATCCCTCCACTTAAGATCAAGTTGTACAATTTAAAGCTTGGACATTTAGGTTTATTTTTATTTCCCCTGTCAAACAATGTCTGCCACTGGCGTCCTTCAAAACAGTTTACATAATAAAAGCAGCTACGACCCAAATGCTGCAAAGTAAAGGGAAAAAAATTAAGACAGAAAATGAGACGTGTGAACTCCCTCTCTGACAAATAAAATGGAAGGAAGGAAGGAAGGAAGGATGGATGGATGGATGGATACTGGCATTCTATTAAAAAAGGGGACAGAGAATTGAGAGAATTCACTGAATGTGATGAGCATTAAAAAGATGTTGGGACTCTAGAAAAAGTGCAGACAAGAGCAACCAAGAGGATTAGGGGACTGGAAGCTAAAACATACGATGAACGGTTGCAGGAACTGGACATGGCTAGTCTAGTGAAGAGAAGGACCAGGGGAGACATGATAGCAGGGTTCCAATATTTGCAGGGGCTGCCACAGAGGGGGGCAAGATATTTTCCAAACCACCTGAAGGCCAGGCAAGGAATAATGGATGGAAACTTACCATGGAGAGATTCAACCTTGAAGTAAGGAGAAATGTTTTGACACTGAGATCAATCAACCAATGGAACAGAAGTTGCCTTTGGAAGTTGTGGGCTTCATCACTGGAGGCTTTAAAGAAGAGACTGGAGTGCCATCTGTCAGAAATGGTGTAGGATCTCCTTGGGCGCGGGTCAGGGGGCTTGGACTACATTACCTACAAGATCCCTTCCAACTCTGTTAATATGTAAATTACCAAAAAGGCCCTGTTTCTTCACTGCCAGCTATATTTTCAAGTGTGGAAATGTTACAGAGAAAAGTCCCAGTACGTTACATAGGCTTCCTGTAGGATGAAAACAGATCTTCAAACCCGATGATACCATACTTTGTAGGTTTTAAAGTATAGGGCAGCATTTTCCATTCAGAGCAAGTCAGCAGCCAATGTAGACCAAGTGAGCATCCAATTCAACTTGGCCCTTGATATTAAGCCAGAAATGGCCACTTATTTTTCCACGGTAATTATGATGGAGTCTAGCTAGCATGGTGGCTCAGTGGCTAAGACACTGAGCTTGTCGATCAGAAAGGTCAGCAGTTTGGCAGTTCGAATCCCTAGTGTTGTGTAACAGAATGAGCTCACGTTACATGTCCCAGTTTCCGCCAACCTAGCAGTTCAAAAGCATGTAAAACTGCAAGTAGAAAAATAGGGACCACCTTTGGTGGGAAGGTAACAGCATTCCATGCACCTTCAGCGTTTAGTCATTCCAACCACATGACCACAGAGACGTCTTCGGGCAGCGCTGGCTCTTGTGCTTAGAAACTGAGATGAGCACCGCCCCCTAGAGTCGGGATGACTAGCACATATGTGCAAGGGGAACCTATACCTTTACCTAGCTAGCTAAAGGTCACCATGGCATGTGCAGCAGGGACAGAATAGTCCTCCTTACCTGCAGTTGTTAAATTGATTTGTGAAACAATGTCATCCAAGCAAAAAGTGAAAACCACAATCATGGGTTTGTGTGGTCTTTTCTGGAATAAATATTAGCCTTTTCCCATAATGGCATTTTTTGTGGTTTAGGCTGATTCTGTATTAAGAATAAGACTGTTCACACAGTGCGCCAAACCACAAATTGCCAAACAAAGCTCAACCTTATCAAGCACCCAGTCTGTGATTAATCTATTGCTGTGCAAATCCAGACTAATTATTGAGCAAAGTATGTTTAGATTAACCGTGGGTTGGCGTATTAACTGAATATAGCCATAATGAACTTTTTCTATATTATTCTGCATTTAAATTTTGAATCTTATAGCAGACACCTTGAAGGTATGTTTCTCCTCAAATCTTGAAGATTGGCAATTAAATTCTTCAATATAGTATACTAAGGTCTATTACAATCTTAGATCAGCATGCAATGTAATAATATGCATTTATTACAAGTAAATCCTATCAAAGTTAGCAAGGCTTGCCTTTTAAACACAGGTAAGTTTGTACTCATTAGGCAACTAATGTTATTTTTTTAAAGGTAACTTAATGGCAGCTTACTGGCAAATTTAAGCCTTGTTCTTTTAGATGCCTTTTGCTTCAAATGACATTTTAATATCTGTTGACCAGATTTTAAACTTGGCACAAATGACGTACAGATGCCAGATTCTTCTTGCATGTGTCAATAACTTGGATCACTGCAAGAAATCTTTTTGTTTTTTTTTCCTTCCCCAGAACAAATACATTGTGCAGTGAGATTCTTCCTTGTGTATTTATGATAGTGTTGCCATATCTCTTCTAGTTTATGGGAGTAATAGCATAATCCTAGACATGTTTCTTTCATTTTATAAAATAGAATAGAATAGAATTCTTTATTGGCCAAGTATGATTGGACACACAAGGTATTTGTCTTTGGACATAAGCTCTCAGTGTACATAAAGAAAAATAAAATAGAATACATTCATCAAGAATCATAAGATGCAACACTTAGTGATAGGCATAGGTTACTAATAAGATATCAATTATACTAGGAAACAAATAAAACAATAAAATTAAAGCTACACACAACATGGTTATAGTCATAAGTGGGAAGAGATAGGTACTGGTAAGGAAGAGAAGAATAGAAATAATACAATCTTAGTAAATTATTTAACAGTGTTGTGGGAATTAGTGGTTTAGCAGAGTGATGGCATTCAGGGCAAAACTGTCCTTGTGTCTAGTTGTTCTGATGTGCAGAGCCCTAGGGTCGTTTTGAGGGTAGGAGTCGAAACATTTGCTCCACGTAATTGTTTTCTTTGATCTTTGATGAGTTTGTCCAGCACATGCCCCCCTGGTGGTTTAAGTATGCAAGACTTCTTGCAGAATTAATCGGGCCACATCTCTTTCTGATACATTTTGCCAGCTGAATGAGATTCAGTATGCTTAATACACAATGAACGGATGTAGATTTCACTCCTGTTCCAAACATTTTATGAAGACATTTCGGTGGCATAAGAAATTTTGTGTTGAATTTATAACCAGATTGTTAGAGCCTTTGAATAGACGTAATACAAAAGTTGGATTGTATTTCATTATTCATTGGATTGTTGAACATTTGTGATTCCCACCACTGTCCCACCTCCACCCATTCCCTCCGCACCAGCATTCAGGGTACACGTGAACCCCCGCTGCAGAAACAGTCCTTAAAGATAAACAATCAGGACGGGAACTACATTTCCCATGACGCCAAGCGCGCCGCCTTCCTCCTCATTGGTACAGAAAGTCGGAGGGGCGGCGCCTAACTGTAGAAAGAACCGCGCCTTGCTCCGATGCGATTGGCTGCGGGGTGGGTGTCCAAGTCTTCTTCGGAATGATCTTAGCGCCTCCCTGCCGCTTCTCGACAGTATGAAGAAGCGGCCGGCGGGACGCCTCGGAGCGCTTGGGCTCTTCCCCCCCCACCGATGCCGCTTTCACAGGCGCCTTCCGACCCGAGTTAGTTTGACTCCGGCCCGCCCGACAGCCGCCCTGAGCGTTCTAGAACCCCGATGCACCTGGACGTTCTAGAACGTTGCAACTTTCGGACGTTCTGTCGGCTGCCGACGCTGGACATTCCCCCCCCTCTCCTCCGAGGGACCTTCCTCAATTACGCCGGAGCAGTTTGGGGAAGAGAAGGGACGACGGGAGGCGGCCGACCGACCGCTGCTGTTTTTTCCTCTGTCCCTCGCCTTCACCTCCGATCGCGTTAAACGGACACCATGATCGTCGCCGATTCGGAGAGTTGCGACCCTGCCGGAGTCGAAGGCTATTTGCCCTGCGAAGGCTGCGAAACTTTGAGGCGTAAGAAGGTAATCAAGTCAGAGAGAGAGAGAGAGAGAGAGAGAGAGAGATGCGCGCTGCCATCTCCCGATCTCGACCTTTTCGTCTTTTCTTTTTTCTTTCTTTTTTTGCTAAGCGATCCGAGTCTTTCTCTCCCTCTCTAGTGTCTGTGTGTTTGTGTGTGTGTGTGTGTGTGTGTGTCCCGCCGCGTTCTGTGCCATTTTCGGGGAAGGGGCGGGGGCGTGCGCTCCAGTTGTTGCTGCAAAATTGCGTAAAGGGGCGGTGGTGGTGGTGGTGGTAACGCTGGAGTCCTTTCGAAGAACATGTATCAGAATGTAGTTGCATCAGCCGGAGAATGGGGAGCAGGAAAAACAAGCGGAGGGGGGTTTGGGGTGGAGAAAGGTGGGGGCTTGGGTGGTGGTGAAAAGGCTGGGGATGCAAGCAGGCGGTCGCTGCAGGGATCCAACTCGGGGTGGGGAGAAGCGGATCCTCACGGAGCGAGCGTGGAGATCTTCCTTCCCATTGCTCAGAGTGGCAAAGGACTCAACTGTCAGCGGTTGGCTTGCAAAGGTTTAGACCAGGGGTCCCTAAACTTGGCAACTTTAAGACTTGTGGACTTCAACTCCCAGAATTCTCCAGTCCACAAGTCTTAAAGTTGCCAAGTTTGAAGACCCCTGGTTTAGACTAAGCCAGCCACCCGGATCTCCCTGAGGATGAGGATTATTCCCCCCCCCCTTCCATCAGCTCCTATTTCCCTCCACGAAGCATCGGGGCTCTTTACATTTCACTTTCTTAGGGACTAGAATCTTTCTCCCTCCAGTTCTGCCCCGCAGCAAAAACCCCGCACCGCTTGATCCATCTTCCCCGCGAGATTAAAAAAAAAACTGTCGCCCCCACCCACCCAGGCCCCATCCCGAATAAAAGTCGGCTCTTGTGCCTGCGGGAAGCAGGCTGGATCTCGGTCGGTCGATGTTGGGGTGATCCTACCTAGCGGTGTAGCGAACGGTTTAGTTGCTGGAAGACGCTGGAAGAAGTTCCTCTTTGGGTAGGTCGGGGTTATTGGGCGATTGCTGGGTTCCTGCATGCACGGGCATGTCCGACACGCGCGGACCGAGGGGCGTGTGTGCACGCTCTAAAAGACAGCATTTATAAACTTTCACGTCTGCCTCTGCCCTTGGGCGACCGATTTGCTTGGCTCGTGTAGGGCACACTCTCACCGAAAGGGCTTTTGGTTTTATGCATGTATTTTTATTTATTTATTTATTTATTTATTATTTATTTATTTATTTATTTATTTGTCAGCATGTGCAAGGTAACAGGTATTAGTATAGACATGGGCATAAACACATGAGATTAGTACAAATAGATGGCTATAAATAAGCATAACATGGCCATGAACACATAAAATGAGTACCTATCAATGGGGACAGTAGGACAGAGACGGTAGGCACGCTGGTGTGCTTATGCACTCCCCCTTTAGGGACCTCTTAGGAATGGGGTGAGGTCCACAGTAGACAGTTTAAGGTTAAAGATATGGGGGTTTGAGGAACTGACAACGGAACCAGGTCGAGGGTTCGAGGCATTGACCACTCTCCTTGCTGAAGTCGTATTTTCTCCAATCGAGTTTGGAGCGGTTTACTTTGAGTTTGGATCTGTTGTTTGCCCCGTGTATTTTGAGGTTGAAGTGAAGTAGTCGTTGACAGGTAGGACTTTATACAGCAAATAATTTTGTGTACTATGCTTAGGTAGGAACGTAGGTGGCGTAATTTGAGGTTGTTCACAACGAATCCGTGCTTGAGTGCAGCTAGTTTCCACTTTGCTTACTTGCTCATTGCTTAATGTGTGGTGTGTAATGGCCCTGCAATGAGTTTACACTACAGTGTGATTGTTGTTAGTTGCAAAGTCGTGTCCAACCTATTGCAACCAATGGACAACGTTCCTCCTGTCCTCTATCGTCCCCTGGAGTCCATTTAAGCTCATTCCGACTGCTTTGGTGACTCCACCCAGCCACCTCATTCTCTGCTGTCCCCTTCTTCTTTTGTCCTCCATCTTTCCCAGCATGAGGCTCTTCTCCAGTGAGTCCTTCCTTCTCATTAGGTGGCCAAAGTCTTTGAGTTTCCTCTTTGGGATCTGGCCTTCTAAAGAGCAGTCATGGTTGATCTCCTCTAGGACTGACCAGTTGGATCGCCTTGCAGTCCAAAGGGACTCACAGGAGTCTTCTTCAGCACATATCACATACAGTGTGATACGATTGTGCAAACCAGATAATGCATTTTATTTCATCCTCCTTGATTTTGTTTCAATTTTTTTTCCACCCACCTTTTTGTAAGCGGCCTGGAATCGCTTCACGTGATGAGACAGGGTGACATATAAATTAAATAAATAAAGGGGAAATTCAGTGAGTAGGTCAAGGAGATGTTTAAACATTTGCTCCTGAGGCAGTCCGTATCCATTTAAACTGCTGCGTCAGCTCAATTTCAGAGGGAAGCTTTCAAGCAATGATGCAACCAGATACATAACTTAATTGAGGTCCTTTAATTAGTGCTTTTAAAGGAAGCCCGGCCCACTTGTCATTTCAATTATGAAATATGCAATTGATCTTAAGAATGTTGGGTATCTTGCTGTTTTTTTTAAAGCATTCTTATCCTTAAGTTTTATATTTTACTATAGAAGTAGGAAGAACTGTTAATGAAGTATCTATCACCTCTCCTTGATCGTAAACTTGTGCATCCAAGCAGCACTTGGTGGAAATAAGAAAAGCGAGCTTCACCCATTGTAGGCACTGTCTCTTTATATTGACTTGGATAATATAGGCAGTCCTCGACTTACAACAGTTCATTTAATGACAAGTTACAACAGCATTGAAAAAAGTGACTTATGATCATTTTTCACAGTTGCAACCTTTGAGGCATCCCCATGATCACGTGATCAATTTCAGACACTTGGCAACTGGTTTATATTTATGACCGTTGCTATGTCCCAAGATCACGTGTTCCTCTTTTGTGACCCTCTGACAAGCAAAGTCATGGAGAAGCCAGATTCGCTTAACAACCGAGTTACTAGCTTATCAACTGCAGCGATTCACTAACAACTGTAGCAAAAAAAGGCCGTAAAGTGGGGCAAAACTCTCTTAACAAACGTCTCACTTAGCAACAGAAATGTTGGGCTCAATCGTGGTGGAGGACTCCCTATGTTTCACCCATCATCTGTTACTTTTGGATGCTTGGAAAAAAGGATATTAAAGTGTAGCAGGCAGGTGTCTTTCCTACCCCACCCCACCCCATTTCAGTGTAGGCTTAAGAGCCAATAGTAACAGTCATAGTAAAGAAGGAAATATCAGCGTTTTTTCATACCAATTGTCAAGCAGCTCCCCTTGACTTGGCTCCAGTCCCTTCCTGTGTAACAGCTGAGAAGTGTGGTTGTCTCTTCTTCAGTAGTTGTGCAACTGAGAGACACACCCCTCCGGATTGTGGCTTTGCCCGTTGGGCCCCAAGGGAGGAAGCCCTAGCATTCTCCTTGCCCCTTTTTCAGACTCCAAAGGGATGGGGAAGTTTCTGGGAAGCTCTCCCATCACACAGCTGTAGGCACAGACTGCGGGCTTTTAATTCTTATCCCTCCCCATTGCTCTATTACAGTATTTAATATTAAATGGACAGTTTGTTTTTCCTTGGTAATTTCACACAGCACAGTGTGGAGTTGTTGTTTTTTTATGACAGCAATAGGGCACTGCACACCAGAACAACTAGACACAAGGACAGTTTTTTCCCCCTGAATGCCATCACTTTGCTTAACAACTAATTCCCACAACACTGTCAATAATTTACTAAGACTGTATTACTATTATTATTCTCTTCCTTCCTAGTATCTATCTCTTCCCATTTATGACTATAACCATGTTACTTGTATCTTTCAGTCTATATTGTTTTATTTGTTTACTAGTACAATTTGATAGCTTATTAGTAACCTTGACTATCATTAAATGTTGTATCTTTTTATTCTTGATGAATGTATTTTATTCTCCTATGTACACTGAGAGCATATACACCAAACACAATTCCTTGTCTGTCCAATCACACTTGGCCAATAAAGAATTCTATTCTATTCTGTTTAAAGAAAACATGAGTGGCCCAATTTACTCCCTGATATCCAGGAACTTAACATTTTTGGTCCAGCACTTTTAACAAATACACAAAACTGACACCACACACACCCTGGTTAAATTGAATTAGTAGTTATTTTTGTTGCATTCCAAGGTAAGAGATAATATAATAGCCTTAAACTCTCTCTGGGCCTCCCCCAAGCCCCAAATTTTGGCTGTTCTCGCTGAATAATTCCATTGCTCTCTTATCTTTTTCTATCTGATTCGATAGCATCATGGGTTCACACTAAATAATTAGCCCGGTTTATTAAGCCATTTTATGCCTTCCTGGGCATAGCAGCATAAACCAACTAGATATCCTGTGTTGTACAATACGCTATCTCAGATAATGCAATGACCTAGTTTACCTCTAATGAAGCTTTACATTTGTGCATGCAGCTGTTGAGTTGATCGATGGGTTAGCTAAGTGTGCTGTGTAAACCCAGCCAACAAATACAAGGGTTAAAAATCACATAGTACACATACTGTTTTTCTCAGCAGTTGCGTCAGGACAGAAGCAGTTGTGTTACTAGGCCTGGAGATCAGGAGGTGTGGTTATGTTGACTTGTGATAGATGGGTGTTTTTACCCCGACTGCTATGTCTAGGTGTGTTGTTTTTTCTGTTTTTCTCAGTGTGATGTTTTTATCTTAACATTTTTAATATTTCTTGGCATACTGTTCGCTGCTCAGAGTCATGATTTTGAGACTGGCGACCTTACAAAACTGAGTAAGTAAACAATGTGAATGGTATCATGTATGCCATGATGTTATTTTATTTATTATGAAATGTATTTGCTATCCGTCTCATATCTGACGATGAAGGAAGGGTGCAAGTTAAGTGCCAGGGCATTATAATGCCTGTAAAGCAGGGATGTCAAACTCAGTCTCATTGAGGGCTGCATCAGGGTTGTGTTTGACCTTGGGGGGCTGGGGTGGGCGTGGGCAGGGTGGGTGTGGCCATCTCGACATCACTCGTGTCGGGGGTGCCTGTGGTAGCCCAAGTGCTCTGCCAGCACAAACGGGGCTCCTGAGCTCCGTTTTTGGCTGCTGCGGCCTCCCACAACTCTCTGCCAGCGAAAATGGAACTTGGGTGGGCATGTGGCCAGCCAGTCCTTCACTGTTTCCAGGGTTCCAGATCTAAGCACCCTGCGGGCCGGATTCAGCCCCCGGGCCTTGAGTTTGACACCCCTGCTGTAAAGTCACTCACCAAAGCAGACACTTGCAGGAACAGGAAGTTGGAGATTCTGATCCCGCATAACCTGGAGATCGAGTTTAAAAAGGATATCACTTTGTAGCTGTGATTCACCCAACTGCCAAATGCTTAGTGGCCGTTTGGGTTGCATACGGGCTCTTCTATGAACTGAGCAGGCACGATTTGCAAATCATAGTTTAGGGGCTTAATTTTTAGGAGAGTCCAGGCAATTGTGACCGAGTCCACCGAATCGTCACCTTTGTGTGGGGTATTCAGAGACAGCCACTGAATCTGCAGGTTTGTGTGCGTGTGAGAGAGAGAGATGTGCTTTTGGGCTTGTGCAATACATGCATGCAGGAGCAACGCAAAGCTCATGCAGGCGCGCACACAGGCAACAGATTGCTCGCCCTGAGGAGGTAAAATGCAACCCAAGGAAATAACAGAAGAAAGGGAAGGAAGTATGGGTAAGAGTAAACAGGGAAACAGCCCGTGCTTGTTTGCTTGAGTAAGACATGTGTTAGCGTGTGCATGCGCCAGGCCACAGTAAGACATTAAGGCTTTGCAAAACAAAAACAAAAACCCCACCAAGATTTTTGGAAGAGGGATTGAAGGAAATAGAATAACAAAATGCCATTCTTCTGGGTGGAAAGGAGAGAATTAGAGTTCCATGGGAGGCTGGCTTCCGCCATTGACTTCACTTGTCAGGAGCTGCCTGGGAAGGTCGCAATGACTCTGGGATGCCACAATCATTGTAAATTACACAGTGCCCGAATTTTGATCCCCCGATGATGGGGATGCTGCTGCGGCTCATACGTCACTTTTTCCAAGGTCACTGCAACTTCGATCAGTAAACAAATGGTTGTACGTTGAGAACCTGCCCACATCTCTGTTGCAACGAGTACTAGAATACTTGTATTCCCCCCAGCATCCTTGATTATTAATCTCACTAGCTAGTTTGGATGGAGATCAATACAGGTAGTCCTCCACTTACAATGGTTCACTTAGTGACCGTTCAAAGTTGCATGAAAATGATGCATCTTCTTCAACATCAATGAAAAAGTGATTTATGAGCGATTTTTCCGCATTTATCACAGTTGCAACATCCCCACGGCCACATGATTAAAATCCGGATGCTTGGCAACTGACCACATTTATGACAGTTGCGGTGTCCCGGGGGGTGGGAGAGGTCATGTGATCTGCTTTTGCGACCTTCTGACAAGCAAAGTCAAGCCAAATTCACTTAACAACCTTGCTATTAATTCATCACAAGGCAGTGATCCACTTAACATATGGCAGGAAAAGTCGTAAAATGGGGCAAAACTCGCTTAACCAATTTCTCACTTAGCAACATAATTTTGAGCTATATTGTGGTTGTCGTAAGTGGAGGACCACCTGTAGTTTTTGGAAAGCCAAGGACTATTGTAAATGATAAGTTATTGCAGAAGTTGGGTTGGCATGCACGCTTTGGGTAATTGGTGGATACACTGTCATGTGAATGTACCAGAGTTTGGATCACAGCAGACTGACATTGTGACATTGAAGAAGATGGACCAGTTCAAGTAATTTGGTGGTATTTGTTGGGTATCACCCCAACTAATTATGGGTTATCAAATGAAATCAAACCTTTGATGCACAACATGTGTATAATGAAATTGAATGAGCCTCCCTGGTGCAGCCCAGCCAAGGACACAGAATACATCTCAATAAATCAATAAGTAAAAGAAATCCCTAAACCCAATAAGTACTAACACACATACCCACATACATACTAACACACACACACACAAACACACACACTATTATATTCCACCATGAGGGACGCTGTGGCTCAGTGACTAAGACGCTGAGCTTGTCAATCAGAAAGGTTGGCAGTTTGGCAGTTCAAATCCCTAGCACCGCGTAACAATGTGAGCTCCCATTACCTGTCCCAGTTTCTGCCAACCTAGCAGTTCGAAAACATGTAAAAATGCAAGTAGAAAAATCGAACCACCTTGGTGGGAAGGTAATAGTGTTCCAGGCTCCTTCAGCGTTTAGTCATGCCGGCCACATGACCACGGAGACGTCTTCGGACAGCGCTGGCTCTTCGGCTTTGAAACGGAGATGAGCACCACCCCTAGAGTGGGAATGAGTAGCACATATGTGCGAGGGGAACCTTTATCTTTTTATATTACACAGGTACATACATGTTGCACATTATACTGGCACTGCAAGTCTATCACATTAGCCTGATTTGGTGTTATGTGCATTTAAAAGTCTGACAGACCATAGATAAAGCTATTTTTCAGTCTATTTGTTCAGCTGGCTATGCTTCTGTATCTCTTACCTGATGGTAGGAGAGTAAAGAAATGCTATCCACGGTGTGTCAGGGTCATCCCTGAGGATTTTCCTCACTCTGCTGAGACAGTGGGACCTGGCGATTTCATCCAGTGGAGTTAGGGGCAGCCCATGATTTTTTTCTTAGAAAGTTAGAAGCTTTTTGTTAGAAACTAATTTCGCAATACCATTAAGTCGTCACATGTTTTGCTTGTATTTTGGATTAGCATGCTGTTTGAGATTGATCACTCTGGTTTATGGCTTATTTTGTGTTACAAACCCAGCAAGTTATTGTTCAATTATAATCAAGCATCTAGGTGAGGATGAATACATTAGAATAGAACAGAACAGAACAGAACAGAATAGAATTCTTTATTGGCCAAGTGTGATTGGACAAACAAAGAATTTGGTGCATATGCTTTCAGTGTACATAAGGAGAATAAAATACATTCATCAAGAATAAAAAGACACAATACTTAGTGATAGTCAGGTTACTAATAAGCTATCAATCATACTAGTAAACAAATAAAACAATATAAATTGAAAGATACAAACAACATGGTTATAGCCATAATGGGAAGAGATAGATACTAGGAAGAAGAGAAGAACAATAGTAATACAATTTATTTATAAAAATTATTCAGTTTGCACTGGCTTTGCCAGGTTTTTTAGATGTCTTTCCATTGAAGGAGAGATTATCCTTTTCTTTAAAATGTATATCCAATTCAAACATTCCTGCAATGGCCCCTTCTGCATCATTAGGGTGACTTTCAAATCCTGATGGTCGAACAAGGAATGGAGTTGATTGCCTAGTCTGCAAACACTGTAGGAGGAGAGCCATGTAGTTGCTATGTTAGCCAAAAATCAGAGCCGTCTGTAACACCTGTCCAGAATAACAGATTTTATTAAAAGTTATATCAAGTGCAGCTCACAAAAATGTCTGCCTTTTAATAAAATTGGTTAGCCTGAAAAGGTGCCATGAGACATCTCCTCCTTCTGTTGGCCTGGAAAGTAGGGCAAATGCAGAATTAATCAGAGAAACCGAGAACTTCTATGAGATTACTAAATATTGCATGCCCAGAGATGTGCCATTCAGAAGGCAGAATAAGAAGACATGTTTGGCAGTGGTGGTGGGTGGGCAAGAGATTGTAGCAAAGTATGTCTTAGAAGATTATTGCAGTGACAATTATGAGCTCCAAAAGATTGACAATGTTATGTATGTATTTTGGGGAGAGAAGGTGCTTTTGAGTCAATCTTCACTTCTAGAAACTGCCCTGGATAAGTTCCTGCCAGATTTCACAAGTCATTTGTCATTGCCTCCTTCCTAGGGCTAAAAAAGAGTGACTGGCCCAAGGTCAATCAGTTGGCTTCATGCCTAAGGTGGGGGTAGAACTCACTGTCTCCCAGTTACTAGTCTGACGCCCTTAACCCACTACACCAAACTGGCTCTACAGTACTGTATGTATTTATTAAACAATTTCTGTGCCACTGCACTCAAAACAACTCTTGATGGCTTAAACAGAAAAGAAAAAACCATATAAAACATATCCAGTACAAAAATACAATCACATGACAGCAAAACAAAGAAGATAGTTTGAAAGAGATGGCAAGGTCAACTCAAACGAGAAGAAAGCTCTCAAAAGAGTTGTCTTCAAGCTGATAATATAAAGGGGCTTTATTAGCTTGTATGCAACTGGATCTATTCTTCCAAACAACACAAAACTGGATTTCTTTAGATCCGTCAATGTAGAATTAGGGATTCAGTGCTTCAGACACACTTTTAGCATGCCTTGTTATCTCTTATAAAATAAATGCAATAAAATGCCAGAAGTCTTATGATGATGATGTTAAATAATCAGACTTGAGTCAAGTAAGGAAAGCTCAAAATACTGTACATCAGAAACTGAAAAATATAAAATACATACATCTTCTCTGCGTTTCTCAACCTCTTCTTTCTGTGTTTCTCAACCTTGGCAACTTTAGAATTCCAGAATTTGTGGAGTGGAGTGGAACAGAACAGAATAGAATAGAATCCTTATTGCCAAGTGTAAGCCAACACATCTTAAGTTGTCAAGGTTGAGAAGCACTGGTTTAGAGAGATATTTGACCCCAATTTATTTATTTCCAACACTGAGTAAACTTGTTAATAATAGCAATAGTGAATTCCTAACCAGAGATTTTCAAATTTTCAGACTGCAGGCTGTTGTCAGTTAAAATAATAATATAGTCACCAGAGCCCTGATGAAGTATGTTCAACCTAGCTAAGGGGTTGGTTTTGTTCCTGATTACAGGTGTCTGATCTGAACTTCAAAAATCCAGGCAGTTATTAGATAGTATTAGATACCTACAATATTATATATCCAGGCAGATATTAAATAGGAGCCTTTTCTCTGTATCTTTTTGTTGACATCTAATGGCGACCCAGATTGCTACAGTCCAGAATTGATGGCTCTGGTTTTGAAACAAAAAGATCAGATGTGATGGCTCTATGTGAATTAATGTCTGTCATTTTGATGAGCAGTATGTTTACAGAGTGGGAGATTTTAGCATTAGTCATCTTCTAGGATCTTTCTTTCTTTCTTTCTTTCTTTCTTTCTTTCTTTCTTTCTTTCTTTTCTTTCTTTCTTTCTTTCTTTCTAGGTTTCATAATGAAATTGTAGATCTAAATAGCTGATTCATCATTATTTGGTTTGCTTGCATGTCTCCAATAGGTTGGGTAAACTTCGGCCTTCAGAGTTGGTGACGATATAATAACCTTGTTTTGAAGCCTGGCGTTGTAATTTGCTTAACCTCTCCTGACTTGCTTATCAGGAATGTGGGTGCCAAGTTCTGACTAAGTACAAGTGGCCTCGTCACCCCATCAGTCAGCATCTTGGTACTTGCCTTGTCATTTGGCTACCTGATATCAGCTCTGGGAGGGGGGAGGGAAGGGAGAATTAATTCTGCAATTTGAGATGGGGTGGCAGATTAGCTCTCTCTGAAATAATTATTTTCTATTATTGGATAGACATCACTGCTGGAGGAAGTGGTTGTGATGATAGATTAGTTTTATTAAGCCTTAATTATTATGTAGGTGTATTTCCTAAACCTTGGGCCCCTTGCCAGACAATTTCTACATTGAAGGGGATTAGTTCAATTAGGCCGTGCTACCTGCAAGCAATATGTGGACCTCAATGCATTCATTGCAGTAAACCATGATTTGTTTAACTATGGTTTGCTGATTAAACTTCCATTGCTGAGCCCTAAACTTTGGTGTCAATCTCAGTGAGGCTGTTGACATATTGTATAACATAACCTGTCAATCCAGCCTTTGCATAAATTAAAGCAGAAATAATATTGGAAACGTAGAATAATATGGTCGGAAGTGACCTTGGAGGTCTTCCAGTCAGCCCCTTCCTTGATTAGGAGAGTCTATACCAGTGATGGTAAACTGAGTGGTCAAACTGAGCGCATGTGAATGGAGCCCCAGAAACTTGGAGGCCAGTTGGCCTGTGAGCATACGTGTGCCGGCCACCTCGTCTTCTGGTTTCCGGCCAGCTGATCTTTGCTTGTGTTGGAGCTCCGGAAACCCAAAGACCAGCTGGTCGGTGTGCATTTGCATGCTACCACCTGTTCTTTTGGTTTACATCGCATGCATTCGTGCTGGGCAGCTGCTCTTTCTGCGTGCCAGAGCGCTGGAAACACAAAGACCAGGTGGCCAGAGTCGTGTGTATACACACCGGCCAGCTGGTCTTCAGGTTTTTGGTGCTCCAGCACGCACAAAGATCAGCTAGCTAGCATGCATACGCACACCGGAAACCAGAAGAGCAGCTGGAGACAGAGCATGTGCCCACAGAGAGGGCTCTGCATGCTACCTCTGGCATACATGCCATAGGTTTGCCATCACAGCTCTATACCATTCTGGACAAATAGCGGTCCAGTCTCTTCTTGAAAAACCTCCAGTGATGGAACACCCACTACTTCCAGAGGTAAGCCAGAAATTGAATTTAAATTTAGAAGAACATGTTGATGTCATTCTTCGCCTGTTAAAAATATCTAGAATCAATCTCTTTGTTTCTTAAAGGGGGAGGATGGGTAAGCAATAGCTGGTTTGCCAGTTGTTTTAACCTGACCTGATGTATTTAAGCTTTAGCTTTTAATGTTACCACCAAACTGCTAAAAATGATAGTACTGAGACTTGGGAGATTTTGAACTCTGTTATCAAGGGTGCCGAAATCATGAAGAGTTCAGAGCAAAGCTGAATGATGATCAACTCTGATGAATAATAGGTAGTCTTTGACTTATGACCCATAAGGGAGCTTACCCTTCAACGGTCGTAAGTCATGATGTCGTACAGTAAGTTACCCAATAGACCAATCTGATTGTTGGATCTATTTGTGGTGGCCATTAAGTGGCCACCATGATCCCTAAGTGTAATTGGAGTTCGTTAGAGGCCAGTTTTGGTAAAAACCGGAAATAAATGCGACTTTTTTGGCAAAAACATCATAAAACAATGGTCATGTGGCTTGCAGGATGCTGCAAAAAGCCATAAATGATGGCCAGTTGCTTGGAATATGGTCACTGGGGGAAGGGAGTTCAGAACCAAGTCATGTAAGTTTTCCCAGGCAGATCCGTCATAACCCCAAGCAGCCACTAAATGATGAGTCATAAGGCAAGGAGTACTTGAACACAAGTTTGCACTCATCTCCAGCAGCTGACAAAGAAAAGAAGAGATCTTCAAGATCTTTGTTGTAGATTGAAGAAGAGAATGATATTTCCTCCCTGTTCAATGAATACATTCTAGCTGGGCTGAGGGTAGAATCTTGTCTAGCCATAATGGTGGAATATATCTCCATTAGAGGAAATCCAGGGCAGGCTGTGTAGCACTTATAACTGCACTCCAATGCTAAGATAACAACTGGGGAATTCCAGAGGAAACAAGTTCGATATTACCCCTGCTGTCCTTGAGCATCTGTACTCATGGTAGTATTAGCCTGTGGTAGTTATGGGGAAGACTTTATCTTTTCCCAAGAACTCTGGGTTAGCCTGTTAAGGCACGTTTTGTGTTGACTGATATTTGTGAGAAGGAGTGATGAAGCCAATCATGGTTATCTGAGGTTTTTTTAGCCCTCTCTATTTCTGTGTAACCCAGTTAGATCTCGTTGTTTTGGAGATATAAACCCAAGATCCCTGATTTTTGGCACTTTGAGAAATGCTTATGAGTCTTTAGCTCTGGGAAGTGAGGAATGTTGGATTTGCAAACAAAGTTATTAGTGGAGGTTTTCCTTTGGTTTCAGTATTTCTACCAATTAAGGGTGCGGTGGCTCAGTGGCTAGATGCTGAGCCTGTCGAATCAGAAAAGTCGGCAGTTTGACGGTTCAAATTCCTAGCGTAACTGAATGGGCTCCCGTTACTTGTCCCAGCTCCTGCCAACCTAAGCAGTTTTGAAAGCATGTAAAAATGCAAGTTGAAAATAGGAACCACCTTTGATGGGAAAGGTAACAGCGTCCATGTGCCTTCGGTGGTTAATCATGCCAGCCACATGACTGGAGATGTCTTTGGGCAGCGCTGGCTCTTCGGCTTTGAACAGAGACGAGCACTGCCCCCTAGAGTCGGGAAAGACTAGCACATATGTGCGAGGGGAACTTTTACCTTTACCAATTATGGGCTTGTCTTTTGTCAAGAGAATCACCTGGTGGGAAGTGGAATTATCTGAAGTTAGACTGGATGCATTTGAACTTTTTGTGGGGCTCTTGATAGAAAGAGGTTGCTTATAAGGATGAGAAGCAACCATGGGCAGAAACAGGACTTTTAAAGACTAGAGGAAGAATCTGAAAAGCAATGAAGATGGGAAGAGATTGAATTAGAAGCGATTGTTTTTCAAAAGTCACAAGAAGCCGCCTCTACCTGCTTACCTTGAACTGGCTTGTAGACTTGAATAATCAATAATTGGGAGTCAACCAATTCTGCATTTGTCCATGTTCTCCAATCTAATGTCCTCAAAAAAATTGACCTATATGCTAGGATGAGGATGATCGGGTTGCGGGCCAGTACACCACACTGAGGAAGACTGTCTTGACTTCTCAAGTTACTGTCGTACTGGTATGTGATAGTATCTAGTATCTTTAGATCTTGTCCATCCTTGAAGAAAAGGGACTTGTGATTGTAATGCAGGTTACCAGTGTCCTTATCCAGTGGGATCAAGCACAATATAAGAGGTTAACAACTGGTTATCCCAAGATTGACATCTAGATCAATATGGAAAGTGATTTGGCTCCATGAGTGATAACTTGATAGCCAAGTAGTTGGTTGAGATCTGAAACCATGAGGGTCAAAGTGAGTCATATCACCACACCTTTTGTGGATTGGGAGAGAAGAAATAATTCTTGCAGGATCTAATCTGGGTCAGTAACCAGGACCAGAGGTTCAGTCTTCCAAGCTTTCAGTCTCATTCTCAGGAAACTTCTCTGAGAGGCTTAGTCTTCTGAGCTTTCGGAGGCGTGCTGGAGACCATCCTCGGGGAACGTCTGTCTCTTATCAACTTCTGTCTCTCTTCCTTGTGACAAGAATTCCTGAGGATGGGCTTCAACACGACTCCGAAAGCTCAGAAGATTAAACCTCTGGTCTCATAAACTATTCTCATAAAGCTAGTGTAGTAATAGGGGATTGGAAATTTGGAATAGAGAGATAGGATTGGATTGGGATCACCTTTGATTTATTTATTTATTTATTTTGCCTTAAGTACTGCAAATCTTGTTTGAGCAAAATCCAAGCCATGCAGGCAGATTCTAGCCTCGAGTGACATGTGTGAAATCAACTGTTAACTGGTAGGAAAACATCCAGCACAAAACAACATGTTTGTGGTGCAAATAATCAAATTTAAAACGTAAAGGAGTGGGGGAGGCAGCCTGCTGCCTAATTGTAATTAAGGTGTGGTGTCGTTGCATCTAAATCTATCTGGAGAAAGAAGAAGCTTGCCAAAGATTGAATAATGTTGATTAAGTATTCAGAATTCCTCATATTTGCTGCTCTTGGCTAAAAGACACTGTTAATGCTGTACAGGTTGTCCTTGACTTTACACAGTCAGAAGTTCCACAATTGGGACTAGAATTTCTGTTGCCAAGCCAGGCAGTTGCACACCCAATTTTACAACCTTTTTTTTGGCATGGTTGTTAAGGGAACCATTTCAGTTATTAAGTGCCTCATGTGGTTGTTAAGCAAAGCTTGCTTCCCCCATTGACTTTGCTTGTAAGAAACCACCTAGGAGATTGTAAATGAGGATCACACTCTCTAACTGTCATAAATACGTGCCTTTTGCCATGTGTGTGAATTTCGATCGCATGACCGTGGAAAGGCTGTGACGGACCCGATGTAAGTCACTTTCTAAAAGTGCTGTTTTAATTTCGAACGGTCACTAAACAAATGGCTGTAAGTCGAGGACTATTGATCTATTGATCTATAATGTACATCTATTGATGTACATTAATATAATAATAGACCAGTGTTTCTCACCTTGGCCACTTGAAGATGTCCGGACTTCAACTCCCAGAATTCCCCAGCCAGCATTCGCTGGCTGGGGAATTCTGGGAGTTGAAGTTCGGACATCTTCAAGTGGCCAAGGTTGAGAAATACAGTAATGGGCAATCAGAATGCAATATTGTGGGTGCTACATCCCTGGAGGAGATTGGACCACCATTGGTCTAAAATGATACAGGGTCTCCTGCTTGAGCAGGGGGTTGGACTAGAAGACCTCCTTCCAACGCTGTTATTCTGCAATGTGATATGATACGATGTTAACCACCCGGGTGATTTATCTTTTGAAACAACCTTGCCCCATTATAATGCAAGTAATCCTCGACTTACGACCACAACCGAATTTCTGTTGCTAAGTGAAACATTTGTTAAGTGAGTTTTGTCCTGTTTTTCCACCCTTCTTGCCACCGTTGTTAAGCGAATCACTGCAGTTCTTAAATTAGTAACACGGGCGTTAAGTGAATCTGGCTTCCCCATTGACTTTGCTTGTCAGAAGGTTGCAAAGGGGGATCACGTGACACACACACCCTCCCGGAAACACTGCAACCGTCATAAATATGAACCGAATGCAAATCACGGGACTGTGGGGAGATACAGAAATGTCCATAAGTGTGAAAAAGGCCAAGTGCCCTAAGTGTGGGAAATGGTCCTAGGTCACTGTGGTAACTTTGAATGGTCACTAATTGAACTGATGTAAGGCGAGGACTGCCTCTACTTTTTAAACATAGTTACCCTTTGCTGAAGCACCTGGTGCTGAACTAGCAATTTGGCAACCTGTGCCAGCTGCTTGGCTCTTGCCCTGCTGTTTTCCTTTGAGGGATCACGTGTGCGCTTGCTCTCTCGCTGGCCGGCTGGAAAAGACGCCTGCAGAGTCAGCAGTTCTGCAGGCTTTATTTTCCACAAGAGTCGCACTTGCTCACTTCAGATATGTGTGTTGCAGGGGGGCGGAGTGGGGCTGGTGTTGGGGAGGGCCAGAGGGTTGCGGGGAGCAGAGGGGTAAAAGCTGGTCTTCCAGAAAATCTTGTTTGGGCTTCCGGCTGTCGGTTGCTGGCTTCTCTCCATTATTATTTATTTTTTTCAGATCCAGGAGTCAGCATTTCTACGAACTGTTGACTCAGGTTGCTTTTATCTTTCTAGTGAACCGTGAGTGGGTAAAATGTGGAGATTTTTGCTTCATGTGAAGGGGAGGAAAAAAATGAGTCCTGCTCCATCCCTTAGTATCCAAGACAGCTTTACTTATGCTTTCAGCATTATTTACGTTCTGTAGTGTAACATCTCTAAGAGGAGAACAGATTGACACATTACGTATCTGGCACGGATTCTGCCCGAACAGGTGTGACTCTATGAGATTTTAGTTTGCAAGTAGACTTATGCCTTTGAGTGCCAGTTTCCAAAAGTGTAACTATTTTAAACATCATGCAGGCTGGATTCATGCGAAGTTATAGTTCTTCTTAATCATGATTCTATTTGTTCACGATTCTAATTGACTAAATCAGGAGCAGGGACCCACCTGCACAATAGTCTAAGTCAGTGTTTCTTATTTTTCTCTCAAGACCCCTTCCCACTTTTAAAAATTATGGAGCACCCCAAATCTTTTGTTTGTACAGTGTGAGTTATATTTATCAATATTTACTATATTAAACATTGAAATTGATGTATTCACTGTACCCCTTCTCAGAATTATAAGATGGGAGAATAGAACAGAGCAGAGTAGAGTAGAACAGAACAGAGAATAGGAATCTGGAAGGGACCTTCGAGGTCTTCTAGTCCAGCCCCCTGCTCAAACAAAAGAACCTATACAATCTCAGACAAGTGACTGTCAAATCTCTTGTTAATTGTCCTCACTGTTTGGAAGTTTTTCCTTAATTCCAAGTTGTTTCTCTCTTTGATCAACTTCCAACCATTATTTCTTGCCCTGTCCTCTGGTGCTTTGGAGAAAAATTTAACCCCCTCTTCTTTGTGGCAGCCCCTCAAATGCTGAAATTTTAATATTATATCTTTTCCGACAAGGGCTGGAAAATAATTTGATTTCAAGGATCCCTGAGAGGGGTTTTTTTTTTGGGGGGGGGATTCCCAGGTCTCCTAGGACCATGCATTTAAGAAACAATATACTAAGTGATAACCCCATAAATTTACAAACAAGGTTGCCTCGTTATACACCGTGTACTAAGCCAGTATCTCACATGCTGTAAAAACTGCTGGGACCGTTCACCTTTATAGAGCTGTCAGATTTTAAAACAATCATAAGAAGGAAAAAAAGAAAACAAAGGATGAAGTTTGCCTAAGAAATCGCAAGGTTGATCGTATCCCTTGATTTCGTGGCAAGGAGTGTGTTTGCTACGAAGCCACATCAAAGAGCCTTAACAAGCCCTCGAGCTGATCGGCTTTACACATCACGGCTGAGCATAATTTTCTTTGTGAAAGTTTCTCTGTGGTAAGAGATTGGAAGCTGTGGTTGTTGGGCGCATAAAACCTCATTCTTGGAAGAGACGTGCTTAAAGGAAACAGCTCTGTAAGAAAGGGCGGTCTTAGCGTGTTGGTTAAGAAGATGTGAGCCAGTTCACATGTTCATCCTGCCTCAAGTTCACTTAGAACAGGGGTGTCAAACTCAAGGCCCGTGGGCCAGATCCGGCCCACTAGGTGCTTAGACCTGGCCCGTTGGGCCGACCTGGAAACAGGGACCGGCCTGCGATGCCTCTGCCAGCAAAAACAGGCTCCCAAGCTAAAATTCGTCCAAGAAGTGAACTGAAGAAATTTCTTGGATGAGAAGCGAAACGATTTCAAGGGACACCCCCCCCCAAAAAAAACCCCTACCTTGCCTTTTGGAAGAAGCACCTTTGTGACTTCCAGGGACTCTTATCATGGCAATTGCTTCATGGCCTGTCACATTAGGTTGCTGTGAAATCTTAATGAAGATTTTCTTTTTAAAGAATGTCTGAAACAGAGAAATTAGTCATTCCTAACCCAGACAAGCTGTTGTTCTAGTGCAGTGTTTCTCAACCTTGGCCACTTGAAGATGTCCGGACTTCAATTCCCAGAATTCCCCAGCCAGCATGGGGAATTCTGGAGTTGCATTCTGCATTCGCTGGCTGGGGAATTCTGGGAGTTGAAGTCCAGACATCTTCAAGTAGCCAAGGTTGAGAAACACTGTTCTAGTGCAAATTTCACCGCCAATAGAAAGCATTCTACATTGAAAAAAAAGTGTTTCAGTCTGTATTTTCCATAGGACAAAAAAAAAAAAAGTGA